>NW_004567128.1:28656549-28679452 GCF_000260355.1 Condylura cristata | reverse complement strand
GAAGTGCACGGGATTATGGTGATGGCACACGGGTGACTTGGTGATGGGAAACCCGCGGGGATTACAATTGAGATGGAAAAAAAAAGTACAAAATGATGTAAAAATAAACTGTTATAAAAAAAATTTAAAAAAACACTGAATTGTACACATTGAAATGGTTAACTTTATGGTATATGAATTATATCTCAATAAAGCTATCTTTTAAAATTTTTTTAAAAAATCCTCAGAGACTCTCCTCATATTAACAGACTCCAAGAGGAACCCTGAGATTCCTCATCCTCGGCCAAGGCCCACCTTCGTAACACTTGAAGCTTGTCCAATAGAGTCCAAATGCCCTCATATGCCCAGCAGGTGCAAGCTGCATTCTCAAAGAGAGTAACAAAGATATACCCTTATGTGACTGTAGCCAGGGCACTAAGGTTACTGGGATGAGACACCAGTGAAAGTGCAAAAGAACTCTTTCAGCCCCCCTTTTTTTTATTTTTTAAAATAGACTTATCTATGGGCCCTCCTTGGCACAATGGGTTGAAGCACAACACTATGAGGCTGTCGCAGCTACTGCAGCACGAGTTTGGTTCCTGGCCAGGGAAGTGACCCACATGGCATGACAGACCTCTCCCGGCCCACCCGGCGCTCCCCTCAGCAGTGTGTTTCAGCAGATCTGCCTGTTCTGCTCCCCACTCTGTCTCTGGTGAACCTCTCACCACTACCACCCCCCCATGCCTCTGGCCTGTACCCCAGTTCTGTATGCATAAATAAATAAATCTTTTTAAAAAAAATTTTAAAGACTTATTTGTTCATGTTCTCATTTTATTAATATATTGACATGTTATCTTACCGGGAGGTATCCAAGATAGCATGTCACTGATTGTTGTAATGATTTTTATATACTGTGGCTAGGAGTTTCTGAACTATATCACGTTATCCATAATTTATGTAAGATGCTGGCTCAAATAGCAAAAGAAACAGCATAAGCATTAGAAGTACAACAAACGAACATCAATCAGGTAGAGGTTTTGTTGGTTCAGCCAGGATGGACTCTGAGCAATGGGTAACACATTTTGGTACCTAATAAGTAATCCAAGAGAACTGGAACAATCAGTACATTGAAAAGACACTTGCAGGCCCTCCTTGATGGTGCAGCGGGTTGGAGCGCTGCACTGCGTAGCTAAACCAAGTCAAGCTGTGGCCACTTCAGTGTAAGTTCAATCCCACCCAAGAGGTGACCACATGGCATGGCAGACCTCTCCTGACCCTCCCGCTGCTCCCCTCAGCAGTGTACTTTGTTGATCTGCCTGTTCTGGTTCTGCTCCCCACTCTGTTTCTGGTGAATCCTTTCTCTGCCTGTACCCCAGTTCTATTAGCATAAATAAAATCTTTTTTTAAAAAAAGTTAAATTCTAAAAATAAATAGATAACACTTGTTTACCTAATATCAACCAAAATAATCCTGTGACTTACTCTCCTGGATGGCTCAAACTTGGAAATTGGACATAAAATTAATTCCAATCTTTCTTCTTCTTGTTGTTGTCCTTACACTTTTGCTCTTCTCTAACCTCCAGATTCTTAAATGATGCTGCACAGCTGAGATCCCAAAGCAACAGTTAATTCATGACCAAATTCAAGAGGCCCCCGCAGCCCTCGTGACCACACAGGCTTAGGTGCTGCCTGAGATGGCTAATTAATAACTGAGTGATGCCAGAAACAGAGTAGGAGCAGGCCTGGCAGAGCTGAGGCAGGGGCTGACTGACGGGAGGCAGTGACAGACACAAGATAGACACAGACTGGCACACACTGTTCAGAGTCAACTCCCACAGCCTCCTGGGGAATCCATAAACCACTGGATTTGCTTTCTTGAGCACCCACCCTCTTGTCCTTCATAGGTCACCAGCTCACCAACTAGAGGAGACAAAAATTCACTATTTCTGACTATGAGTGTTTCTTCTGCATCTCTCTTCTCTCTGAAAGATAAATCCCCTGTTAGTTAAAAACCAATCTAGTATGAGTTTTTATATTTAAGTAAATCCATGTAATAATAATTAATGACATGTCTACGGTTATGCCTTCACACATGCTGCCTAACCTCTGTGAGCCTCGGTTTCTTGTCCTATCAAATGGCCACAAACAATACACACTTGGAGAAAATTAACTGAACCTAGATGGTGGTCAGCACATACACAGCTGACACATGCAGAAAACTCTCTTCCCAGAGGAAGCTGATGAGGAAAGCATTCAATCAGGCAATTAAAGAGCGTTAGGGAGGAAAGTGCTTAAGTAAAATGCTTGGTGGAATCCTACTTAGCAAGTTCACTACAGAGTGTGCAAAGCTCCCCACTCCAAAGGACAGACAAGATCCCTTCCTGACACAAAAGATGAGTTGGCTCACACATGAACCAATACTTCAAGAATATACTATGGTAGAACTTAGCAATTTGAATAAATCATAGAAAGGCAGAGGGTGAGGGTACTTAGTGCATGGAGGTGTGGAAGACCAGAATCAGACAAAGCAAATAATCAGAACCCTTCATTTGAGCTCCTTCAAAGTGTTCTCAGCACCAAGTTAAAGGCCAATATCCTAGATGGAAACCTTGAGTTATATGAAGGTTCTGTGCCTGTTTCCTGACATATAGGAATAATAACGCCTACTTCAGAGAGTCATGTGCCTTATATATAATAATGGGTAGAAAGCGCTTAGCAAAGTGCCAATACAAAGCAGGCCTCTGCAGGGTAATTGCAGTGAATCGGGTTTTTTTATGCCGTCTGACCACTAGCCTATACACTATCACCTGTGGTCTTGCACGCCTAAGCTGTGTGGATGCCCTGGTGGAGAGGCATGGGTGTGGGACACACATGCCTAGGATTATGGACACCTGGGCCCAGAGAGTATGGGTGCATGCATGTGTAAATATGCACATCTAGGCCTACGAGGGGATAAAAGGGCAGCATCACTCTGAGGAGAGGCCATACAAGACTAGACTACAAGCTGACTGGAGACTGAGAGGGAGAACTCCAGAGAGACTCAAAACGGGGTAGGGGGCAGGGTTGGTGGACTCCCGAGCCTCCAAGCACCCCTGCCTGCAAGCTTGCTGGACAGCAACATACAGTCATTACCGCTGTGAGTCCAGTTGTCTGTCATTGGCTTTGCCTTTGTATTCTTCACTCTCTCACATGCCCCCTGAGTCCCAGGGCAAATTAGGCTTAACTAGTTTCAGGGACAGAACAGGCAGGGACTTTGGGAAAATTAAAAGAGTCTTCTGAGATAAAGGCAGAGAAATCCAGGAGGGCTACTGAGGACAGTAAAGTTTTAAGAGTAAAATTTGAGGTTAGTTAGGACAGTAAATTTTAAGAGAGCTTGAACAGGATAGGTAAAAAAGAGAAAATCTACAATAAGAGATGGGAAACTGGGCACATCTGCCCGGAGGAGTATAGCCATGAGGAGAAAGCCCATCACAAAATAGAGTGATGAGATTTCAGAGTAGAGAAAAAAAGGACTTAAATGCCCCCAGACCTGGGCCCATACAGCGGCTTCTGCCCTCCTTGCAACGCTGCTTGAACTCTGCTTTTGTTTTTTTCCTCTACATAAACCTTTTCTTACTTTCTTAAAGAAAGTTTGCTTTTCTCTGATTATTTATCTAAAAAGTCTGCAAATTACTCTTTATGGCTTTGTGGGACAAGAACCTGTGGTGGTTAAAAGGATAAGTTAACAGCTCACACGGGCTTTGCCCTCTTGCAACGAGGTCAAGTCCCCTTCCTCTCTGCCAAGGCCTACCAGCTGCTGCCCTCCCACCAACTATTAACCCATTAAAATAAAAAGCCCAACAAGCCTCTTCCAGCTTTGGCTATGGCAATTATGAAAACATATATGAAATCTAATAACTTTGGTTATAATGAGCAAGCAGCCGTGGTGGCGAATGGCTTGTCTCGCCGACAAATATGCTGCATGAGGCTTACCCCCCACCTTGGGCACTGAGGAAAATAAACAGGATGATCCGAGAGACTCCTGTGCAGTCGCAGGAACATGGAGCCATCTGGTTAGGACAAAAATAAATCAGCATCAGAGCCTGCACAAATCTCTAGGGACTTGGAGGACTGAACCAACATTATTATTTGGATTCAAGAGCAGAGGAAACTGGCAGCAGAGACGCTGAAACAACTCTAATTAACACACTTGGAGCAAAGGGCTTTGACAAGGAGATGCCTTGTATTGTCTGCAGTTAAACCCCAAGCAATAAAACGAAATTCTCCCATTTTGATAAAAACAAGTTAGAGCATGGCTTCATTGGAGGATATGGCCTAGCCTGGTACAGAAACACAGCCCAACAAAACAAAAGACAAAAATGCCATTTAATTGGAGCTTGACCAACCAGACAACTCAGTTGAGCAGAATTATGTGGTTGTTGTAGGTCAAGAAACCCAGTATATGATGCCTCTCTGAGCGCTGTGTATGTACTTAATTTTTTTTAAGATTTATTTATTCATACAAAACTGGGGTACAGGCCAGAGATGCGGAGAGGTCTGCCACGCTATGTGGTCACCTCTGGGGCAGGCGGGGAATCGAACTCATGCGGAAGTGGTCTCAGCTTCTTAGTGCTGTGCTTTAACCCGCTGCGCCACCAGGGAGGGCCTGTACTTAAATTTTTACATATGCTTAGAGTCTCAGATTTAGCAAATGACAATTATGTGATATTTGGAGAAGAGCTATAAACAAACAAAAAAAATTCTGAAATTCTAATTTAATTGGGCCTCTAATAACTTATCCTGTAATCCGAGTATGGAAGTGACCACCACATGTCAACAAAAAGAGGTTCTTCATTCAGAGTTTGCTATAAAGAGGGAGTCAGCCATCATCACATCTATTTGGCTGAGATTAAAGGGCAGGCAGGGGCGTGGGAGGGCTTTATAGTGAAAAAAGGAAATATTCCAGGTATGCACAGTAGAAAAAGCAAACACTAGCCAAATGAGAAAACCAAAGGCTGTTCATCTGAGCTTACTATAGCAGGGAAGTCAGCCAGTGTTGCTTGCACGGTGGCAGCGTCTCAAAGGCAGCACAGAATGTGGGAAAGGGAAAGTCTTCAGGTGCGCCCTGACTGGAAACTGATGATGTAAGGAAGCTGCAGACAGGCTAACTAGAAGTGGGATTAGAGATGGCTGGTTAAGGGGTCCTTCTTGGTGGCGCAACGGGTTAAAGCACAGCACTAACCGCAGCCACCTCAGCGAGCGTTCAATCCCTGCCCAGGGAGCTGACCCACATGGCACAGCAGACCTCTGCTGGCTCACCCGCTGCTCCCCTCAGCAGTCTTATTTCAGTTGATCCACCTGTTCTGCTCCACACTCTGTCTCTGGTGAATCCTCTCACTGCCCCTGCACCTCTGGCCTATACCTGAGTTCTGTATGCATAAATAAATAAGTATTTACAAAAAAAGGGGGGGGTGATTGGTTAGGAGTGTATATTTAATGGCTTTCTTGGATTGGTCCTAAATTAGAAGTGGGCACCAAAAAAAAAAAAACAGGGAGGCTCTTAGACAAGTCCTTGCCATTTGGGGCTGATTGTTACAGAAGTTATCATTGAACTTCCTGGATTGTCACTAGAGATAGCAATCTGACTTTCTGCAAGTCTGACTTACATCAGGCTTGCTGCCTGGGTTGTTTACTGTAGAAGAGGGCTTGGTTTCCTAGGCAGGTGGCTGCAGTGGGTGAGTCAAAGTCCTATTGTTATTATATGTGGTCTCACCATTGTCTGTGTTATGTTCATTTTCTCGGACCTGACTGGAAGCTGTTGGCATGGGAAGCTAGAGGTGGGCTACTGAGATGAAAGGCATCTTATGTAATTGGCTTGAGAAATAGATTCTGGTCTGAGAGGAGTGGAATATGCAACTCTAGAATATATCACTTTAGCATGTGGATTATTTTGAGCTGAAGGCACTCAAGACCCAGCATAATTGAGAAAATCTTGTCCCAGATAGGGGGTCTGGCCCTGAAAGGGAGCTATTACCAGAGATAGCTTTTGTCTGAATGACCTATCTGTATGGTTGGGCAAACATCTAAGCTACCAAACATCTGCTCTTATTATTATTCTATAAATTGCCTTCCTCCCCTTTCAAGCTCTGGGTTCCTATCCCATTCCTTCGCTGAGGATGACACATCAACTTCGATTGTTTGACTTGCCTTTGATTCTCATGTCTTTGAACTCTTGTACATAGAAAATTAATTTTTTCTTCTGTTAATGCCTTATGTCAATTTTAATTCTTAGACCTGCCTAAATATCTATAAGTAAAAAATGAAAAAAAATTCTGCCCCTACAACTTTCTCTTTGGTTCTGAGTTGGAAGGAAGGCCCAAAAATTGAGAATCTGGACTTCGCTGACAATGTCCTGACAGTTAGGCACCAATTGCTCCAGAGACTGTGGTTTGGTCTGCCTGGCAGGTTGCAACTAAGATGCTAATTTGGCAAAGGGCCTAAAGAGACATTTTTCCAAAGGAGATATACAAATGGCCAACAATTACATGAAAGATATCCAACATCCTTAGTCATCATGGAAAATGCAGATCAAAACCACAGTGAGAGCCTCCATGGCGGGCCAGAAGTTAAGTCTGAGCTCTATCACCATTGTTGTCTCAGTTCCATCCCCGGCCAGGGAGCTGACTCACACATGCAGCAGACCTCTCCTGCCTTGCCTGCTGCTCCCCTCAGCAGTGTGTTTAGTCAACCCGCCTGTTCTGCTCCTCATGCTGTCTGGTGAACCCTCTCACCACCACCCTATACCTCTGGCCTACAGCCCAGTTCTTCTATACAAAAACAAATAAATAAAATAAATTATTTACCTCTTATTTGTCTCATTGATATTATACTCATATTTCTTAAATTTATTACCAGTTGACTTCCTACTATGGAAGATGAAGATTTGTCTCTTCCAGCATTCTCCACACAAAAATTTCCTTCCTCCCACCTTCCCAGCATAATCATTTCATGATTTGAGATTAAAGAAACATTCAGTGTTAACATATTTATGACTATGAAAATATAATAAAATGACAGAATTAAATCATAACATATCAATAATTACCTAAAATAGAAATAGTTTAAATACATCTATCAAAAGACAGAAATTAGGGCCTCCCTGGTGGCACAAGCAGTTGAAGTAAAGCACTATAAAAGCTATCACCAGCCACTACAGCAGGGAGGTGATCCACATGGTGCAGCAGACCTCTCCTGACCCGCCCGCTGCTCCCCTCAGCAGTGTACTTCATTCAATCTGCCTGTTCTGCTCCCCACTCTGTCTCTGGTGAATCCTCTTGTCCACACACATACACATATACCCCAGTTCTTGTATGCATAGATAAATAAATCTTTTTTAAAAAATCGATAAGGGGCCCTCCCTGGTGGCACAACAGGTTAAAGCACAGCACTATGAAGTTACACAGCCACTGCAACACAAGTTCGATCCCCAGCCAGGGAGGTGACCAACATGGTGTGACAGACCTGACCTACCTGCTGCTCCCTTCAGCAGTGTATTTCAGTACATCTGCCTGTTCTGCTCCCCGCTCTGTCTCTGGTGGATCCTCTCACCTCCCGCATCTCTGGCCCAGTTCTTGTATGCATAAATAAATAAATCTTTAAAATAAAAAAAGATAAAAGACAGAAATTAGTAGAGTGTACAAAAATTAAGCAAACCATATTGTCTTTAAGAAACTCACTTCATGCCCTGCCTGGTGGGCCAGCTGGTTAAAGCGCAGCTCTGTAAGCTAGCTGCAACCACTTCAGTGCAAGTCGATCCCAGGCCCGGAGGTGATCCACATGGCGCAGCAGACCTCTCCTGTCTTGCCCACTGTTCCGCTCAGTAGTGTACTTCATTGATCTGTCTGTTCTGCTCCCTGATCTGTCTCTGGTGAATCCTCTCACTGCCCCTGCATCTCTGGCCTGAACCCCAGTTCTGTATGCATAAATAAATAAATCTTAAAAAAAAAGAAACTCACTTCAAGTACAACCACATGGCAAGGTAGAAGATAAAGGGATGAATATATATATATATAAAATATTATATACATTACATATAATATATATAACACATATTATTATATATAATATGTAACAGATTATATATACATTATTATATGTTATATAGTATATTGTTTATTATATATATTATACAATATTATTATATATTATATGTTATATATGATATCTATAACATATAATATAAATAATTCAAGCTTTACAAAAAAGCAGAAGTGACTATGTTAATATTATAGTGACTTTAGAGAAAAGAAAATTACTAGAAACAAAGAGGAACATTACAGAAATTATAAAAGGAGATATTGAAGCAGAAGAAAACATCTGCAAAATTCAATACATATTCAGAATTTTCTAAAAACTCTCACCAAACTAGGAACAGAGATATTTCCACAACTTGACCAAGAGTATCTACAAAACCCTTACAGTTAATATCATAGTTAATGGTGAAAAGACTGAATGCTTTTTCCTCAAGACCAGGAATAAGGCAAGGATGTATGTGTATCACCATTACTATTTAATATTCTACAGGAAGTTCTAGCCAGAGAGAAGAGAAGGGGAGGAGAGGGATGAGGAAGCATAAAGACTTAAAAGGAAGACATAAAAACTGCCTTTATTTGAAGATGTCAATAGAGGGAAAAATAATGACTCTACAAAGAAAAAACCAAACCCTCCTAGAACTATAGGTGAGTTCAGCAAAGTTGCAGGATACAAGATCAACACTTGAAAACCAACTGCATTTCTACATTTTGACAACAAACTGGTGAAGATCAAAATTAAAAGCACAATGCCATTTACAGTTGTGCCAAATAAAATTAAATGCTTACATATACATCTAAAAGACATGTAGGAGATCTGTATGTTGAAAACTACAAAGCACAGATGAAAGAAATCAAAGACTGAAATAAATGGCAAAACATATGTTCGTCGATTGGAAGACTCAAAATAGTGATGATGTCATTTCCCTCCAATGCAATTCCTACCAAAGTTTTTTATAGACATAGATAAGCTTGTTCTAACATTTATGTGAAAAGGTACACATCCTAGAATAGCAATATTCAAATAAAATTTTAAATATATCACACATCATTTTTAATTTTTTAAATATTAAATTAAAAATAAACCATTTTTAAAAGAAGAATTAGTCAGAAGGAATCACCCAACCTGATGGTTTACTAAACAGCTATAGTAATAAAGACTGAATTAGCAGAGAGACATGAATCAATGAAACAGAACTACACACACACACACACACACAAAATACACTCAGCTGGTGTTTCTTTTATTCTTTTTTACTGAGGTAACATAAGCTTACAACACTGTATGCTTCAGATGTACAATTTTTCACATCAGTAACTGTGTACTTCACATCACACCCTCCACCAAATATCCAATCACCATCCACCACCAAGCTCTTCCCCACCCTCCTTCCCCTCTGATAACCACCATTTGTTGTCAGGGTCCAAGGGTTTTTTTTTTTTTTTTTTGCTTTTATTGTTTGGGTTTGAATAAGTGAAATTGATGCTGAATGCCAGCCTCTGTTTCCCTCAGCCAAAAAAAAAAAAAAAAAAGGAAACAGAGTTTGAGGAGAAGGAAAGTAGTTTAATTTGTCAACAAACTGAGGCGCACAACAGATTCATGTGTGAAAGATCACTGTCCCGCCCTTTGGCAGAGTGCAGGGTGTTTAACAAAGAGGTAAAACAAAAGGGAGCTGGGCGAGGGGCAGCAAAGGGGAGATAGGAAGGGTCAGCATGTCCTTTTGGTGCAGGCCAATGGAGATTTCAGGTGGGCTGGGTGCCAGCTTGCTTTGTTAACACCTGTTTAACTTCCCTATTGTCTTAGAAATGCCTCCCTTTTCCTTACACTACAAGACAAACTTATTAAATGTGACATAATGCTTATCTGGAGGGGCAGGAAGGGAAACCTGTCTTGTTTCACTGCATCAAAATCATATGTTGTGTCTTAAACCTTTTGACTTATTTCACTTAGCATAATTCTTTCATGGTCTATCCATGTTATCAAAACTTGCAAAATTTTGTCTTTTTACAGTAGAACAGTATTCCATTGTGCATGAATACCTTCTCTTCTGAATCCATTCATCCACACTCAGGCATGGGCTGTCTCTGTAGTTGAGCTACTGTAAATGGTGGCACAGTGAACATAAGCATGCACATATCTTTCCAAATTAGAGTTTTCATGTTCCTTGGGTAAATATTGAAAAGTGAGATCACTGGATCATCTGGTGGTTTTATTTTTAATATTTTGAGGAACCTCCATTGGGAAGAAGAGGAGATGGAGTAGCTTGGGGTTGGATGGTGGTGGTGAGTATGGTGTGAAGCACACAGTTGCGGAGGTGAGAAACTATATACCTGAAACTTACATGGTTTTGTAAAGTAATGTTACTTCAGTAAAAAAAGGACATGCTGCCCTCCATTTGGATAATCTTTTCAAACACCTCTAAGGCAGAACTTCACCCACTGTGGGGCTCTACCTTACTTAACCCTCTTCGTTCTTCTTCCCCCAGGTGTAGTGATTTGCACCTTGTCTTTGGAAGTGGGCCTTTGTTCTCAGTCAGCAACTACTTACTGCCTTCCAGGAGTTCTGACAAGTTAAATACAGCACTACCCATGAGCTCAGCCTCTCCTTATCACCTTTTCTTAAATTTTAGCAGTAACAGTGATGCTAAGCTTCCTTTCTTGGGATGGGAAGAGCACATGGGACTATAGTGATGGCACATGGGTGAAGTGGTGATGGGAAGTCCACGGAGATTACAATTGAGGTGAAAAAATGTACAAAATGAAGAATGATGTAAAAAAATGTATTTATAAAAGAAAAAATGTATTTATAAACCTCCCTGGTGGCACAGGGGGTTAAAGCACAGCACTAAGAAGATTAAGCCACTTCCTCATGAGTTCGATCCCCGCCTGCCCCTGAGGGGAGGAGATCCACATGGCACAGCAGACCTCTCCTGACCCGCCCGCTGCTCCCCTCAGCAGTGTTACTTCGTCGATCTGCCTGTTCTGCTCCCCACTCTGCGCCTGGTGAATCCTCTCACCCTCCACATCTCTGTACCCCAGTTCTGTATGAATAAATAAATCTTTTAAAAAAAAAAAGAAAAAAGAAATAAAAGATATTGAATAGAAAAAAAAATTGCACAGCTTATTTTAATCAGAAAATTTCTCTTGACACAGTGGCTAAGGAAGACCCTCAGATGAACCTCAATTTCTCCTTAGTTAGAAATTAATTTTTCTGGAAACCTTAGAGAATTTTTTAAAAGATTTATTTATTTATGTATACAGAAATAGGGTACAGGCCAGAGGTGTAGGGGCAGTGAGAGGCTTCACCAGAGACAGAGCGGGGAGCAGAACAGGCTGATTGACTGAAATAAGGCTGCTGAGGGGAGCAGTGGGCTGGTCAGGAGAGGTCTGCTGCGCCACGTGGGTCACCTCCCTGGCCGGGGATCAAACTTGTGAAGGGGCTGATGCTAGCTTCGTAGTGCTGTGCTTTAACCCACTGACCACCAGGGAAGGCCCCTTATAGAAATTTCTTAGAGTTCCTTTATCCTCTCAAAAACCTGGATTTCTGGCCATAGGATGGCTACTCATATACCTTATTCACCAGGTGTCTAATTCTCTGAATACCACCTACATTGATCATCGTCTATGTTTTGTCTATTGTTCTTGTCACTGGGATTCTTTTCTTTTTAAAGATTTATTTATTTATGTACACAGAACTGGGGTACAGGTCAGAGGGGCAGGGGCCATGAGAGGATTCTCCAGAGACAGAGTGGGGAGCAGAACAGGCAGATCGACGAAGTATACTACTGAGGGGAGCAGCAGGTGGTCAGGAGAGGTCAGCTGGGCCATGTGGATCACCTCTGGGACTGGGGATCGAACTCTCACTGAAGCAGCTTTGGCTAGCTTGCAGTACTGCACATTAACCCTCTGTGCCTCCAGGGAGGGCCTAGGATTTTTTTCTCAGCACTTTAGCTTCTGCCCATTTCTCCTTAGGTGTGCACATGTTCCTAACCTCTTTGATGCTTCGTGAGTAGTATTTCCTCAAGGACATTGTGTGCTGTTTGAGGAGAGTCTATTTGTGCCCTTGGTTGTGTTTTGTTTGTTTTATTAAGGGAATTGTCATACAGTAAATTGAATATATAAAAACTGTATAATTTGATGAGTTTTGACATATGTATACACCAGAAAACCATCACCACACTCAACAGAGTGAACATATCTAAAGTCCCCAAAAGTATCTTCATACCCCTTCACCATCCCTCCCTCCAAGTCCTGCCTGTCACCACTTCCTCAGACTGCTCTCGTTCAGTATAGATTAGTTTGGATTTTCTAGGATTTTATGAAAATGAAATCATTCAGTGTGCATTCTTTTCTGTCCACCTTCTCTCACTCTGCATATTATTGTAAGATCCATCCAATTTATTACAAGTATCAATCGTATAAATATATACTATTTGCATGTAAATACTTATATATAAAATTTATACATAAATTTTCAAGGGACCCCCCACACACACACACTCCTCATCTAGCAGGCAAAAGAACACACTGTCTTCACAGATTTCATCCTATACACAATAATCTGCTACTTGAAGGTAAAGTCAGTTTTTTAAGATTAAAAGATAAGATTTGGGCCTTCCCTGGTGGTACAATGGGTTAAAGAACAGCACTATGAAGCTATCTGGGACCACCGCAGCCCTAGTTTGATTCCCAGCCAGGGAGCTGACCCACAATGCTCAGCAGACCTCTCCTGTCTCACCCGCTGCTCCCCTCAGCAGTGTACTTCGTCAGACTACCTGTTCTACTCCCCACTCTGTCTCTGGCAAATCCTTTCACCACCTCACCTCTGGTTTGCACCCCAGTTCTTCTACACACACACACAAAAAAAAAATGTGCCTTCAGACTTCAAACTCAGGTCCTCTGCTCTCTAGCCCCACATGGGAAGTCCCTCTTCCCACGGTTTCCTCCTAGTCACCCATGGAATATTCCCAGGAGAGGCACTGCCTCTCCCTTAGAGCCATTCTGAACATTCTGAACACTTCTCTCCCCCTCCCCCTTGCATATACTCTGGTCTCCCAACTCCAGAGTTCCTCCTGATTGTCTTGCCTATCAGCATTTTCTTAATTAAATCCGTGTACAAGAAGGGAAGGAAAGAACGAGGAAGGAAGGAATTTGTAATAATAAATGCCTCTGGGATGGGAGGGAACATGACAGAATGGAATGTTCTTTTTCTTTTTAAAATAGATATAAGCTTAAAAGTTTTTCCTACTATTTTATTGTGTAATTATTGACATTCAATCAACTGCATGTATTTAAAGTGTAGGTAATTTGATAAGTTTCAGCATATGTACACATCCGTGAAATCGTCACCACCATCAAGATAATAAGCACATGCATCACCACCAACAGCCTCCTCATGACCTTTGTGATTCCTCCCTGCTTCTTCCTGTGACCCACCCCCACACAACCACTGCCTTTCTTTTTTTTTTTTTTTTTGTTTTCCCTAGAATTGCATAGCAGTGGAATTATACAGTATATATTTCTTTTCATCAGGCTTTTGTCACTCAGCATAATTATTTTGAGATTCATTCATTTTTTTTGATATGTTCATTTGACAGCCCCTATTGCAAGTCTGTTTCCAATTCTATATTCTCATTCCTTTAACTAAAGACTCTGATAGCTTTTAGAATACACATATTCATGGAAAAGGTAAAATGTAGATATTATCAACCATGTACAATTCTAGGTGAAGATCTTGTCAGATTTGTTTTCTGAGAATTGATTTTGTTAGAAGTATTGAGGGGGTGGTACAGAGAAAGAATAAGTCTCTAGCATCTGAGCCGAATCCCTGAAGGAGACCAAACACACAGGAATGGGACACCTAATTCCTGCAAACAAATGTTTCCAGCCTCCCAATGCGGTAGACAGTTGACTCCACAGGACTTTTCCTTAAGCGTTCACCCTCATTTGGATCTGTGTTGAAAGCATGTCCAGCTTCATCAAACCCCGACTGTTTGTAAAGCATCCTTTATGCAAATACATATTGATAAATAAATGTGCTGGGTCACAGTGGCACTTCAATGTAAGGTCTTCACATGAATTTAAAATCTACACACTATAAAATAGGGATGTTTCTTTACTTTCTAAAATAAGGCATGTTATTTAGAATATTAAGAGATCCCCTGCCTATTTTGTAGAACCGTAACTATCTTGAAAATATGTTTGTCACATAAATATTTTCAAGAGATCTGACTGTGATCCTGAAGTGGTTTCTAACCATTATGATAGGAGAGGAGCTAATCAGTGCTATAAACACCCTGTATAGAGGAGTCAATGTCTACAACATTGGGAGGCTTGAAACATTTGTTTTCAGGGTTAGGGCCTCCCTTGCCTGTGTGATTGGT
This sequence comes from Condylura cristata, assembly GCF_000260355.1. Lineage (NCBI taxonomy): Eukaryota > Metazoa > Chordata > Mammalia > Eulipotyphla > Talpidae > Condylura > Condylura cristata. Next base: position 28,665,022 of record NW_004567128.1, on the reverse strand, counting down.
TTCCTTCAGGGATTCTGTTCAGATGCTAGAGACTTATTCTTTTTTCTGTACCCCATCAATCCCCCCTACTCCCCTACCCCCCATCTCTCCACCTCCCCCTCATCAAGTCGCTCTTCTAACAAAACCAATTCTCAGAAAACACGGCTATAGGGATTCTCACATCCTTGCGGCCACTCTAGTCTTGAGAAGCCAGGTGCAAGAGATACAAAGTGCTGCCAGACTTCCACAGGTGTTAGGGGGTGGGGGTGAGAAGCAAGTGCTATTAAAAAAACAACTGGGCCCTCGCTGGTGGCACAACGGGTTAAAGAGCAGCACTGTGAAGCCAGCTTCGGTTGTAAGTTCAATCCCCACCCCAGAGGTGACCCACATAGCGCGGCAGACCTCTCCTGGCCCGCCCGCTGCTCCCCTCAGCAGTGTGCTTCTTCAGTCTGCCTGTTCTGCTCACTCTGTCTCTGGTGAAGCCTCTCATCGCCCCTGCACCTCTGGCCTCTACCCCAGTTCTGTATGCAGAAATAAATACATCTTTAAAAAAAAAAAAAAGGAACAACTACCAACCTTGATAGCAGTCTAGGAACAATCAGTTTCACTTTAAAGACTTATACCCTAGATCAGGGAGTCTCAGCCTTGGCTCTATTGCCTTTTAGGGACAGATCATTCCCTGATGGGGGGGTGGGGGTGGGAGGACTATCCCATACTTGGAAGGAGGCCCCATAGATGCCAGTGGCACATCCTTGATTATAACAATCAAAAATGTCTCTAGACATACTGAATATCCCCCAAGGGACAAAACTGCCTCTCTGTTTCTCATGGAAAATGACTGCCCCGGAAGAAAGGTTCTAAAATTTTTGAATTCAAAAAAGTAAAACTTTGACTATAGAGCTGAGGCTACCTGAACAGGAAGGGAGGCAGGAACGAGAGCAGATGAGGAAGGAGCACAGTGGACTGTGGGTGTCTTGGTGGGGGGCATGTGATTACACCTGAGGGGGAGATCTCTACTCCTGAAACACAAACAACATGTAAAGCAATGTAACTGCAATTAAAAAAAGAGAAAGCAGGGCCCTCCCTGGTGGCGCACAGCACTATAAAGCTAAAGCCACTTCAGCATGAGTTTGATCCCTGCCCCAGAGCTGACCCACATGGCGCAGCAGACCTCTCCTGACCCTCCCACAGCAGTGTACTGTCAGTCTGCCTGTTCTGCTCCCAGCTCTGTCTCTGGTGAATCCTCTCACTGCCCCTGCACCTCTGGTCTGTACCCCAGTTCTATGTGCATAAATAAATAAATATTTAAAAAAGAGAGAAACACCAACTTTGCGGAGCTATAATCCACATACCATACAATTCACCCTTGCAAAGTAGTTGAGCAACAACCACTACAATCTAATTTGAAGTTAATTTTATCCCTTCTAAAAGAAACCTCATATCCATTGAGAGCCAGTCTCCTACCCACTAGGCAATATTTGATTTTAATGATGGGTTCTTTTAAAGATTTATTTTTAGTTATGCATACAGACCAGGGGTACAGGCCAGAGGTGCAGGGGCAGTGATAGGACCCACCAAAAACAGAGTGGGGAGCAGAACAGGCAGCTCAATAAAGTACACTGTTGAGGGGAGCAGTGGGCATGACAGGAGAGGTCTGTGGCACCATGTGGCTCAGCTCCCTGGCCAGGGAGTTGAACTCGTGCTGGAGCAGCCATGGCTAGCTTCAGAGTGCTGTGCTTTATCCCATTGCACCACCAAGGAAGACCCACTTTCAAGTTTTACCCATTTTTACCATGTATTAGTCCTTTATTGCTTTTTAAGATTTTTTTAAAAGTTAACTTTTTTCTTACATCATTGTTAACTTTTGGACAGTATTTGCTTTCTTCCCCAGGTACAGTCCTTGTAGCTCTCCCACACCACAGCACCTGCGATCCATCACCACAGTCCCTTGTGCTCTTCCCTCCTGTTCTTAACTCTCCCTCCTTCTCCCCAGCTGGATGCCTCAGATCTCTGGTCAACTTGCAAGGTTTGTCTTTTCCTGAACCTTTGTTTGGTTCCTCTATAGACTACCTGTAAGTGAAACCATCTAATACTCAACCTTTTTCCTCTGCTGTATTTCACTTAGCATAATCCCTTCCAGCTCCACCCACTTTGCTGCAAATGGCACGAGATTATCTTTTTTGATCACTGTATTCCACTGTGGATATAGCCATATCTTCTTGTTCCATTCATTTGAAAAAACATTTTTAATTAATTTTAAAATTTAAAAAATAATAATTCAACTGAGTAAATATGAAGCTTTATTAAATTATATATGAATCAGGAAGCATCTCATCTGGCAAGCAGAGAGATATTCCTTGATTTGAACTTCCAGCCTCAAAAACTGTGAGACAATGAACTCCTATTATTATTCCTAATAATAATTCTTATTCTTTAAAAGCACCTAAATTTGTGGAACTTTGTTAACAGCAACCCCAGGGCAATAAAACAGGTTGCCCCAGAGGCTTATACTTAACACTTCTGCACGATCATAGCTCTTACCCCACAGACCAAAGAACCATTGAAGAAGTCAAGCCAAGTACCCATTATGTTAAATCTAAAAAATACATTCCAAGACAGGCAAGATGACCGCCAGCTGCACTGCAGACTCAGGCCTCACTTAAGCTGGACCATAAACTGGACTTGAGACACTACTCCATTTATCAGACAGTCCTTATAAATATCCCCTACCAACGGTGGGGCCACACTGACTTCAGACCTCCAGCTGCCGATGTCAATAAGACCCTGTGTCCAACAGTCCCTGGAAAGCCTGGATATTTCCCTTCTTCTTATTCAGTACCAGCTGCAATGTTGGGGGCTATCAGGCGCCCCACTGACCTCCCTCTTCACCCTGTAGAACCAAGACCCATAGGAATTTTGAAGAGCAGCTCACTGTGCAGATGTGGAAGTGGGTCCATGGGGCGCAAGTGGTTGGCTGTGCAGCATCCAGGCCCCTTCAAACTCTTGGAGTCTTTCTGCCTCAGCTTCCAAAAGCCTGAGGTTCTGGCCTTTCCCCGACAGCCCCCAAGCAGTGACTGAGGTGGGGGCTAAAGGCCTAACCAGCTCAACCCAACACAAGACACGGTCTGGCAATACTTACTACAATGGATTGAATGTGTGTGCCCCGCCCCATTCATATGTTGAAACCTTCATCTCAGTGGGATAGTTTTGGGAGGAAAGTAGCCCGAAGGGGAGCCCTTGTAAGTGGGGTCTGTGCTCTTCTACAAGAGGCCAGAGACCTAGCTCACTCATAAAGAGAAGCTACCACCTACTTGTAGCCTGCGAGAGGGTCCTCCCCAGAACCCGATGACTGGCACCCAGATCTTGGACTTCCAGCCTCCGAAATGTGAGAAGTGTTGTTCCTTTAGTAACCCAGTCTATGGCAATTTGTTCTAGCAGCCCAAGTGGAGACACTGACTCCAAAACTCCCACCCAGATTGGCCAGACCAGGCGCGTGGGGCTCCCCGTTGCGGCTCCACTCCTCTTCCTTCCCCTTCCATTCATTGCTAACTGTCTTGCCCCCAACTATTCCCAGAGAATGCAACATGGACACATGCGCTCACCCTATACTCACATGAAAGTCATAAAGTCATGTTTTTCACTTAGTGAAAACTGTACTTTAACAGAGATTTCACAGGCAGTATAGGAATTTTACAAGAACAAGAGCCAGGATGAAGCCCAGGGAAAGTTAGGGTTAATTAGGCAGCTTGGGAACAGTGCAGGAAGGGACTTTGGGACAGTTAAAGATGCTTCTAAGATAAGGCAGTAAATTCTACAGGTGCTAAACCTTTTTTTTTTTTTAGGGAAAACTTTATTTTAATATGTTAGGGCTTGTAATTTCCAGTCTTGTGCTCCTTTGCAATGTTTTGGACTAAGACTGGTTTCTTTATACAGATAGGAAATGGAGTCCATCACAGAGGTCAAATCTACAGGCCAGGGCCAGTGGCAGGAGCCCCCAGTCTGTTTCCAACCCTCACCAGTAGCCACAAGCCAGAAAAAGCCATTTATTCAGTTTCGGGCTGCGCAGTGAGGGGCCACATAACCTGGACTAAGCTTACGTTAACAGTCATTGAAGACATATAGGAGGGTCCCATGTTACAGAAATTGGAAAACCGACCATTAATACAGGTGACAAAGAAAAATTCCACAAAACAGGCCGTGTCTCCAACACACGTGGCAACAGATGCAGCCAAGGGACCCATGCAGACCAGGTCCTGCCCTCTTCTGTGTTCCCACCTGGCCACTCTGATGGGGGACAGGCAGACTGATTCAGTCAGACTAATCCTGCTGAGCAGATCTCTCAGCTGGTATTCCTCTCACTACCTTTTAGCAAATTTCAGGACTCTGCTGGGTGATGAGGTCAAGGAGTCTAGGAGGACTAAACAAAAACAGCAAAACTTGAAAGAATAAGACCTTGGACAGGGGAGGTAAACTCTAGGAGGGAGCGAAAAAATTTAAATTTCTCCTAGACACGGGCCCATAATGGCACCTTTGCTTTTGTTCTTTTTCCTCTCAATAAACCTTTTCTTACTTTCTTGAAGTTTGCTTCTCTCTGCTTACTTATCTAAAAAGTCTACAAATTCCTCTTTATGGCTTCGTGGGACAAGAACCCATGGTGGTTTAAGGGCTACACTAACAGCTCACCGGCTTCATAGTGGGAGCTCTTTGTCCAGGATCTTACAAGATTTAAGGGGAACCAAGAGGTGCAGATTTTTCCTTTGTTCTCATTCTGTCCTCTTGTCAAACATTTCTTTCAGAGCCATCAAAGATGCCACCAAGGAAAGGGCACAGGACGCTCAGTAAATGCCAAAGGGCAGCCACGTTAAAGACTCCTGTGGAAGGATAAACTGGCGACCAGACCGGGTAAGGGAACAAGCCCATCTGCCAAATGAAAAATAAAATCTGGACCCTCCCTGGTGGCGCAATGGGTTGGGATGCAGCACTGCAAGCTGGCCACAGCCACTTCAGTATGGGTTTGATCCTCAGCCCCGGAGGTGACCCACATGGCGTGACAGACCTCTCCTGACCCACCTACTGCTCCCCTCAGCAGTGTACTTCATCAATCTGCCTGCTCTGCTCCCCGCTATGTCTCTGGTGAATTCTCTCACCGCCACCCCCACACTTCTGGCCGTACCCCAGTTCTCTATGCATAAATAAATAAATCTTTAAAAAAAAAAAAAGGAAAAGAAATCTGGTTATTGTATGAGGGGCCACGGTCTCCAAAGAGCTCAGCACATACATCAAGGACGTCGGGGGGCTGCTCTCCCAGCAGCTTGGCCACCCTCCTCTGCCCACAGCAAGGAGAGTAGCCAAGACCCAGGAGAGGATGGATGGTTGACAGTGAGGAAAGCCACTCCTCACTAAGCACTACACAGCACTTCCACAGAACCCCACCCCGCCTCAGATCCCTGCTGGGATTATCTGAATGGCTCCCCTTATCTTTCCTTGGTCTCTTTTCTCTCCTTCCTCCTCTTCTCCTCCTCCTCCCCCCACACCCCCACCCCCGCTTTCTCCTTCATTTTTCTTTCACTCTCTCATCCACTACTGATTTACTTCTCTGTGAGGCTTCAGATAAGCTGTAGACATTTCACAAATTCTCTGTCTTTTATTTTGCTGAAAAACTAATGGGTACCCATTGACCCCATAAAAACAACAAGCATGAGGCTGCCTTTCTTAAAGTCTCAAGTGACAGATTTCTCAGTTGCCTGGGTTTCCTGATCCCCCACTCCCTGAGTGGGAATGTCCCAATTCTCCTGTCACTGACTCCTCGCTTTTCTCTATCACCCATGGACTCCGAGGGTGCTCAGCACGACCAAGCTGTGGCCCTGGGAACCCTGGACAGCCATTAGATCTGATGGCACAGACAAGGCATTCTGCTAGGCCGGAAAGAGTCACGGAGGCCTGACTATTTAGGAGAGAATTTGCCATCTTGGTCCCTCGGCCTGTAGGGTAGACTTCCTTCAGCTTCTATCAAGTCAGCTTGTGAGTCAGGAGATGCAGGAGGTTCTTCTAAAGATCTTGGGACATCCTCTAATGCCTTGCCTGTGATGTCCACTCCAACCTCACCAGCGGGCATAGACAGAACAGGTTGAGCTTTACATTTTGACGGCTGCAGCACTTTCTGACTTGTACAGGTTTACCCCAACCCCTGAGTCCCGAAAGGCAGATAAGCATCTGGTATAATAACCTGATGATGGATATTTTATTTCATGGGAATTGCTCCAATAGGAAATTCTAGGGAAAGTAAATATCAGTAATTAGGCTATTATGTGTTCAAGGATTCTGGTCATGAGGTCCATTTTTGTGGCCTGGTGGATGGGCACCTTGGAAATTAGGCCCCAGGACCATGTCTGTGGCTTTTGTTCTGTCTCTGCTCTTCAGGTCTGTTCAGGAACTCTTTTATCAGATGAGGAGAGTGGCTTACCAACAGCTTGTTAGAGCTTGGTACCCTTTGTAAAGAGACAGAAACGGGGTCACCAGTATGGTCCCACAAAGTCCAGTACCCCTTGCCTTCTGTTCAGCAGGTGAAACAGATAGGCTCCTTGTGTTTGGGTCACGCTGGTGATAGGCGTCATTAAGTCCAGGAGACCCCCGAGTGAGGAGACTGTTCATTACTCACAGTTAGAGCTCCAAGGTGATAAGGAGGGTGCTCCCCATAGAAAGAAGCTAGTGCTGGATCCCTGCCTTCATTCCTGTTTGCAGGTCCTGAAAAAGGGCGCCTCTCTCTCCTGCATCCTGAAGAATTGGGATCAGCTTGACCTTGAAGCCCTGAAAAAGAAACGACTTATCTTTTTGTGTACCCAAGCCTGGCCACAGTGTGATCTCAAGGATGGGGAATCCTGGCCATCTGAGGGAAGTACACATTATAACACCACCTATTACTTGGAATTGTTTTATCAAAAGGAAGGGAAGCAGCGTGAATGGCCTACCTACAGGCTTTCTCCACCCTCAGGGACAATGAAAAGTTATGTGGTATCTGTGGCTCAACACCTACTAGGGATCTTCTTGTCCTCCATACCCAGGGGTCTTAAATAAAGTAGACGAGGACTGTCTCATGTCTTCCCTCTACCTCCAGTGGTGCAGAAGTCAGCTCCTCAGCCTAAATTACTCAGTGATCCCCCAGATAGGATTAAAGACGCCATCACCCTCTCCCTGTCTGCTGCCAATTGAAGCAGTGGCAGGTGGAATGAGAGGGCCTGTTAGAGCGCATGTACCCTTTTCTTCACAAGATTTAGGACAAATTAAAACAGACCTTTGGAAGTTTTCTGATGATCCAGATAAATATAGAGAGGTGTTCCAGGGCCTAACCTTGTCGTTTCACCTGGAATAGAAAGATGTAATGCTCATTCTCAACCAGGCTCTCAGCTCAGGAGAAAAGAAAAAAGTTCCTAGGGACATCCTACAATATGAGGGTGACAGGTATACTATCAATGCTCTGGGGACTAGTGAGGAGCTTAGGGAGTGCCTCACTGCAAGTCAGGCAGTTCTTTTCTCTGATCCGGTTGGGACCCCAGAGGACTCTCCGAGAAGCAATCATTTTATTGTTTGTGTTACAGAGGATTAAGAAAGTTACACTCCAAGCCACTAAACTACTCAAAATTGGCACAATTAATACAGAGAGAAAATGAAAGCCCATTGGCCTTCATGGACCGACTGAGGGAGGCATTGGTTAAACACACTTATATAACCCCAGATTTGCCTGAGGGGCAAGCTGTTAAAAGATAAATTTACTACTCAATCGGCATCAGATATCTGAAGAAAGTTACAAAAAGTAGCCTTTAGCACTGAAAGGAATCTGAAAAAGCTCCTGGATGTCGCCACTTCAATCTTTTATAACAGAAACCTGGAGAAGAGGGAACAGGAACAGAAAGGCAGACATATGGCAGAGGCCTTTGTGATGGCCTTCCGAGGACACCCAGGGGTCCCCCAAGAGGGACGGAGCTCAGTCACCTGCTACCTCTGTGGCAACAAGGGCCACTTCAGGAGGAACTGTGCTAAGTGACAGCAAAAGCCACCTGGACACTGTCATGTCTATCAAGGAGACCATTGGCAGAGAGACTGTCCTCTGGGCTGAAGGCACGTGGGGCCCATACCCCAAGGTAAGGAACAGAACAGATATGAAGGGGCCTGGGGCAGACGCTTGCTCCTGTCACCATTATAAGCCCTCACCCCCACAGGAGCCCTGGATGGTCCTTAATGCTGGGGGCCAGAATGCTGATTTCCTTTTGGACACTAGCCACTTACTCCTTCCCTACAAAGGATGAGTTCTTTCTCAGTGAGGTCATTTGGTGTCTTTACTGTTTCTCCAGCAAAGCTTTTCTGAACTCCTCTCCTTGGGCAGGTGTGGAGTCACGCAGTAGAGACGAAGCAACACTAAAGGTTGTAAAGAGAACAGAGCACAGTTGGTGCCAATGTCATACTGTGTTCCTTCAGATCAGCCTTTCCCCTCCCTTTC
>NW_004567128.1:28637811-28656074 GCF_000260355.1 Condylura cristata | reverse complement strand
TGCTCTGGTGTGGGTGGGTGATGCTGGGAGGTTTGTGTGGTGCTGGTGTGACTGCTGAGCTTCCTGCAGTCAGGATGTACCCGCTACTGTTTGCACATCCTAAGCAGATGTGACACTGTGGGTTAACCTTTCCCCCTTCCAGCCTGAAGTGGACATCTGGCGTGTCCTCAGCTGATACCCAGAGTTGGGGTGTGAGCTTCTGTGCCCTTAACCCCAGAAACATTTCTAGGCAGCTGGGAGAGGCAGAAGGACCAGGACCCCAACCAGACGAGGACAGTCATCTCAAATTTTCTGTAAGATAAAATCACTTCTGTTCTTAAATGATATATTTTGAAATGAATCTGTTAATTTGGGCTGCTTCCATGTTTTTCCAATTGTAAATAAAGCAGCAATAAACAACCATGTGAATTCTTAATGTGACCTTAATCCCCAGCCAACCTCCAGGACCTTTGACCTCATGTCCTCCTCTGCCCATCAAAAGTGACGGATATTTTTTCACTATCACTGTGGGTCACATCCCTAGACACATGCTAGGTGACTTCTTGATCCGGTTAATTTGTTCATCTAACCAGTCCATTAATAGTTGTTAATAGTAATGTAAATAGTCCCATCGAGAAGCTTTTTGTGGATGTCAGAGCTGTGGGAGGGCCTGTAGGGCCCACAGCTAAGTAGAGGCAGCTGCCATTCTGCTTTCTCAGCAGCCAGTTTGACGTGGTAAAACAGATCAGAATGGGACTGGAAGAAAGCAAATGACAAGCATCACACTGGGATATGGCCATCTACAGCCAGAAGCTAGTGACCTGAGCCACTCCAGGAACTGGAGAAATGGTGAAGGGATTAGGGAAGAGGGTGAGGTTGCTCCAGCCACCTTCTTGCCAAGTTCTGACTTCAGTACGCCAAGGACTCTAGATGTGTAACCAGGTTAAGCAAACTGCTTTTCCAGCTGCTCCTGTGATGAAGACACTGGCTTTAGGTGAATGGATGCATACTTATTAAAACAGGAAATATAGCAAAAGAGAAAAGACATTTGAATTGAATCATGAGGTCTGCACCGGTGAAACCCTTTGTCTCTGTGATGACCGATACTGACACAGCCAGAGAAAGGTATCTGGAAGAATACTTTTCTCTGCGGATTATCAATTTGATCTAAAGTTTTGCTCATCTGTGTATGCTTGTATCCACTTTTAATGGTTGCTTTTCTCCTCCCATACCTTTACTTTTATTTTTAAAGATTTATTTATTTATGCATACAGGCCAGATGTGTAGGGACAGTGAGAAGATTCACCAGAGACAGAGTGGGAAGCAGAACAGTCAGATTGACAAAGTACACTGCTGAGGGGAGCGGGTGAGACAGAAGACAGACGTATGCCGCACCCTGTAGATCAGCTCCCGGGAGAGGATGGGACTCTCACTGAAGCAATTGCAGCTCGCTTTAACCTGCTGTGCTACCGGGGAGGGCCTACTTTTACTTTTTGACTGTCACTTTCTGTTGTGTTTTAAAACTAGATTGCAGTACAGTTTCAAGATATTAAGCCTGGCTCCAGATCCTCAACATATCTCTGGAATTACAGAAAAAAGAAAACCCACATGGGAAAATATTCTAATTGCAAAAGCACCAACTGCAGGTGTCCGGGTTTGACTAAGGCTCTGCTCTATGGTCCTGGTTTCAGCCTCCCACCGCACCCCCGACAGGATTTCTGCTTCATAAAGAAACGTCTACGATTTTTCCCCCTAAATCCCAAATTCAACGATGCAATTTTAGCAATGTAGAGAATGAATGAATGAATGCACTTCAAAGGCTCAGTGGCACCTCCTGAGTTTGTGACTGAGTTTGGGGTGGAATGGAGAACATGACACTACATTGCTCACACAAGATCAGCTACACTAAGAAGCGATGCCTGGCTGCGAGGAACCGGGTGAGCTCAGCGAATTCTGTTTACAGGGGTACCAGCTTCAGCCATTTTGACAAGGTGGTGGCAGGATTCGAACCTGTTCCCCAAAAGCCCCACCGCCAAGCCGAGAATTATGGCCAAGCAACCATAGTGCCAGTGCCAAACCAGCAGCCAATGAAAGCTCGGCGTGTGACCCGGGGCGGGCCTCGTGCGCCCTCTGCGCGCAGAAATTGCTTGGCGTCAGCAAAAGCTAGAGCGGAGCAATCGGACCGCCACGGAGTCTGGAGGTTCGCACCCCTCTGGACTCGGATCCCGTTGCTTACCCCGCCTGGCGCAAACCCGAAGAACCTAGAAGGGTGTAGCCAGCATATCCGAGCCTGAAGCCTTGGAGAGGTGGCGGCACCTCGAGCCGTGCGCTGCCAGACACTCGGGCACGAACCCATTGGACTGATGGGGGCTGAGGATGGTCGAGGTCGTGCCGGTCTGCCTTCTGGTGGGCTTGAGCAGAACCCCCCCCCACCCGCCGCGCGGGAGTGGTAGCGGCCGTTAGAGTCGCCGCACGCCACACAGTGATTTGTTTCAAAATAGACTCCCCTATCCAGTGGTACCTCCCAACGCTGACTGAGCCCTCTCAACGCCTCGCGGGAATTAGCCTGTAGAGACCTCTCTCCGCAGTTGGTGCTCACCTCCCATAGGCCCCCCAGCGGAGAGACCCAGGCGGCTCCCTTGCAGACATCCTGTAAACCTTCCTTCTCTTTCTCCCGCTCTCCGGTGGACTTTTCCATCCCGACTCCCCCCTACCTCATACCTACATCCCCCAATGAACCTTCTCTAAGCCAGAGAAGGTCTTGTAGAGCGGAAAAGCCCGGGGGTCCGTCTGCGTGTCTCCAAGCTCCCGCCCTAGGAGTGGGCTGAGCCTGTCGGCCACTGGGCAGCAATGTGACAGCATCTATCAAAAATAAAGCTGAGGGCCTCCCTGGTGGTGCAGGGGTTAAAGGCTCAGAGCTATCATCCCTGGTGGTGCAGGTGGTGCACGATAGCCAGTGCCCCGCCCAGTGCCGCGTGTGAGTTGAGGTTCCATCCTGGCTGAGGAGCTGACCCCCATGGTGCAACAGACCCCTCCTGTGTTGCACCGTGCTCCCCTCAGCAGGATATTTCAGTCAAGTTGTCTGATCTGCTCCCCACTCTGTCTCTGGTGAATCCTCACACACACGCACGCGCACGCACACACACAAACACACACACACACACACACCTGGCCTGTACACGCCCCAGTTCTTGTATGCATAAATTAATAAATCTTTTACAAAATAAAAAAAAAAAAACCTGGCAACATTCTCCATTGGACTACAAGCTGTGCCAAGGCAAGGTTTTGTGACTTTCTAGTTCCTTAATGTCTCCCCAACAGCTGGACAGTGTCCAGCAATAGGAGGCTTGAGGTACTTGTTGAATGAATGACTCCTTTGACTTAACGATTCCACTACCAAGACCTTGTGCCAAAGACACACTCAAACATGTGCACGTGTATAACCCGCTGGGGTGTCATGGAGCCCGGATTTGAACGAAGGCCATCTGGAACCTGAGTGCCATCTCATAACCATACACCACAGTGTCATTCTGTCTTCATGCTCTGGTGTGGGTGGGTGATGCTGGGAGGTTTGTGTGGTGCTGGTGTGACTGCTGAGCTTCCTGCAGTCAGGATGTACCCGCTACTGTTTGCACATCCTAAGCAGATGTGACACTGTGGGTTAACCTTTCCCCCTTCCAGCCTGAAGTGGACATCTGGCGTGTCCTCAGCTGATACCCAGAGTTGGGGTGTGAGCTTCTGTGCCCTTAACCCCAGAAACATTTCTAGGCAGCTGGGAGAGGCAGAAGGACCAGGACCCCAACCAGACGAGGACAGTCATCTCAAATTTTCTGTAAGATAAAATCACTTCTGTTCTTAAATGATATATTTTGAAATGAATCTGTTAGTGAGCAGACTGAGCAATACCCCAAAATCCTCAAACTTACATGCTCTAAAGAGGTCTGCTATCCACCACATAAAGACAAAGTATATTCTTAGTATGTAAGCTCTAATAGAATTTGCACACATGGAGAAGGAATATGAGAAAGGATATAGTTTCCTAGTGACACAACCAAAGTGACCCGTCCCCTGCCGGGTAAATATCCAGCCAAACAGGGTTGGCCCAAAGCAGGGCTACTGAGGCCTGAAAGCCTGCCACCAGTCTAAGGCATCTCCTGGTGGGGACCCACAGGAAAGGAGCAGGGCCAGTCTGGAAGGAAAAGAGCGAAATTAGAGTACAAATCAAGATAAAGGCTGCCACTATTGGCGGCTCCAGGTTTCCATTGCCTACGTGTCCTTGTCAAGTGCCTTTATGTGTCTCGACATGCCTCCTCCATGTTCCCCAACCCCCAGGTGCAAGTCCAAAAGCTGTGAAGCAGGGCCTTCCCTGGTGACTCAACGGATGAAAGCACAGCACTACAAAACTAGCGGTAGCTGCTTCAGCAATTCAACCTCCAGCCAGGGAGGTGACCCCCATGGCATGGCAGACCATTCCTGTCTCACCCGCCGCCGTTCCCCTCAGCAGTTATACTTCGCCAGTCTACCTGTTCTGCTCCCCGCTCTGCCTCTGGTGAATCCTCTCACCGCCCCTGAACCTCTGGCCTGTGCCCCAGCTCTGTATGCACAAATAAATACATCTTTTAAAGCACACAAAGCTGAGAAGCAGGCAGGACTCCATCAGGTGTCTCCTCTCCCGTGTGTCCTCCAAGTCTCCCATAGCTTCACCTGGCCGCTCAGCTCCACTCACTAGGTAGGAAGGACAGGGGGCCTGGTGCCTCCTGTTTTTATGGAAATTCCTCTGTTACAATTCTAACCCTACACAAAATTTAAAACCATGCATTACCATGGAAGTGAGCTGTAAAAATAACCATGAAAAATCCCATACTTTACCAACGAAAATGCCCCTTTTTCTACACTTCAGCATATCAGAAATCAGGAGTGCATCTCAGTCCCTGAGGTGAGGCAGATCTCGCTGTTTAATTAGAACCATTCTTTTTTCCTTATGGTTACCTAAAATAGCGGTGTGCGCACAACCTAAAGCAACTGAAATGTGATGAGATAAAGTTAAAAAAAATGGTGAATCGTAAACTTTCAATGTAAAGAATAACTTTTAGGCAACTATAGCTCTGATGTGCAGTGTCCTGAGCACTTGCCCCCCCTCCCTTTTTATTGTGAGATAACGAATGTTTGTTTCAGGTGTACAACATAATGATTTGATATATGTCTATATTGCCAGTGATCACCACTGGTAACAACTTGCATAAGTGCACAGTTACAATGTTTTTCTTATGAGAACTTTTTTTAAAGGATTTATTTATTTATGCATACAGAACTGGGGTACAGGCCAGAGGTGCAGGGGCAGTGAGAGGATTCACCAGAGACAGGGTGGGGAGCAGAACAGGCAGATATACTGAAAAACACTGCTGAGGGGAGCAGTGGGCGGGTCAGGAGAGGTCTGTGGTGTGATATGGTCACCTCCGGGGCTGGGATCGAACTCACACTGAGAGGATGTGGCTTGCTTGCAGTGCTGTGCTTTAACCCGCTGCACCACCAGGGAGGGCCAGGATTTCCTTCTTTTACAGTTGATCCCAAGCCCTTCATATAGGTGCTCTCACTTAGCCCTTCCTAGAGCCTTTGGAAGAAAACCCTGTCTCCCCAATGAGGACACTGAGGCCCACAGACAGCAGGAACCATCTGGAGTCCTCCAGTTCAGGAGGGCAGAGGCCAGACCACAGGCCAAAGCCCCTGAGGAGGACAGTCGGGGCTCCTGGGGTTCACACTGCACAGCCCCTCGCAGAGGCCCTTCCCTGCACTCACAGACCAGCCCTGCACTGCGTCCTCACACCACCCCACTGGACACTCCCTGCAGTTCCTCCTTCCCCTCAGCTAAGGGGGAAAGGCCCTGGACTCCCTGTCTGGGTCTGCACTTTCACCTGACCCTGGACTATTGTCACTTCTGCCCTAACAGGGATTGTTTGACCAGCCTCCAAAGCAGACTGTTTCAGAGAAGGAGGAGACCCTCACCTCCAATTGCTGCAAATGCAAATCCTGTGAGACCTGCAATTCCGAGTGCCATGGCCCCAAATCACCTGAGGGTTCTGGAATAGAGCTACCTGGAGGGACTGTGCCTACTTTGGAATTGGTCGCAGGACCCTCAGCCCCAAGAGGCCCAGCAGTCTGCCGTGTCACTGTCATGCAGATGTGTGATACTGCTGTGTGCCACACCCAGGACCTGCCTAGACAATGTCTCTTCCCCTAAGTGCCCTGACTGAGGAGGCTGACACCACTATTTAGTCTTACTTCCAACCCAGCCATACACCTTCTGACAAAGGACTGTCATCAAAAACTTGACCAATAAAAAGTGACTCTCAAACACCTTTCATGGGTAAACGTGCATCTCAACAGATCAGGCTGTCAGGAATATGTCGTTTTCTGTCAGAAGAAAATCTTTCCTTTTCCTCACTGTCTGCATGTTCTGCCCTCCCTTTGAGGACCTCCTCAAGGAAATTTCTGAATCAAAGATAGCCATCAGGTGACTTGGGGGGAACAGCTGGCATCAGCCAGTCTTCCCAGACTTTCAGTTTGACCTAGGTAAAACTTAGCTCATTGAAAACCCCACAACTGAAGTGATTACAACCTAAGAATTCCTTCTCCTGTGGGTCTTTTTTTCTTTTTGGAAAGGTTATTGTTAAGACTGAGGGTTCCAGGGCATGTCTAGTAACTACAGGGTTCTGTGAGCCCTTCCATCAGAGTTGCAAAGAATGTGTTTGCAACATTTTGAAGAAAGGTGCCCAATCTCAACAAAGAACTTAAATTGGGTAAGTTCATACTTTAGGCATTCATTAATCCAGGAAAAGTAAAAAAAGAAAGTAGTTATTTCTCTTATCTTTTTAAATAATTTACTGAAAATCAGATAGCTTAATAAAAAGCATTCAAGGAAGACTTAAAAAATAAATTGGGCAAATCTTCAAGTTGAGCAGACAAAAGGAGGGAAACAATGAAAAAATAAAGTCTTATTAAAGGTGGTCTAGAATTAGAGGAAGAAAATTTCCAGATACTGAGAACAGAGAAAAAAGAAGAAAAATTTGTCAAAAGAATAATGTTCCTTTAGAAATGGACAGATAAATAAAGCATAAACAAAGTATTGCTGTAAATTTTCAGAATACTAAGAAAAATAATAAATTCTAAAAAAGAATATAGACAAGCCAACAAAATGTGTGCAAGAAATTTGAACATTTGAGAATATGTGTGGATGAAAATATGCTGAAACGTAAAATGAAACTCCAAAAAGATACCACAAAACACCTATTAGCATAACAAAAGTAAAGACTGACCAGCCCGAATGCTTTTGAGAATGGGAAGCCAGTGGAACCCTCATCCAGTGCTGATGGGAATACGAAATGGTACAGCCACTTTGAAAAATACTTTGTCAGCTTGGCAACGAAGCTGTAAAAAAAAAATCAACTCCAAGGAAAAAGAACTCACAGAGGGTAGAGAGCAAAAGGTGAAGAGAAGCCGATGGACGTGGAAGACCATGAGTGCTCTAGTGATGGGTGAGAGGAGGTACGAATCCATACCAGTATTGCCTCAATTTAAAAAATAAATGAACGAGACAGCTAAAAACTAAGAATTTATGGGACAACCAAATCAAGAGAAAATGTTTATGGTCTCTATGAATGAAGACATCAAACTATTTTTTAAAGATTTTTCTTTCTTTTTTTATTTATGCATACAAGAACTGGGTGTAGGCCAGAGCTGTAGGGAGTGAGTGGATTCACCAGAGACCAAATAGAGGGAATAGCTGGATCTGCCGAAGCACACCGCTGAGGGGAGAGGCCGGGAGACAGGAGAGTCTGCTGCGCCATGTGGTCAGCTCCAGGGCTGTGGATAGAACTCAGAGCAGTGATAGTGCTGAGACTTAACTGCACTTACTAACACCACCAAGGGCACCCCAGACAGCAGTATTAAAAGCAAAAAGATAGTTATAATAAGATAGGTGCAGGGTTTCCAAGTTTGCTGCATTGAAAACTGACTGCCCTGGAGACTAGTGACTAACCTTGAATAAAGATACTTATCTCCTCTTTTCTTCTATTGTCAGGATTAGATAGTGAGAATATGGGTGCAGTCAGGGATCTTTAGTCTATTTTATTCATTTTTTTCTTGAAGTCACATTGTGTAATTACATATATGTTTCAGGTGCACCTCATTAACAATCAACGTCTGTATATACTATATTAAACTCACCACTAAAAATCCAATTTTGGGCCTTCTCTGTGGCGCAGCGGGTTGAAGTGCAGCACTATGAAGCTACCACAGCCACTGCAGCATGAGTTCAATCCCCAGCCAGGGAGATGACCCATATGGTGCAACAGACCTCCTGACCCGCCCACTGCTCCCCTCAGCAGTGTATTTTGTTGAGCTGCCTGTTCTGCTCCCCACTCTGTCTCTGGTGAATCCTCTCACTGCCCCTGCACCCTGTACCCCAGTTCTGTATGCATAAATAAATTAATCTTTTAAAATTCCAATTATATCCTTCCTCATACAATTGACCTCTTTTGTCAGGTTGACCCACTCCTCTTCTCCCTTCTCTTCTGGTAACCATCAATTGGTCTTACAGGCTAAATATTTATTTTTTATTTATTTAGCTTGTTCATTCATTTGATTTCTCTCTATACCACATATGAGTGAAATCATAAGCCATTTGTCTTTCTCCATGACTTATTTCACTAAGCATAATACCTTCTGGGTCCACCCACATTATTGCAAATGGAGCATTTCATTTCCTTTTTATAGCTGAGTGGCATTCCATTGCGTGTTTATACAGCATCTTAAACCAATTTAGGTGGTTTCCAGCTCTTGGCTATTGTAAATAAGAAAAGCGAATATTTTTCTTTTAATGAAAGAGAGATAATAAACTGAGAGCTTAAAACGTCTTTACAGTGCCACAGCACTGGCAGCACACACGTGATGTCCCAGGGAGCTGCTGCTCGGGGCCACCTAGTTACGGGCTCTGCTCTGTGCTCCAAGAGTCCCCTGGCTCTCCCCACTCTTGTTCAGCCGTTACCTTCTGTGTTGTTTACTGCTCCTGGCTTCTGAACTCTTTTCAGTCTCCTATCCTACAAGGATCATTTCTGTGTTCTCAGAATCTGCCTAGCCCAGAGCTGGAGCCTGAAGCCTGACTCCCCGCAGATGCTCCGGCTTTTTGTTTTGTCTTGTCTGAGAGGTGATAACACATGCCACTCATGTAATCAAGTATAATCATTAACTGGGTTCAAGACACGTGACTCCAAATATGACGTGATGGCATATTGAATATTTCAATTGAAGGGACTTGAGAAAATACTTTCTGAAAGGAACAGGAGAGACTTTTTGACCTTCCCCTGAAACAGATCATAAACCCATCATGTGAGAGCCACCCTCTGAATATCAGAAGGAAGAGGCATCCTTATTTCCAAAGACCCAGGCATGCTAACAGGAATGCAGGAATAGGCTTTGCCCTAGTTTACTGTACTTGGCTCATACCCTTGTATGTCCTGTGATATTTTCCTACAATTTTCTGCTCTTCGTTAAATCTAGCAGAAAAGACATTAAGGCCAGGGGCCTCCCTGGGGCCCTGCTGGCACAGAGGTTAAAGAACAGACTATCAAGCTGTCACCAGCCACTGCAGCTCTAGCTTGATCCCCAGCCAGGGAGCTGACCCATATGGTGCAACAGACCTCTCCTGTCTCGCCTGCTGCTCCCCTCAGCAGTGTATTTCAGTGATCTGCCTGTTCTGCTCCTCAGTCTGTCTCTAGTGAATCCTCTCACCTCCTCCCACCCCTGCACCTCTGGCTTACACCCCTGTTCTTACATACATAAATAAATAAACCTTAAAAAACAACACAGGTTGAACCACTTATTCAGGTGACATAAAACTTATATTTAAAAAATTCATGTTGGTCCCTCCCTGGTGGCACACCGGTTAAAGCACATTTCTGTGAGGCTAGCTACAGCCACTGCAGCACCAGTTCGATCCCCGGCCAGGGAGCTGACCCAATTGGTACAACAGATCTCTCTTGACCTGCCCACTGCTACCCTCAGCAGTGTATTTCAGTTAATCTGCCTGTTCTGCTCCCCACACTGTCTCCAGTTCTTGTATGCATAAATAAATCATTACCAAAAATTAAATAAAATTTCATGGTTTTTCATGTATTAATATGCCTTTTGTTAGTGTCCCCAGGCCAAAAACTTAGAAGGGTAAAGGAAAAGATATTCTCCTCCCTATACCATTATTAAATCGCCATTTTGTTTACTGAAAATAATACATTGTAAATGAGAGATCATAGGAAACCTCTTTGCAATCTTCTGTTCTCTTAAAGCATGTTCCAAAGAAAAAACTAAAAAAATGAAAAGGGCCCACTCAGCATACTTGGGTTGCTCAAACCCTGCACGTTTCAAAATCTGCTTGGAGTTACCCTTGACGGTCCCTGGAAGTAAGCTCTGAGCCCTTGCAACAGTTTACCTGATAATAGTGCTTTGCATGCTTGATACCTTGGGTCATGTTGTACCAGTGGGACCTGGCAAGTTGTCACAACCTGTGTGACTTATGGCGAGTGTCTGTTTTGCTCCAGAGTATGGAGTCTGAGCTGCTTACCTCGATGACTGACCCTGGACATCAAGGCTCAGATGAGCTTCTCTGGTTGGCAGCTTTTCACAGGTGTTGCTATTCACTTTACAAGAATATGCAAGAGTGTCCCCATGCAACTCTATTGGGAGGTGACAATTTGGAAGGGAATCTCATACCTGGCTTCTCCTAGACTTTACTACATGACTGATTTAGTAGCTCTGTGACCTTTCACTATAATAAGCTGAACCAAGAATATTATAGCTTTGATCCTCCTAGCAGATCGTCAAGCCTGACCATGTTTCTGGGGAACCCCGACATAGGTTTGCTCCCTTACCCCTCACTTTGTTCAGAAGCATTTAGTCCCAGTGTATTACCTACTTTTATATTATAATGAATCTTGGACCTTGGTACTTTCTCAAATCAGACGTCAGGGTTGACCATTTCACCAGTCTTCCAAAGGGGCCCTAATACTTCTTGAATAATCAGTGCCAATTTTTTTTAAAGTATGAGACGTAGATGATGCTCAGCATCTAGCAGAGTCAAGCACTTGAATCCAGGGACCAGTGACTATGAAAGTCCAGCTGACCCCTTTCCTTCTCACCAGTCTCCTATTTTCCTCCTGCTCTAAGGCCAACCTCACCAGCTGCCTTTCGGCTGAGTCCCTTCCCAGTGTTCCTCCTTCTCACTTGACCTGCTCTTCTGTTCAGCCGTCTGTCTGGCCCATCAGTGCACTGCCAGCATGGGAAACACCACAGGCATCAGTATGCTCTAGTACTCATTCATCATAGCAACCTTAGTCTAAATATTATTTCTATTTCAGAAACACAGAAACAAACCGAAAAGGTGTAGATGCCTTTCCCACCATCATACCCTCAGTATGTGTCAGAGCCAGAATTGAAACCCATGACTATTTCATGCCATAGACTGAGACTCAGTAGGCAGCAGCAACCAAGTGATTTTTGCCTCAGCAAGTCCCACTGGTTCCTTTTCCGGTTCTTCTACCTAGGCTAAATTTTCTCATCCAGATCCACGACAGGGACCTCTCATGCATTTTGTGGCAAATCAGGATACCCACCACTTACTCATTTGAACCATAGGTTTTCAGTCCTTTTAGGTCATAAAATATTTTAAGCCTCTGTAAGAAGAGATCATTTTATAACCTGATATTCCCTAAGCATGGTGGAATCTGAGCAGGGTCCTTTTTTGTATTTTTTGGGGTGTTAACTCAGAGGTGACTTGTTCTCATATACAAGACTTGAGACTGCAAGCAGTTTGAGGTTTCTGAGATTTGTGCTGGTCAAGCGCAAGCCACCAGAGGATTCTGTAGAAGGGAAATGACTTATGGTGCCCCCTCCCCATCTCTGAACTACTGAAGGACAGATGTGGTTGCAGGAGGCTTAGCATTTTGCCACAGGGCTGATGACAAACTCTTCCCCTCCCCCCATGAACTTTCCCAGTCTTAGTATCCTTGAGTTCTATAGCATGACTGGGTTAGCATCTTTATTTGCAGAGTAAGAACTGGGGTACAGACCAGAGGTACAGGGGGTAAGAAGATTCACCAGAGTGGGGAGCACAAGAGGCAGATTGAAACACACTAAGGAGAGCAGTGGGCGAGACAGGAGAGGTCGGCTGTGCCGTGTGGGCCAGGAATCAAACTCACCCTATTGCAGTCAGCCCTAAACAGTGATAGTGCTGAGACTGAACCCCCAGACCACCGAGGACCCATCATGTTATTTTTAAATATTCTGGGATCAGATTTCATCTGAGATACCATGAGGTCTGTGCACCACATACTGGGAAATGCTTCAAGGGAGTAACAAAATCTCTGAAGTCACACTATAAATTTTGGATTACTACAAAAGTCACAATATACACCATCAGTTCTTCTATAATCAAATTTTCAGAAGCTATTAATCTAAGAAATTTGAACTTGAACCCCCAAATCTGCTTAAGGAGTCAGATTACCCAATTTGAGAACACTGACCCCCTTTCTTTGTGAGGATTTTATGAAGTCACACATGTATGGATCTAGACAACTACCAAACCATACAGCTACAGTCACAATTCCCCAGAGTTGGTCTTGGTCAGTCACAACCATGCAGCAGGTCAGTCACAACCATGCAGCACAAATAGGCAAGTTAACAGAATGACTTAACTTTATAGGTAGATTAAGGTATAAAAACAAAAGCAGGTAGCTTTTGAAGTGACATCATTAGTAAAGTTGAAAATAATGGGAACCGGGCTGTTTTTCAGTCCAACCTTAAAAGAACAATCCAGGCCCTCCCTGGTGGCGCAGCAGGTTAAAGCACAGCACTAAGAAGCTAAACCCACTTCCGCATGAGTTCGACCCCCGCCTGCCCCGGAGGTGACTACATGGCGAGGCAGAGCTCTCCTGACCCGCCCACTGCTCCCCTCAGGAATGTACTTCATTGATCTGCCTGTTCTGCTCCCCACTCTGTCTCTGGTGAAGTCTCTCACCATCCCTGTCCTGTGCCTCCGGCCTATACCCAGTTCTGTATGCAAAAATAAATATTAAAAAAAAATCCAGAAAGCCTAACCCTATACTACTCACTACCCAACTCATTAATCTAGTGTAACCCTGATACCAAAGTGCAACAGAGTACATGGAAGTATATTTAGGCCACTGTCACTCGTAAGGACATATACACCTGGAAAAAACACACTCATGACCATATTGGGTTTACCCCAGGAGTGCAAATTGGCTGAAAACATGGGAACTTACATTGTAATGCACCATATTAACAGATTAATAGGGGGAATTTTGTGGTCATCATCAATGTGTTTGATACAATTCATTTTCAAGATAAATGTGCTCAGTAAACGACAATGGAATGTCTTCACTCCGAAGAAGTGCATCCACAAAATTACAGTAAGCCTCATGGTGAAATACTTTTCTATTTCTGATCAATGTAAGATGGATGTCCACTATCACCAACTCTGTTCCCAACATTGTGCTGCTTGAGTGTCCAGTGCCAAAAAATGAAACAAGCTATGTTTAAAATGACTGAATTGTTTTTCGAAGATGATACATGACTATGTCAAAAACTGGAAAGGACCTAAAAATGCTTTTAGAATAAACATATTTTAGCCAAGTCACTGGGTAGTAAAATCAATATACAAAAATTACCTTCATAATAGCTCAAAATACAAAATTGCAAAAATGTGTATTTTTCAGTAGCAACAAATACTTATTAGTAAATTTAAAGACAGCATTTCTTTGCACAAAAAAGTTTATTGAGAACTTTTTAACAGTGAGACATCCAATTATCCAACATAGTATGAATACTATGTATGGTCTCCATTGGTCTCCATTTAGAACTTCAGCTTCCTTTCATCTGTAAGATATAGAAATTGGGAATGTTACCTAACCAAACTGTTCACATGACATTAAAGGCCTATGAGGGATACTAGTTTTATAAAATGAACTAAAATCCAGAACCCTAAAAGTGAACCTTTGATTTACATCCAGTTAAACCTCTCCAGAGATTTTAAAGGTAAGATATTCAGGTACACTGGTACTATTTGTTCAGGACAGTATTCTTTCTAGTTTACAAAGAGAGACTATTCAGTGGTAGAATAGATTAAAACTAGTTCATCTATTCAGAGGTAGTTTAAGTAGAAAGTGCTCTGTATGTTTTTAATAAAACCCAACCAAACAGCAAGTGAAAAAATCTCAGAAAGTTGTAATTGCCATTGAATGTTGACTTGAAAAATTCTGACTATAGGTACCCAACACAGTGATGTCATACCTAGAACTGCATAAATATATAGGGCACTATTGTGGAAAAGAGGGGAAAAAAACTTCCTGTAAAGCTAGTTTAGCCATTATATGGTGAAGTAGGGTGGCCATTTCCCCCTATGTTAACTCATATTCCTGTTATTATGAACAGTGATTCTGCAGTTTATACGAGAGCTTTGCAGTATGTGCCAAAATATTATACAGCCCCACTGGTCTTTAATACTGCCATTAAAGGGAAAGTAGTGCCACTTCTCGGAGTCTGGCTTAAAAGGCGGGGAATGGGAGCAGGGAAAAAAACTTTGAAGTCAAATACACTGGTATCACATACTCAATATTTGTTCAGTGTAGCTCATTTCACATTTTTTATTTGTATATGTAAGTTTTTGTTTATTCAAGGTTATCTAAACTAGTGCATTTTCCATTTAGAAATTTTCTAAAAGAGCAATCTTTTTTTAATTTTTCCTTTCCCTAATGATTAATAGCTATCTGTTATTAAGTATCTCCCTTTTCCCTTAGGCTTATTTTGTCACTTTTTTTTTAAAGATTTATTTATTTATTCATACAGAACTGGGGTACAGGCCAGAGGCTCAGGGGTGGTGAGAGGATTCACCAGAGACAGAGTGGGAAACAGAACAGGCAGATCGACGAAGTACACTGCTGAGGGGAGCAGCGGGCGGGTCAGGAGAGGTCTGCCACACCATGTGGTCACCTCCAGGGCAGGCGGGGTTTGAACTCATGAGGAAGAGGCTTTAGATTCTCAGTGCTGTGCTTTAACCCGCTGCGCCACCAGGGAGGGCCTTGTCACTTTTTTTATATTGCATACTGTTACAATTCATTGTAACACTTAAACCTATGGCCAAGTTCAGTAAATATCTGAAAGTAAACTATTCTAATATTTATTAGAAAATTATTCTAATAAAACAGATGACTATGCAGTGAAAACATTTAGAACACTAACAGAAAAGTTTCTTCCGTAAACATACAGTGCATCCCTTTACATTCAATTGTAATTTAGTGGTCAGCAATTTGGAAAACATGCATGAAACATCCTTAAGTTGAATAATCAATCAAGCAGGTGAAGCAGATTGTATTTGTATTCTAGCCAATAAAACCAGAGTATGAAAACATCAGGATTTAGAACGTTGTTTAAATATCTTAGTTGAATTCACTGTTTTTCTAAGAGCAGAGCCGGGTTCAGAAGCTAAGGACTTTGCCCAGAGTCACATAAATTATGTGAGAGCTGTAGTACTAGAACCTACTTCAGTCTCAGTTTATTTCATACAAACTAACATTACAAACAGGTTACATTATTTGTCAAAAGATCTTTATAAAATATCTGAGAATTACTAGCCATTGATTTTTAAGCACTTAGAAGTGTTTTCATATTTGTATATAGGTCAGTATGGCTTTGACCCATTTTGTTTCTGTACCTAATTTTCTGTAATTCAGACATTTGAAGTATGTACTACATTTCAATTAATCTTTATATGTAGGCTGCTATTAATAAGCTGTTATTAAAGCAGCTGTAACATTACTTGTATGATGATATAAACATAACACAATAGAAAAGATATAATTTTGTGTGCTTAATGGTAACATACCTATCTCCGGCATTTTAATGGGCTCCAGATTAAGCAGGCTCCTTCCCCTGCCATAAGGTTTATCTCCACGATCACGAGCAACTCTAGGCTGAATCAGCTCCTGCTTAATAGCTTCCAGATCCCGGTCTTTCAAATAAATAGGTTCCATTTAAGAAACAAGACATTAATAATTTAAAACGAATGAGATTAGTTTCCCCTAAGATATAAAACAAAAGCCTTAGACTAGAACTAGTATGATAATGCTATACATAAAAATCACTATTATTTCAGCAGTATGTTAGCCAAAACTAGTAAAATAGGGTTTTACTACCCTTTCCCAACTAAGGTGTCACCTTGTAGTCTAAGTCTGACTAGATAGTGAATTCAAGGCTGAATCACATCTCTCATTAGTACTTAGAAAATGAGATGAGGAGAGAACAATAAATGTTGGGGGAGGGGGACCTTTAAAATATATGAAAAAGTCCAAGGAAATATATCAGTGTGTGGAGTAGGGGAAGGGAAGTGGTTGAAAGCTGGGAAAAGTATGACTTACATTATTCTTATAATTTCTCTATAAACTTTGTTTTGAAAATATAAAGTAAAAATTTAAAAGAATGTATGGCAACTGCATTGTACTCAGGAAGGTAAGTTACCTTTTTAAAAAATTGTGGTTTAAATAGAACGTAAAACTTACCTTCATAACTATTTTTAAGTGTCCTGTTCAGAAAGAATTATTTTTGCAATATTAGCTGCAACTAGGAATGGATTTTACCGTTTTCATGTATTGTAACACCTTTAAACAACTTAAGGATAAATCTCACTACTTCCTGTGTTTTGGATCTAAGTGTGTTAAGCACACTTGTGAACCATGCACGCGTCCACACCCCCCAAAGAAATCGTTGTTTTTCTCTCCCTGCTCACCGTCAATCACAAATGCTCCATCGTTTTTCTCCTGGCCAGGCTTAACAGCCCCACTCTCAGTTGGTGCTTCCTCTTTGGGAGGTTGCGCATTAGTAGGCTGCTTGGCCTAGCAGTGTGTGAGTGCAAGTAAAGTTCTGTTATTGATGTATGTCAATAATATAAAGGAAATGTACATTTAGTCATAAGTAAATATAAAATATTTAATATTTTCTATTTTATAACAAGTCAAAGTTTCTCCTCCTACAAAGAAGCAAGTCAAAGAAAAGACTTAAAGGATTTTTGAAGCTATTTTAATGTGACTGTGGATGGATTGTGCAGCAATCAACAAGCATGAGAAAAAAGGCATGAAGCATACATATTTCCCCAGAACATTAACAGCACCCAACCAAATCCCAAATGTAATACTCCTTTATCATGTTTACCAATACAAAATGCCTTGTTCAGTCTATCTGTACTAGCTCAACCACAAGTTTTTACTAATAAAAAACATCAAAGCACTTACCCCTCCAGTCTCAGGCAGCAAAGATGCTTTATCATCATCTCCTCCTCTAAGTTTAAATGGTGATTTCAGTTGATCACTCATATTTCACACTGAAAACAAAAAATTGTGATTTGGAAAATGCACTGAAAACAAAAAATTGTGATTTGGAAAATGCACTCAAGAGCGTTGTGTATTTTGACTTTTGTGGCGAAAGTGACACATCACCCCTCCTTCAAAATAATTTAATTGTACCTGCTTCCCAATCAGACTAAATCTGGCAACCGCAAACAGGTTTGTCATGGCAGAGCCACAGTAAAGAACAGGGTAAAAGACAAGAACACATTTCTGATAAGGTTTGGCTTCACAACTCAATTCTCCATAACAAACATTTAAAACACCAGCAGCAGGCTAACTACTACTGACACTCTATTAGTAAAAAGTTCAACCCCCTTTCCAATTTCACCAGAAAGGTCACACTCATTTACAATGTCCATGGCTCTGGGCGCGCACTAGTGTATTTCCCCAGAACATTAACATACATCCCGGGTTTCTAGTCCTTGGACTGTTGGGAGCCATGCAAGTCCTGGAGCCTCAGCTACAAAACCCTGGAGCTCCCTAGAGCTCCAGGCTTCTAGGCCCTTCGGGCACCTCTCCCAAGCCGTGCCCCACCCACCCTTTTACTAGTTCCTTTCTTCACTCACCCCCACCCCCTTGGTTTCTAGTTCCTTCCCTCCCGTGTTTCCAGGCCTTTCCCTCACCGTTCCCAACCCCCAGCCCCCGGTTTCTAGGCCTTTCGTTCACCCGCCCCACTTCCTGCATGCTCCCAACCTCCAGACTCGCCCCCCCCATCCCTGCTTTCTACGCCTTTACTGCAACACTCCCTGTCACCTCCTCTGTTTCTAGGGCCTTCCTCACAGCTCACCCTCTCCCATGCAACCCCAACTCCCCGGTTTCTAG
>NW_004567128.1:28634813-28635658 GCF_000260355.1 Condylura cristata | reverse complement strand
CTTTCTAGGCCCTTCCTGCACTGCTCCCCCACACATCCCCAACTCCCTGCTTTCTAGGCCCTTCCTACAGCGCCTCCCTCATCCCCCACACCCCGGTTTCTAGGCCTGTCCTTCACTCCTCCACCCTTGTTTCTAGCTCCTTTCGTCAACCTCATTTCTAGGCCCTTCCCACACCGCTCCCACCCCTCTCCCACCCCGCCCTGACTCCCCAGTTTCTAGGGCCTTCCTTCACCCCTCCACCCGCTCCGTTTTGGTCCTTTCTTAACCCTCACCCCCCAGCTTCTAGCCCCCCCTGCCCCGGGTTCCACTGAAAACTCCCAAATTTATACACTGTTGGTAGTTCTGGGAACTCCCAGAAATTATTAAAATAATAACCCCCAAAACTCACCCACCTTCCTCAGACCCCCACTCCCTGAGGTCCACTATCTCACCCTAGTCTCAGCCTCCCTTCGATGAGAAGCATAGTGATGAGAGCACTAATCTCAATAGACTACAAGTAGACACCCCCACACTCACCCACCCAAAAGCTGCCGATTTATTCCCCACTTGCACTCACATATCAACCCAGAGAACTAGCCCGGGAACCCACCTGCTGAGTATCAGCTAGTGGAATCGAGTCACACGGAGAGATGGTGGAACGATGCTTGCACCGCGCGCTGCTGGATGCAAGTGCTCGACTGCGCGCGCGCAACCAGTAGTCATTCAGCTTGCGCGTGCGCACTGAGTCCCACGTGCACCACGTGAGGCACGCTGCGTAATTTCCTCATGGTGTGACGCATGGGGCACCTTGCGTAGGATATACTACGTAGGGGTTCACGGGGGTCACGTTGAGTGGGCTATACTGC
>NW_004567128.1:28628394-28633535 GCF_000260355.1 Condylura cristata | reverse complement strand
GGCTATACTGCGTAGGGGTACGCTGCGTGGGGCACGTTGTGTAGGATTTACTACGTAGAGGTACAGTGCGTGGGGTACGCTGCATGGGGCTCGCTATGTGGGGTCTGCTGCCAACCTTCTTATGCAGGCATCACTGAAGATTCCAGAATCAGTGCACTATCAGCAGTTCCAGTTGCTCCATGTCTCAGATACCTCAAATAACTCCCCCAAGACCTGCCCCATTTTCAACTGACCCCTTTGCTCTCCAAAGCCCACCTTCCTCTTTTGTCCCGCCCGGCAAGTTCAGCCCAAGCGATGGTGGCTGCCGGTGCAAGGAGGTAGGATGCCTGCTAACACAGAAATGGCAACATGCTCCATAGTATCTGCATTAGACCAAGCGTCTCACAACCTAACGTTTAACAAGTATTACACAATTACGCAGAATACGAAAGACCAGGAAATTCTCAGTTCACCTGGGAAAGGCCATCTGGGGACACTAATGTAGGAAGGATGGCAGTGTTCAAATTATCTGAGTCTTAAAAGCAGCTTGTAAAAATACTTATGCGAGCAATCATCAACACTTCTCAAATAAATGTAAAATTACAAAGCATTGGCACCAAAAAAGAGAAAATCGTTAAACAAATGGAAGTTTTAGAAGTGAAAAAATGCAACCAAATAAAAAGTAGAACTCTCTCTCACTGGATTTATTCAATAGCAAAATAGAGGTGAAAACTATTTAATGAACATGAAGATAGACCAATGGAAGTTATTCAACCCAAACAGGTCGAAGGGAAAAAAATGAAAGATAAACAGAAATGGGGAAATACTAAAACATCTGTAATATTTACTATCAGAATCTCAGAAGTGAAAGCCTAGGTAATGAAAAATATTTTTGCACTGATAATTGCTGAAACTTTACGAATTTGGCAAAAGACATAAACCCGTAGATTCAAGAAGTACAATAAACACCAAATAGGAAGATCCAAGGAAATCCATGCCCAGACACATCATAGTTAAGCTGCTGCTAACTGAAAAAGAAAAAAAAATCTTGAAAGCTGCCAGAGAAAAATGACAGATTACTTCTAAGGGCACAGTTTTCCAAATGATTACAGATTTCTCATCAGAAATTGTGGAAGCCAGAAGTTTCTGAACATTTTTCAAATGCTGACAGGAAAGTGTCAAGCCAGGGTTCTACATCCAACAAAATATTCTTCAGGAACGAATGTGTGAAAAGAACACTCACAAATGAAGGAAAACAAAGAGAATGTGTTACTAGCAGACCTAAAAGAATTGCAATCCAAAAATTTCACACAGAAGGAAAATGATACCACAAGAAAAGTTGAAACACTGGGAGCAAAGAGCAGCAGAAATAGGTCAACATGTAGCCAACTATAATAGACTATTCAGCTTTTGAATTAATTAAAATATATTGAAAGCAGAAAATGAAATATTGTGGGCTTTTAATGTATGTGGAATATATAAGTTAACTATAAAATGAAGGGGGCATTAAAGGGATGTAAATGATGGTAAGGTTTCTACACTCCATGTAAAATGGTAAAAATACTGATTCTTAGTAGTCTGTGAAGAGTTATGTATGTGTATTTTAATTCCTAAATTTTTCCACTTGAAAAAGTATACAGAGATAGTCCAGAACAATAAATACATTTTAAATGAATACTAAAAGACTTTAAAATAAATCAAAAGAAAGCAAAGGCAAAAGTCAAAGGGAAGAAACTGAAAATATGGTAAAGTGGTACCCATAAATAGAAATGTACTAGCAGTTACATTAAATGCAAGTGATTTTAACTAACTCAGAGCAAGAGTGAGCTAGATGCTGCTGGCTTTTCATTGAGCTGCGAGCCTGGTGGGCACAACTAGTCCAGCCACCTGTGCAGCCGGGCCTCCGTACCCCTGATCCTGCAAGGGCCCTGAGCTCGTGTGGCAGGGACGATGACATGTCCTCTGAGCCAGAGCATGATCCCGAGGTCCTGGGACCAAGAGTTCGCTGCCTCTCGAACATGGTACCTGAATCCCCATGCAAGACCAGTCCTGGAGCCCCCTGAGCAAGAGCAGCAGGATGCCCAGCAGGGAAGAACAACTGTCTCCTGCCAATGTTGTTCACACAGTGTACAAACGGGAGGACTCGATTATGGACCCGCAGAACCAGACCATCAACCATGTGCGGTTGTTGGTGTTAGAGGAACGATGTGCTTACTGTGTGAACTCTGATAACAGCGGCTAGACTGAAATCTTCTGGGAAGGCTGTGTCTCTTGGAATTTACCTGACATCTCTAGAGCTGTCCAGGAATTTGGTCTCACTGGGTCAGAAGCAATGGGACTACAACCATGATGAGTTTTTGAATACATCTTAGCCAGCTTTCAAGATAAGGTCCCCTCCAAAACCCTTGTTGAGTTGGCAGTGGTGGTCAAAGACAAGGCAAAGGACAGACCCTGGCAGCTACAGAGAAGGCCAAGCACCTTTCCAGCACCAAGCAGTTTGGGAGACCAATCCCGACCCTGGTGCAAAAGCACCCAGACCACCCACTCAAATCCCTCTGCCTCTTCCCTTAGTATTATTAAAAGTGAACATCCATGGCCCTCCCTGTGGCGCAGCAGGTTAAAGCACAGCATTAAAGCCACTTCCACATGAGTTCGATTCCCGCCTGCCCCAGAGGTGACCACATGGCGTAGCAGAGCTCTCCTGACCCGCCCACTGCTCCCCTCAACAGTGTACTTTGTTGATCTGTCTATTCTGCTCCCCACTCTGTCTCTGGTGAATCCTCTCACAGCCCCTGCACCTCTGGCCTGTACCCCAGTTCTGCATAAATAAATAAATAAATCTTAAAAAAAACAGTGAACATTCAGCTTTCTCTGGGGGTGGGGGGATTGCCCTTTTTTGGTATCCACAGTGCACCAGGCATTTCACCCACGTCTGAGCTGCCCTGCTTATTTCCCTGAATAGAGCAGCTGAGGACAGATTCCCCAAGCGGTTCTGTGACTTGCCCAGGCTCACAGGCAGTGTGAAGGTGAAGTGACTGTAAGTCTCAGGAGGGCGAGGTCTGTGTTTTGTTCACAGATGCATCCTGGGTACTGGGAACACTATCTGGCACCTAACAGGCATTCAGTAAATATTTGTTGAACTAAAAATACATACCATTTAAAAAGCTCAGGTTGTAACTTTTATGTTGTTCTGGTTTGTTTTGCTTTTCTAAAGGAAACATGACACAACTGGCTCTATCTACACTAAAGCAATTTCAAGTGTCATGATATAGTTAGGTTAAAATAAAAATGATATACCATATAAATACTAAGAAAAAGGAAACTCAAGTGATCCTATTAATATATGACACATTATACTACAGAACAAAGAATTTTACCAGAGATAGATTTAAAATTACCAAAATTCACAAGGATACATAATAATATACAATGTATATCCATACACTTGTGTTGGGGGTCCCCTGTGCCACCCCCAGTTCCATTATTTCCAAAGAGGATTCACAGAACTCAGCATGTGGCTATACTCATGGCTAAGATTTATCACAACTCCAGGGTATTAAGAAAAATCAGCCAAGGGGGAAAATGCTTGGGGTGAAGCCCAAAGAAAGCAGCACATGCTTCTAGGAGTCATTTCCCAGTGGAGTCATGCAAATCATCTCTCCAGCAATGAATGACATGTGCAGTAGCTGTCCATCAGTGCAGCACATTACTCAATGCTAAGATTGGAAATAAGGGGAGACTATCCATTCTTATCCTTGTAGTCTAACATTGTTTGGAAGCCCTAGCCAGTTCAATAAGGCAAAAAAAGAAAAAGACAGAAATTACAGTTGAGAAGGATGCAATAAAACCACCCCATTCTATTTTTCTTAAAGATTTATTTATTTACGTATACAAGAACTGGGGTACAGGCCAGAGGAGCAAGGTGAGGGTAAGAGGAACCACCAAAGACAGAGTGGGGAGCAGCACAGGCAGATTGACTGAAATACATTGCTGAGGGGAGCAGCAGGTGGATCAGGAAAGGTCTGCTGCACCATGTGGGTCACCTCTGGGGTGGGGATCAAATTCGTGCTGCAGTGTCTGCAGATAGCTTCATAGTGCTGTGCTTGAACCCCTTGCACCACCATAACTAAATGACCTGTTTGTCTACAGAGAAAATCCCATGGAATTTATTTTTTGAGACTTTTTTTTTTCTTTTAAAGATTTTATCCATTCATGCATACAGAACTGGGGTACAGGCTGGAGGTACAAGGGCAGTAAGAGGATTCACCAGAGACAGAGTGGAGAGCAGAACAGGAGGTTCGATGAAGTACACTGCTGAGGAGAGCAGCGGGTGAGACAGGAGAGGTCTGCCGCACCATGTGGGTCACCTCCGGGGCTTGGGTTTGACCTGGCACGGAAGCAGCTGGGGCCAGCTTTGCAGTGCCTTGCTCCAACCCACTGCGCCACCAGGGAGAGCCCCCATGGAACGCATAAAAAATATATAAACTATTAGAACTGATGAGTGAGTTCAGCAACAATACAGACGACAGGTCCAATAACTCAAACCAAGTGTATTTCAATACATTAACAATGATCAATGAAAACCATTTTTTTTAAACACACACAATACTGTTTTACAATAACTCCTCAAAAAAAATCAAACAAAAATGTGCAGCACCTATGGATGCTGAAAACTATAAGAAGCTGCTGAAAGAAAAGACCTACATAAATGAAAAGATATTCTGAGTTCAGGGGTTAACAGATTCGATATAGTTAAGATGTTAGTTGTCCCCAAATAACTCTATAGATTTAATGCAGTGCTGATCAAAATCTCTGGAGAGTGTAGTTTTTTGTTTGTTTTGTAGATATACGCTATTTGATTCTAAAATATATGTGGAAACACAAAAGAACTAGAATTGTCAAAATAATTTTGAAAAGGAAGAACGAAATTGGAGGACTAACATGGATTTTTTTTTAAAGATTTATTTACTTGTACATACAGAACTGGGGTACAGACCACAGACTAAGGGGTGGCGAAAGACTTCACCAGAGACAGAGTGGGGAGCAGAACAGGTAGATCGACGAAGTACACTGCTAAGGGGAGTAGCAGGCAGGTCAGGAGAGGTCTGCCACGCCATGTGGTCTCCTCCGGGGCAGGCGGGGATCGAACTCATGTGGAAGTG
>NW_004567128.1:28510921-28628229 GCF_000260355.1 Condylura cristata | reverse complement strand
AGGTCTGCCACGCCATGTGGTCTCCTCCGGGGCAGGCGGGGATCGAACTCATGTGGAAGTGGCTTTAGCTTCTCAGTGCTGTGCTTTAACCCGCTGCGCCACCAGGGAGGGCCTAACATGGATTTTTAATAATTACTATAGAGCTACAGTAATCAAGACAGAGTAATATTAACAAAGGGATAGACACACTTCTGTCAATACTACTTCTGGTCATATTTGTGTGCCCGATTCAATGGGAAAAGGATGGTCTTTTCAACAAATGGTATCCAAACAATCAGACACCTAGGATATTTAAATTAACAAAGGGGAACTTCTGTTCACACACACAAAAAAAAAACATACACAAGTGTTTATGGCAGTTTGGTTCATAATCACCCAAAACTGGAAATAACCCAAATGTCCTTCATGAGCTGAATGAA
Source organism: Condylura cristata (assembly GCF_000260355.1). NCBI lineage: Eukaryota > Metazoa > Chordata > Mammalia > Eulipotyphla > Talpidae > Condylura > Condylura cristata. Next base: position 28,627,810 of record NW_004567128.1, on the reverse strand, counting down.
CTGTTCTACATCCATGCAATGGAATATTACTTAAAAATAACAAGAATAAACCACTGAAACACTTACCAACTTGGAGGGAACACATGAAATTATGCTGAGCGAAGATACAGTCTCAAAAGATTACCGGCTGTATTATTACTTTGATATGACATTCTAAAGAAGTATATTGGTAAAGTGTCGCAGGGCCTTGGGATTTGGGGGAGGGTGTAAATATGTAAGGGCAGCATGAGGGAATTCTGTAGGGTGATGAAATAGTATCTTGAATTTGGTGGTAGTTCTGTGAATCTGTGCATGTGTTAAAGCTCACAGGACCCCCCCACTCTTAATTTTACTATATGATAATTTTTTAACTGCCAATCAAGCAAATGAGGATACTTTTTATTCTGTAAATCATTTTTTTAAAGATTTATTATTTTATGCATACAGAACTGGCGTACAGGCCAGAGGTGCAGGGGCCGTGAGAGGATTCACCAGAGACAGAGTGGGGAGCAGAACAGGCAGATCGATGAAGCACATTGCTGAGGGGAGCAGCAGGCAGGTCTGGAGAGGTCTGCCAAGCCATGTGGATCACCTCCAGAGCGGGCGGGGATCGAACTCAATCTGAAGTGGTTTTAGCTTCAGTGCTGTGCTTTAACCCACTGCACCACCAGAGCAGGCCCTATTCTGTAAACATTTTTTAAAGATTTATTTATTTATTTATGCATACAAGAACTGGGATATGGGCCAGCAGTGTGGGGAGTGAGAGGATTCACCAGAGACAGAGCAGGGAGCAGAACAGGCAGATCCACTGAAATACACTGCTGAGGGGAGCAGCGGGTGAGACAGGAGAGGTCTGCTGTGCCATGTGGGTCAGCTCCCTGGCCAGGGATCAAACTCATGTTGCAGTGGCCATGGAGAGTTTCACAGTTCTGTGCTTTAACTGGTTGCACCATCTGGGAAGGCCCATTCTGTAAAACATTTAAACACAGGAGTATCTATGCCTAAACACTAGTTTTGTTTGCTTTTAATTTCTATAAAGTGATTCCTATGTGTGCCCTAATTTGTATCTGACTTCATTCCTCCTCATGGCTGTGCATGGTGCTAATATAACACTATTTATACCTTTCCTGTTGACGTATAATTGTGTTGTTTCCAGTTTTTTGCTATTACTAACAGTGCTAGCATGTGAACTTTCCCATAACACATATGTGCAAGCATGTTCAAAGCAGGGTTGGGGTGCAAACAAAGAGAGAAGGAAGCACAATGGACTGTGGTAGACTACGGGTGATCTGACGGAGGGTGCCCTATGGTGGCGATACCTAATGGGGAGAATCCTAATGTGACCACACAAAAGAATAAATTATTACTTTAAGAAAAATTTGCCAATTTAAGAAATGCTTTTCCATTTTTGTTGAGCTATATTTGACCCACAACACTATGTAAATGTAAGGCATAATGCAATGACTTGCTTTACACATCTATTGTGACATGATCACCACAATAAGGCCACTACTTCATATAGTTACTTTTCTGTGGTGAGAAGTTTCAGTACACAAATACTGTTAACTGTTGATATATTTTTTAAAAAATTGTTCACCATAGCTAGTATAGGTGGCAAAGAAGTTAACCAGCATCGACTAGAGAATGCCTGAGTAAACTCTGGCTGTGGTAACTGCTGACACATCATCAAGCTGCTGCAGTTTGGATGAGCTGCGCTCTGCTGCCCCAGCTGCTGTGGCTCCAAGCCCTGCAGGTGGGTCTGGTAACCAGTGAGGCAGTGACTTCACTCAGCTCCCTTGGGCTCCCTGGGGCAGAGATGAGGAAAAACAGGAAGGACCCAGTGACACGGGAGGCTGGCCACCCAGAGCACGACAGACGACCTGACCTGGTCCCCGGCCCTGGTCTCTTTCAGGGCCCCCAGTGGGCTGCTCCCCCACCTCCAGGGCGGAGGCCCCTGAAGAGCCCAAGTCAGTCCTCCCCCCAGCTGTCAACTGCTTGTCCTCCTCCAGGGTCTGCTTTCTCATGGGCTCAGGACCCTGCAATCATGAGCATTCCTGAGTGGGGAGTGTGACTGTCCCTAAGTGCAGGGAGGAGACTGGGGCCCAGGGAGGGCAGGAACAGGGTGGGCGGATGCCCCACAGGGCTGTGGCCAGGGGCTGGGTGGGCAGTTCCTCACCCCACAGTCTGACATCCCCTTAAGCCATACTGAGCTTGTCTGCTGCCTCCTCCTCTGAGGGGCTCCCCCAGACTAGCAGCCCAGGTGCATGTGGGCCCTGGGGCAGGAGAATGGGGGACTGGGTGCAGGCAGAGCTGGCAGCTGACCAGGATTTAAGTAGGAATGGGAGGGCATTTCCCGAATCCCCAGGCTCTATTTAGGTTGCTCCTATGCCTTTGGGATCCAGGCTGTGCCTTTGAGACAGGTCAAGCTATTGTCCGACCTGCCCTGGGATCTAGGCCACAGAGCCTTTGTACAAAACTGCCTAAAATGCAAATTTTTCAAGGAGAAAAAGACAGTAAAGTCATGCAACTTCCCTTTAACCATGGAAATGAGCTTCTGATAGGAAGGACATCTGTAGAAGCCCTAATCTAAACTAAGACAGGGTTCTCCGAGAGGAAGGGGCAGAGCTGACCCTGGACTGACCACAGCCCTCCACACACAGAGATGGAGACTCTGCGATGCCAAGGCCTGGGGCTCATGCATCAGCAGGCCCATGACTGTCCCCACCCTGATGACAAAGGAACAAATGGAGGCACAGAGCACTGGAGTAACTTCCCATCATGTGACATAACATGGCAGCCATTTAGGCTTGGACAGTGACACTCCAGAGCCCCTCCTCTGGACCACCCTGTACACAGACTACTGTGAGTAGAGGTATTCTATATTCCATTCTTACAGCTCTTTGGCTTTTACCTTTCACATTTAGGTTTTGAATCTACCTAGATTTTTGGGTTGAGAGAGAGTCCACTTTTTTTTTTTTCCAATATGGATAACCAATTATTCCATTCATTGAAAATCCAACAATTCCCCCTTGATCTCATACCTCCTTGGTCACCTATTGTGTCTACATATGAGCATTTGTTTCTGAGACTGCTGTTTTTTCATTGGCTATTTTGTCTACACTTGCAGCAATGTCTAATTGTTGTAGCCTACAGGGGTATGGGTGTCTTGACTGTTTGGCACTTCCATATAAATTTAAGAATTAACATGATATACACACAAACACACATCTATTGAAATCAAGGGTGGATTTTCATTGAGCCCACAAAACATTTAAGAGGGAACTGACAGGTTTATGTCATTGATTCTTCCATTCAGAGAACATGTATATCTACTTAATCTTTTAATATATCTGTTAATAAGGTTATATTTTCTTCCCAAAAGCTCTTGCCCTATTTCACTAATTTCTAAGCAGTTCACAAGTGGAATCTTTTTTTTTTTTTTTTAAGATTTATTTACTATGGCCCTCCCTTGTGGCGCAGTGGGTTAAAGCATAGCACTGAGAAGCTTAAGCCACTTCCGCATGAGTTCGATCCCCGCCTGCCCCGGAGGTGACTACATGGTGTGGCAGAGCTCTCCTGACCCGCCCACTGCTCCCCTCGGCAGTGTACTTCGTTGATCTGCCTGTTCTGCTCCCTGCTCTGTCTCTGGTGAATCCTCTCACCGTCCGCATCTCTGGCCTGTACCCCAGTTCTACATGAATAAATAAGATATGGGCCAGCAGTGTGGGGAGGGAGAGGATTCACCAGAGACAGAGTCGGGGGCAGAACAGGCTGACTGACGAAGTACACTGCTGAGGGGAGCAGCAGGCAGGTCAGGAGAGGTGTGCCACACCATGTGGATCACCTCCGGGATGGGGATCGAACTCATGCTGAAGTGGCTTTAACTTCTTAGTGCAGTGCTTTAACCCGCTGTGCCACCAGGGAGGGCCCCACAAGTGGAATCTTTATTAAAATATTCTCTCGTTTGTTGTTAACATATAAAAAGCAATTGACTTTTAAATACAGATTGTGGGGCCCTCCCTGTTGGCACAACAGGTTAAAGTGAAGCACTACAAAGGTAGCCACTTCAGCACAAGTTCAATCACCAGGCAGGAAGGTAATGCACATGGCACAGCAGACTTCCTGTCTCACCTGCTGCTCCCCTCAGCAGTGTACATCAGTCTGTCTGTTCTGTTCCCCACTCTGTCTCCAGTGAAACCTCTCACCACACCCCCACACCTCTGGCCTGAACCCATTCTTGTATGCATAGATTTTTGTATCCAGAAAAAAAAAAATTAAGTTCTTAATAATTCTAGTAACTTATCATGGATTCTTTGGGATTTCCTACATACATGGTGGTATCATCCATAAATTTGACAATTCCATTCACTTTCCACCTTTAATTATTGCATTGCTTTCCCTTACCTTATTGTGCTGGCTAGGAACTCTGGTTCAATGCTAAATAGAAGGGATGAGATCACAGGCATTCTTTGAATATTTCATTAATTTTAAATATGTAATTCACTGTAAATCTTTGCAGATACTATTTATGTTAAGAGGGCTTGCACTGTTACATTATTTTTAAAAAATTTAAAAAGAGGGCTTGCAAAGATTTTAAAACATTAATAGCTGTCAAATTTTATCTAACCAATCCTTTTCATCGGAGATGATAGTGGGTTTTCTCCTTTAACCGCTAGTGGGGTAAAGTGTGCTGACTGAATTCAATGTTAAGCCATATTGCAGAGTTGGAATAAATCAAATTTGGTAGTTAAAAAAAGTTAGATTTATGCGGTACCATGTAAATGAATGTTTGTGTCCCCTAAGAATTCATACGTTGACACCTAATGCCCAATGTGATGGTATTAAGGGGTAGGGTTTGAGGGAGGTTATTAGGGCAGGAGGGTAAAGTCCTCATGAATAGGATTGGTATCCATATAAATGAGAGTCCAGGAAGTTCCTCACCCATTCACTATGTGGGGACACAGTGAGAAGACTGCCATCAATGAAACAGGAACCTTTTCATCACAACAAACCAAACTGCTGGTTCCTTGACTTTGGACTCTCCAGCCTTCAGAATGTCAGAAACGGCGGTTGTTTATTAGTCACTAATCTACATTATTTTGTAATAGCAGCCAAAATGGACTAAAATAGGCAGCTGTGAACTTCAGATAGATGCAACTATTTTGATTGTTCTGTAATACTGTCTTTTCACTCATCATGTTTCAGAATCAAGGTTCTATAAGCCTCATAAAATGAATTAAGAATGCTCTTTTAAACACTGAAATTGGACTCTCCCTGGTGGTGCGGCGGGTTAAAGTGCAGCACTATGAAGCTGTCCACAGCCACTGTAGCACAAGTTTGATCCCCGGCCAGGGTGGTGACCCACATGGCATTGCAGACCACTCCTGACCTGCCTGCTGCTCCCCTCAGTAGTGTATTTCAGTCAGCCTGCCTGTTCTGCTCCCCACTCTGTCTCTGGTGAATCCTCTCAGCCCCACACCTGTGGCCTGTACTTCAGTTTTTGTGTGTGTAAATAAATAATTCTTTAAAAAAATTATAAACACTCAGAAATTGCTTTCACAAAAATAGAATTATTTATTCCCCTAGTGCCTCATAAGCAAAGTCACCACAATCCCAAGTTCCTGTGTGGGAAAACTTTTGGCTACAGCTTCTGATAATGGTTATAGAACTACTCAAGTTACTTTTTTTTTTTTAGATAGTTTTGGCAAGTTATATATGTCTGCAGTAATTGTCCATTTTATCAAAAATTTCAACCTAATTGGCATAAAGTTGCCTTTTTAGATACTGGTCCAATTATCCTATCAACGGAAGACCACCAACCTTTCTGGCCAAAGTCAAAATATCATCACTGAGTGATATGTGAAGTATGGATGTGTTGGGTTGGTTTTCACTAGCTCTTTGCTACTTCCACATGTCTGCAATTCTATCCCTTCTCATTAGACTGCCCTTTCTTCCCCTTTATTACCTGGCTGACTCCTCATTTTATAAAACTCAGTTCAGGCACCATATCCTCCAGAAAGCCTTCCAAACTGGGCCGAGCATCTGAGCCCACAGGAACCATCACAGTTACTGCATAACCACACAGCATGGAAATTTTCTGTATCAGACTTCCCCACTAGACTGTGAGCTCCTTCCTCAGTGTCCCCAGAGCAGAACAGAGGAGACCAGACAATATTTGTAGACCTGAACTAAGCGTGTCACCACTAAATGGCCAGCTAAGTTCTCGAGGCATGCCTGGCAATACTGCCCCTCCCACTCCCTCATTTGCTTGTCGTTATTTATTCAGCATCTATTATATGCCAGGTAGTTCTAGAAGAGTGGCCAGTGGGGAAGGAGGGAAACTAGGTGAGCAGAGTGTCCTAGAAACCAAGTGAAGAGCCATTGAGGTTGAGTTATCAACTGTTTCAGATGCGGCCAATAGATCAAGTAAGGTGAGGTCTGAGACTTGACCATTGATGTAACAATCTATCTTGAGTGACTTTGGCTCTTCTGCTGAAGTGGCTGGGCAAAACATCTGATGGGGGAAAAAAAGCTTTTTCAGAAAAGCTTTGGCATGCTGGAGAACTGAAGAAAGCTTACATAAGCATTTCCTTCAAGAAGTCTGGCTGTAAGGGGAAGTAGACAAATCAGTGGCACTTTAATTTGCTAAGTGGAGCCGACACTTACATGCAGTAAATGTATCTATCCTTTTCCAAACAGTCTGGGCTCTGGGTTTCCTGTTTTGAGTTAGACATGTGTTGTATATGGACAGCAACTCTGGCCTGATTTCTCTCAGTACATTAAGATCTCCGTCCTTCCTCAGATCTCGCCCATCTTGGCAGCAGGCCGTCTCCCTATTGAGTGTCATGGGCATTTTTTTCATTAACCTCAAAACCTTGTGGCTGATGTGCAACCATTATTCCCACATCCAAAAGTGACCACATCCACCACTGTAACCGCATGTGTGTCACCAAACCCTGTGTGGCCACATTCCCTTCTCCCCGACAGAATGTGGGAAAGACCAAAAAGACCTTTCCTCCTCCCCCCCCCCAAAAAAAACCCAGACCATGTGGTTTAGGACAAGGTGAGGGAACAAGAACATTTGAAATAGCAGCAGCAGCAGTCATGACCACATCCCAACCCCTCACTCCCAACGGCCCTCCCACAAAACAACGTGACCACCCTGCCCATTTACCCACCCTGCCCACTCATGCTCAAACAGGAGACACTGCACAGGAGGACACTTTGTTTCTCATAGAGCTCTATTGTGGCATATAATAATAGGTACTCTATATAAATTAAATTAAAAATAAAGCTCCAGCAGGTTGCACAGGTTGGCTGTTAATAAATATATCTCTGGGTAATTGTGCCCCAAGACCAGCTCACGACCACTCTCCCTCATCCAGAGAATTATACAAAAATAAATACAGGCTCGGGGTGGGGGGGAGGACATGCCCAGTTCCATTCTAAAGTTTTCATTCACACCTTCCAACAGTCCCTCCTCCTCTCCACTGGTGTCACTGCAGGGAGCCCTATGCAGACAAGAGCTCGGGGACTTGGACAGGGACAGGAAGGAAGGCTCTCTCCAGTGGAAACATTCTCAGAATCAAAGGACCACGGTCTCTTCACTGTATAGGTCACATATCCCATCTGATCCCTCTGGCGGTGGTTCAAGGCCTTCCCCTCCCGGGGCCCCAGAGAGAGAGGAAAGCCTGTTGTTGCTGATCCCACCAGCAGCCCCTACGAGAACCAGGCCAGGGAGAGGCACAGTGCAAGCACCAGGAGGGACATACCACTGTTCAGAGCCACAGGGACCACCACCAACCCAGCCAAGACCCCCAGAGTCTGGGTCAAAGGTCCCCGGAGCTGGGGAGGTAATATACACACACATTCTGCTGGGGCTCCTGGGGTGGGAGACCTTTTGGGGGACTCAAGGCTTGGGCCTGAACCTTCTTCCTCCTGAGAGCTCGTGTGGGACTTGGCCAGGCTGGAAGGGCAGACTTCAGTGCCTGAGGGGCCAAGGAGGGTGAGATTTTGCCCCTGAGGGGCTGGAGCAGCTAACTCCTGGCCAGACATAGGAACCAAACTGTCTGCCCACTCACTGGTAAACTCCATCTGGGCTTCTGTCCCAGACACTCCCAGGGACCCTGTCACCCCAGCTATCATCCTAGTCATGTGCAAAGAATCAGTATCCTTGTCCATCCCCTTTCCTGAAGCCACAGTAAACTGACCCTCTGTCCCCAAATCCACAGGGCTGTCACATCCCGAACCCTCTGCCCAGGGGAGCCACACATCTCCCATAGTGGCTACCACCGGATGGGCCCCACAGAGTATTTCTGGAGGCGACTCCTTTGGGGTGTCCCCTTCAGGACTGGAGGGTATCACGGAGAGCCCTTCTTCGCCCTCCCCCTCCTCATCAGGGTCCTCTGTGTCCTTGATGAGCTCCACACCACGCCCCAGGCGGGCATAGTGCAGGGTGATCTCCTCAGCCAGGGCGCTGTTCAGGGCCCGCTCGGGGCCAGGCCACTTCAAGATGAGGTCGCGGTCCGTGAGTATGCCCAGGGGCTGGCTGGGGGACAATCCCCCATCTGCAGGGCCCTCCCCACCACCTCCCGCCCCACCTGCAGCCACAGCAGCCCGAAGGCGGCTCAGGTGGGACAGGTAGAGCTGCTCCAGCTCCTGGTCAACGGTGTCCTCGCCAAGAAGCTCCTCCAACCCACTCACGGCCTCCAGACCCCCAGGGGGCTCATCCATAATGGCCCCCACCATAGGGTCCTTTCGGCCCCTTCCATTCTCGCTCAGCACTTCCCACGTGGTCTCCACCTGGTGCTGGCTGGGTTCCAGAAGAGGCCCCGCTGGCCCCTCACTTGCATCGGGCCCTGAGGCCTGGTCCCTGGGGGCGCCTCCCAGGCCACAGAGAGAGGAGGCAGCAGGGATCCTGATGACTGGTGCCTGGGGGACCTCTGTGAAAGCCACCGGTGGACTGCTTCGAGGGCCATCTCCTTCCTCTGGGGTTTTGCCAGTCACTGTAACTTCAGACACCTGGAGCCATGGTGGGAAAGGTGGGGTGGGAAGGGAAAGGGAAAGGAATGAAGGAGGAAGGGGTGGAACAAGTAGAGATTTTGAGAGGTGGTGACAGCCACCCCCACCCCTACAGCCCTTTGTACCAAAACTCCCCAAAGAACATTCCATAATTCTGTAAACTCCAAAGATGGTGTTATTTGTATTACAAATACAAAATGAGATGGTGTAAAAGTGGGCTTCCTGCTAATGAGAAAGCAAGGAATTCAGTGGGCACCAAGACCTGGTAAAGGATTATCAATAAACATTGCTGGCTCACCTTCAAAACATATCCAGAAAAGCCATAGAATTCACATCTTCCCTCTTTTTAAAAAAAGTATTTCCCAGCTCCATCTTTTGACAAAGCCTGGAGACTAGCCTAGCATGCAGCTCGAGATCTCCAACTACCATTCTCCTCTAAAAAGAGCCAGGATTCCTTTAAGAAGCGGCTGTTTCCACTCTTAAGAGGAGTCTGGGACAGGGCCCTCCCTGGTGGTGCAGTGGGTTAATGCACAACACTGGGAGGCGATCTGCAGCCACTGCAGCAAGAGTTCCATCTCGGGGAGCTGACCCACATGGCGTGACAGGCCCCTCCTGACACGCCCGCTGCTCCCCTCAGCAGTGGATTTCACTCCATCTGCCTGTTCTGCTCCCCACTCTACCTCTGGTGAATCCTCTCACCGCCCACACCTCTAGCCTGTACCTCAGTTCTGTATGCATAAATAAATAAATCTTCAAAAAAAAGATGAGTCTGGGACACACTGTCGTAGCAGTATTTGAGGGGCACTCTGAGAATGGCTGGGCAGTGCCCAAAAGGCTCCGGAGACCAGCTAGACAAGCTCCCACTGGCCAGGGAATTGCGCGCATGCATCAAAGTAAGTAAATGAGGGCATCGGGATTGAAACGCATCCAATTCATGTGTTCATAATGATACGACAAAAGTAAACATTCTTTAATTGGTCACCTTTGGAAAAATCCGTTTCTTCTAAAAGCTGGTAAATAAAGTAGAAGGTTAAACTAAACAGATTAAATGAAATTGTGTTAAGTTTAAAAGGAAAAATTAAGTATTTATACAGATTTTTCTATACCAGTTGAAGTGAAAGCTTTTCTTTCAAGAATTTTAGGTAATAAGAAGGACCAAAAAGCAAACAAACAAAAAATAAAGAATAAGAGAAGTATTCAATTGAAAGTAATAGATTAATAAATGTAATAAAATTGATAGCTTCATGAATTTAACTATAGATGACATTAATTAAATAGAATGAATAAATTAATAAAATAGAGTAAAAAACATGTTTCCACCTGGATATAATAAGCCAGATTCAGAATGCAGGAAATTCTACAGGGCAAACAAGGTTTCTTCAACAAACAAATTGCAAGGAAAAGGAGGAAAATTTCAAAAATCTCAAAAAGACCCATTAACCAATTGCAAAGTATTACCCTTGTTTGGACCCTAAAATACTACAAGCAAAGAAAATTTTAACAGTGGCCAAATATTTGATGATACTAAAGAATTAGTGTCACTTTTCTGCAGTGTGATGATGGGATTTTTGCTTGTTGTTGCTGCTATTTGGGGTTTTTGTTTGTTTTTTAGAATTCTGAGGTTCAAACTAAAGTATTAAAGAATGGGATAATGTCTGGATTTATCCCAAAAACTAGGGAGTGAAGGGGAAGAGGTGGGGAGACAGAAAAAGTGGAGCTGGACATGTGTTGCAATTTGTTCCAATTGGGTGATAGGTGTAAGTGGCTTCATTAAACCGGTCTCTTTACTTTTATGTTTAAATTGTTTGTTCTAAAAAGTCAGCACACACACACACCTCAGAATCTCTCTGCCAGCTCGAAGAACGGCCCCTGCTCACCAGGACCCCTACAGTCGCCTCCAGCTCACTGTGCCCCACCCAGCCACAGCCTGTTCCCCTCACAGCAGTCAGAGGGAGCCCACCAAATCCTACAAAAGTGCCGCTATGCTCTCAACCATCTGGTCACTCCTGTCACTCAGGGTGACATCCAGAGTCCTCCCCATAGCCCTCTGCAGTCTGTCTCTGCCACCTCCTCTCCCACCTCACCCCTGCAGCTCCCCAGCACTGCTCTTCACACACCCTTGTCACAGCCCGCCTCCTCTTTCTCTCCTCCTCCTCTTCTCCCCCCAAGTCTTTCTTCCCTTAATTTTTTTCCTGAATACTTATCACCACTGTAAATACCATGTATTTTAACTATTATTTTGTTTTATGATGTCTCCACTAAAATGTAAGCCCTCCAAAGACAACATTTTGGTCACTACAGTATTCCCTGCATCCATAAGTGCCAGGCACAGAGCAAACACTCAGTACTAATATTTCCCAAGCCCCAAGTGAATGGAATTTCTCAAGCCCCAGGTGAAAACCTGTTTTCTACTCCTCCCCCAATGAGGCTCTAATTTGGGGACCTCTCTCTGACCTCAGGTGAACGCAGAACAAGTCCATGACCAGCACCACCCAGCCTCCCAGCAAGCTGTCCATCCAGATTTGCTAGGGCCCACTTACCTGAAGTGTCATCTGGGGCCATGGACGAAGAGGAGTGGGGGCCACCAGGGGACCAACTGACTCCTGGACATCAGGACGCTCCGCTGGAGAGAGAGAAGGGCAGTGCTGGGGCAGGGCAGTGCACAAGTATGCCTGCCTTGATTAAGGAAATCTGCTTCTCACTTAAGTCAATTGACAGTTTGGCTTCTGATGCTTCTGTGACACTCTAAGGCAGAGGGTGTCTCTTAATTTGTATGGAAAGAAAAGGGAGAGGAAGAAAGAAATGGTAAATATTAGCACAAACTCCTACCCGCTGCAGTCAGCTGCTTACCCACAATAGTGGTATTATCATCCGGGCTCCTCATTTTCATCTTCAGCTCTTCCTCATTAGGCCTGTGGGAAAGAAGAGAGAACAGATGGATCTGTGGACATAATTTCACAGCTGCCTTTGTCCACTCCCAGGAAGAAGCACTATACACTGTAAACATCTGAAATGGCTGTTTACCACGCATAGCAATGGGCTCATGTAAGCTGTGTGACCATTCCTTTCCTACCGAGCATCTCGGTCATTCCCCTGTGTGTTCTCACAGGACAGATTTCAGCAGACAACACTGGGCAAGCTAAATGATCATTTAGCTTGGATCATTTCTTTGGGGCATATCCCTGGCTGTGGAGAAAACTATCTTTTCTAAAGACTTAAGTGAGGACCATGGAACACAAGAAGCCACAAAGGAAGGAGGGAGCGACAGGAGAAAGGGAAGGTGGGAGCAGAAAAAGGAAGTAACCCGGGGTCACAGAACCACCCTCCCGCTCATCCCTCAACCAGCCTGGCAGGCCAGTTAGCCTCCCTAAGCCTCCTCCTCCTCACCTTAAAACAGAGCACAGGGTACTGGGCAATGCACACAAGATCAGATAAGAGAAATAAAAACACCACACCAGACACCAGTGCCTGGCAGAGAGCAGAAGCTGAACCAACTGTAGGCATTCATGGAGTTTGTTCCTCCTTCCTTCGTCAGGCAAGTCAGACCCCAAGGTTTGAGTGGCACAAGCCAAGTGTATTTTAGCCAGAACCTGTTAGGGGTGGGGTCATGGGCAGCAGCAAGAAACTTCTGCTCTCTTCCTCACAAATGAGCAGCAAATGTTTACAGATTAAGGCGAGTGAGGACAGCATTAACTGAAACAAGTTCAGAGACCTGAGAGCAGCTGAGGCAATTGTTCAAACCTTATGCTTCCTAAGAGGTAACCTGATGATGTTGACATTTTTGGAAGTGGTAGCAACTTCTCAAAAACACATAACTTCCTTCATGAGCTGACCTGCATATAATACTTACTATGGTGCTAGACACCACTGTAAGTAGACCCTAGATATTAACTCAATCCTCACGACATCCCTGTGAGATAGGTACTCTGAAGTAGGCAGCTATTCTATCTTCCAAATGATGACAAGGTCAAGCAACTAGCTCAAGGTCAAGTAGTAAAGACTGAAACTGGGTCTTTGAGTTCCTAAGTCTGTGCTCCTAACCAACAAACTTCAGCTTCTTGGACAAGGAAGTCAGGGCTCTTTCCCCAACCCATTCTCCAGTGCGCTCCAAGAGGACACAGAGGAAGGCATTAATGACACACCGAGATCACCACCATTCCCCTCCTGCACTCAGACTTGTCTCTATACCTCCCTTTGGCCCACACACCTATTCCCAGCTTCCCTATTTTTGTGGAACGCTGGCTACAAGACCACCAGATACAGAACTGCTTTCTCTAGCATGCTCAGGGAGGACACTTGAACCACCCACATGGAACCAGAGCCTGGGAGCTCTGGAAGGGACATCTATCTGTCTTGTTCCATGGACAAGAGTCCACCTCTCCCACCAAAGATGTGTAAATCTGAATACTACAGGGCCTGGCGACAGTGACTCAGGGAGCCCAGCCACTGATTCCTGTACATCATGGAAAAGAAAGGGGGATACAGAGTAAGCCAGCTTGGTCCTGCACCAAGTGCCCTCAGAGGGGTCTAAAATCCAGGTCTTCAGATTTATGACCCAAGGTGACTTGTGTGAACTTCTTTTGCTGCTGCAGTCTTTCTTCAAAGAAAGTCCCTTCCAAGGATCTCCTGAAGCAAGCCTCTTCAAGAAGAAACAAAGACAGAAAGGCAGTCCTCCGCTGGGAGCATGCCTAGGCAAGCCTTTCCCTACCATCTGGCCAGAGCCAACCACAACCAGGCTTCTAGAAGCCACTCCAGAGTCCTAGATGGACACAAGAAGGGAGGTGGGGGGACAGGAAACTCAGAACAAAGTCAAGTAGCAGGAAAAGAATTCCACGGTTAAGGGAAGAAGAAAACAAATACAAAATAAATTCCTCAGCCCCCAGAGTGTCTTTTCTGCAGCCAAGGAGGGGGACCATCCAAACAGCAGGACAAGCAATTGAGCCAATCCCAAGATCAACAAGGTCAACAGAGACACTCAAAGGTCACTCTTCCTACCTCCCAAATCAGAGGTGGAAGCCAGAGGACCAGCATTTATTAGCCCCTCCGTGGGCCCTTTAAATTAATTCACCAATCATTTGAAAACCTTCCTATCTTTCCCTCAGAGAGCAACGCCATTCCCTTTTGACAAGTGTGGAAACTGAGGCTCAAGGAACTGTGTCTCTACACCCACTAACCGCACACCACACTGAGAACATCCAACAGGGCTCCATTTTAAAGACTGTTTGAAACCGAGGGCTTCAGAAAGAAAAGAAAAAAAAAAACTAAACATCCTTGAAGTGTCTTTTACGGTAAACACTCGGGACAGCTATGACTTGAACAAAAAGGCAGCTGGTGAGAGAAATGGAACACAAATGCATATTGACTGTGATCAATAACAGAGAAGAGGGGTTCTTAGAAAAATGGGGAGAGAGATTCAGAACAAAACTGTACCACAGTATGCTTGCACACTTTCGAGAAGGAAACCTGTTCTTTTGGTACCAGCCCCACAAATGCCACATGGTCTCAAGGGCAGTGGGCACTAGTACACAGACCTGGGGGTATTTCGGGCACACACCCTCTGGGGCAAGCTGGTATGACTTAAAAGGGGCCAGGCTGGCCGACATGCCAGCCTCCTGGGTGTGAAACATTCCTCCTGCCACCGGGAAGCTCCATGGCCACTGACCTCAGGTAGCACCCAGGGGAACCAGGGCATGAGATTTTCAGAAAGAGGTGCCAACTGGCCCCAGCCTGGGCCAGCAGGGACAGAAAAAGGTGACTCGGCACAGAGAGAGAGGACTGACAACCTCCGTGAGGAGCAAAGCACTTTCAGAGCAGCCACGTTCCTGCCATCGCCACCACTGCCACGCCTCCCACCTCCCCTTCTTGGTGAACACCCCAATGCTTATGTTTTCGAAGAACTTGGCCAGCCCAAAGTGGGTCACACACCAAAACCCAAAGGGAAACTCAGCAGAGCCTGGCTCCCGTGCAGTCAGCCCAAAGGCAACGCTGACTCTCTGGGGCTCAGGGGGTTTCAGAAAGCTGCTGGGTACTTGGAATCCCAGTTACCCTCAGCCATCTGCTCTCTGAGGACTGTCTGAAGGTGGCTATAAGAGCCAAGTTCTGCAGGGCACTGCTCTGCGCACCCCTGGAATACACCGTGTCCAGTGTCTACGGCAACTCTGGGCTTCTAGACCAGCCAGCAGGCGCAGAGAGAGCAGTCTACTGTGCCTGAACCTTCCGTCACAGCATGACCTCAGCCGTTGGGTGCATTTCACATGGTAGACCCAGCACACCCATGCTGGTGTCAACATACATGACTCAGAGCAGCTGCTCTGGGCACAACACTTGCCCTTGCGACATGTCATGATGCACTCTCTTTCCTATATGGCCCCATTCTTGGAAAATGCTTGTTGGAATCCAGTAAACTGATTTCACATCTCAATCAAGAGCCATGACATGTACTTTTGAGTAATCCCAGCTCTGCCACCTACCAGCTGTGTGACCTTAGCAAGTTACTAAACCCTCTCTATGCCTCAATTTCCTCATCTGTGAAAAGGGTAGAACAGTAGTAATAATTAATTCTACCATGGAGGGGAGGGTTTGAGAAAATACTTGAAAATTGCTTGGATCGTGCTTAATGGTAATCTCCTCCAAATTCCCACTGAGGGAAGTTGAGGCTCCAAAAAAGGAAAACAGCTTGCTCCACACTGCCCAGCAGCCTGGCATAGCAGATAAAAACTAGGGCACTACAGCAGGACCTCCCCACCCCAACTAGTTCAGTTCTCAGCTCTGCCACTTGCAATGTGTGGCCTACGGCCCACATCCTTATCCACACAGCCCTGCCAGTTTTCTAGGAACAGAAGAGGATCACTTTCACACAAAATCCTCTCTCCAGACAACTAAGAGGGCTCCCGTTTCAACTTTGATTGTTCTGGTTTCCCCTAAGCCTGCCAGCTCTGGGTAGCAAGTGGGGTCCCCATCCATTCAGGTATAGGTGAGAAGAAAAACCTCTATGGTCTTACTGCGCAAGCAGCTCAGTGACAATACCCTGGAGACACAACAGTGAGCAAACCCAACTAGGAAGTTTACGATTTAGTGCAGAGGAATACATTAAAAAAAAAAAATACTCACACTCATTCTTTCAACAAACATTTATTAAGCGCCTGATACGGCCAGTCACCATGGCAGGCCCTGTGGGAACACAGCAGTGAACACAAGTAGGCCAAGTCCCTAGCCCTCACGGAGCTTACAGTCTAGCAGGGCAGAGAGGGTCATCCAATCCTCTCCTGAAGGTCCAACAGGAAAGTCTGACTGAGGTCAGTGACTTCAGAAAAGTAAAGAAGACCCTAGAACCAAGTCCTTGGTCAAGCTACAGGCAGATGCCTGGAAGGAAGACAAGCAGAGAGGGGTAGAGGAGCATGAGGTGGCTCAAAAGACGGGAGGGGAAGCAATGCAGTTGATCTTGAACCGGGGAGACACCGAGTTTGGATATGAGGCTGCAGGAAGGAGCGAGGAGGAAAAGAAGGGCCGGTGGGTTAAGAGGAAAAGCAGCAGAACATGGTCCCGAGGCTGGGCAAAAAAGTTAAGCAGAGTACTCAAGCCTTTGAGAAGAAAACCATAAAACCACCAATGTAGTCTTGGAGGGTTGAAGCCAATGGAGGTGACGCTTTAGAGGGGTCAATCATGAGATGGAGGATGATGAGGGGCGGGCCACAAACAGTAGGCACAGAAGGAGGGGTCAAAGCACAGACTGTTAAGATGGTAGAGATGCTAGCACGTAGAGATGCTAGCACATATAGCGGCCAAAGAGAGGATCGGGTGAGGATGACAGTGAAAAGTTGTCAGGAGAGGAAGGGTAACTGATTGTCAGGTGCTGGAGCAGGTCGGGGGGACAGGCCTGGAGGAGGCCCCTCTCCTCCCCTGTAACACAAGGGAGGGAAATCAGTCTGTAGGCTTGGGGCTATACCAGGTGTGGGCTATACCATTTTTATAGCCTCTATTTGGTTTTTTAAAGCAGGAAGTCTGAAGGTAAAGAACATTTGAATGAATATCATCAGGAAGCAACAAGAGTGGATCAGGAAAAAAAACACCACTGGGCAAGCACTTCCAGGCAGGGTGGGAAATGATCCCGAATTTGTGGTGATGTTCATCTGCTCTGCCGGGTGATGTTCTCTAACAGGGTGGCCTCTAACAACCAGTGCTATGAGAAAAGCCAGCCCTAAGGAGGCTGGAATGGATGGGCAGACATCCCCAAGGAAGCAGTCTCAGAACTGAAGGATCAAAACAAAGAGACTGCACAAGGCACAGAACTCACATTCTTGGTCATGCAACAGAAACAGCATGGGCAGAGGCCCTGCAGCACTAAGGCGCTAGGCACCTCGGAAAGACCACAGTGACAAGAGCTTTGAAGACAGAAGATTGCCTAAGCAAGTGAGACTAGCAGTCGAGGCTGCCAGACTGAGGGACAGGCGGGGGTGCTTGAAGGTCCTAGCCAGGCTTCCTCGAGCTTTATTTTTAGGAACAATAGGATACCTCCTGAGGTATTAACCCAAGGCAAATCAGGAGGGCTCCTCCCCCAAACCAGCCCTGGGACTTTGGACTCTGAGAACCTCTATTTGCTCACTCAGGAAAGATGGATAAAACCTATTCACGGGAAATGGAAAAGTCAGATGAGCTTTTGCCTGAAAACACTCATGTAAGTGCCCAGCAAAGGGCAGAGTCTCTGCAAGGTCTCATACAAGCCTCTGTACCTGCCCCTCCCACCCAGTTCTACCACAACCCTTTGCCATCTTAGCTCTAGTCTGCCTCTTTTTCCCTGTTGGAGACCAGTACTGTGCCCAGCACATAGTAGGCTCTCAATAAATGCTTGCTGTGGATCACCTGAAAATCTAAGCATTATCAAAAGCCTGTTTCAGCAATACCAGGAATTCATCTCTTCCAGTCTCTGAGCTGTATTCAGATGGCTACCAACTTCTCACATGCCCCCACCTAATGTGGCTGCACCCAGCACACAGTGGGCCTGCAGCCAACACTTCCGGATCAGGAGCCCTCTGCAATGGGTCCCCCCAGATTCAAGCTGGCAGCCCCTGACCTCCTCTACTGTTTCCCAAGAGGTGGCTGTTCTTCAACAGCACTCCAAGGCACCAGCAGCACACAGGTTTTAAAACAATAATAAGCTGAAATGTACTCGCCAAGAAAGCTACCGACCTACAAAGAAATATCTTATCGCTGATCTTGCAATGAGCACCAACCTCCCCTTTGCAAGAGCTGAGATCAGGAGATAAAGAAGCTATCAAAAAGCCATCTGCCCACTTAAAATAATATCACAAGTCATGTTAGGAACCACAGACCCGGGGCCAGATACCAAAACAATTGTCTGAACGGGCTGCTTCAATTTCTCCTTAAAACCACCCATGTATTTTAAAAGAAAAACACCCTCTCCACCCACCTTGGCCCTGTTCCTTTCCTTTCACACTCTTTAAAATGACCAAACCTTATTACCCAAACTGTCACATCTTACAGAAAGGGCTCCCACGAAAACCGGCTGGGATGACAACTTGGGAAAAGTGACAGACATGAAGGTGATTATGGCACGGGAACCATTTGATCTGGGTGATGGCTACACATGAGCATAGATATGTGTAAATCCACTGAGCCTTACACTTCGGATCAATATACATTATGCCAGTGTACCTTAATAAAGAAAAAAAAATGGTACCAGGAAAGCACGACATGCTGGGAGCATCAGGAGCAAAAGGCGGGATCTGCCCTGAATCCTGTCAGGTCTTCAAGAACAGTACTGGAAAAAATGGCCTTGGCATCCACACCCTGGTCCTGTCACTCACTACCTGAGCCTCAATGAACTTGAGCAAGTTAGCTCACCTCTCTGTGCTACCTGTTCCCACCTCTATGAAATAGGCGTGATCAGAGCATCTATAACACACAGCATGCACAGGCCTTGGAGCAGATCAATTTGAAACCCTTAACACAGAGATCAGTAAACGTTGGTCACTGTTGCCGTTCAGTGACAACCATGCTTCAGTTACCTTGCTCAGGTTTGCCATGTCCAATTCCACCACACAAAGTAACTGTCATTCCCCTTTATTAGATGAGAAAACCAAGGTTCACGGGTGAAGAAACTGAGACAAGGTACACAGCCGGTGACAGGCAGAGGAGTTGGAAAGGGGAATCCAAGGAACTTGTGTGCTTCCGTGAACAGGAATGCTAATACCTGGCCAGGCTGCGTTTGGAGTGCTTTTTACTCATCTGCTGTGAAGTTGGGCTGAAATTATCTGTCTCACAGATGAGGGTATTGATGCAAAGTGCAGTTAAATGAGTTGGCCAAGGTCACAAGCCAATGACAGCAGGGCTGGGCTTGAACCCAGGCCCTCTCTTAGGATCCACAGGCTTAATTTAACTCTGTAAGGAAAGCCATACTACCTCCCCCTTTAGACTAAGTCTCAGGTTATTATGGGGCTCCCAAGTCAGTGAGTGGGTGCTTGTGTGCTTGCTCACTTAACCCAGACACCTCTACCCACCAGCCTCAAGCACTCACAGCCTGAGGCCTGGTGAGAACCACAAACATTTTGTTGCAGGCAGAGGATTACCATCAAGCATATACAAAGTCCAAAAAGCACTTTCCCATTCCCATTCCTCCCAGGAACAGGGAAATGTATACATTTCCCACACATGCACAGAAAATCTATTCGCCCCAGGCTAGACTTAGATGGCCCCCAAAAGAACCAGGCCTAGCTGCTACACTTGAATAACTCACAGCTTGATGGAAAACACCTAGGAGACTCTTACATGGCGATATGGCAAAAACCAAGCTTCATATCCAGGCCCAACAGGTTCTGCCCTGCCAGAACCACTGCTTCCCTGGAGAGTACGGGCTCAGACCCTCACCTCCACAGGCCTCAGACTAGATTAGAGCATAACAAGAGAGAGTGCACAGGTTTCGAGGTCAGACTTGGCCAAACTGCAAAAGCCAGGCACCATCACTTCCTCAACCAGTTTCTCCCTCTGGAACCCTATTTCCCTGCTCTGTCAAAGCGGGATCCGATTCTCTGCCCTTGAATGGCAAGGCCCTTGGTCCGCGCTACCATATCACTGCAGTTTTCTCCATTCCAGCACACTGTCCATTATTCACACCAAGCTCATTCCCAGCTCAGGACCTTTGCACTTGCTGTTCCCTCTTCCTAGAACACCCTAGCACCCATGTGTGCATAACTTTTCTCGTCATCATTCAGGACTCAACTGAAATGGCAACGCCTCAGAAAAGTCCCCCTTTTCTACAAACTCTCCTCCCCACACCCCACCATGTCTGTGCACAATTTTATCATCCAGGACTCACCCCCTCAAAAGCCCTCCCATACTATCACCTTACTCTATGGTACTTTCCCCTCAAAAACTAACCTTATCACTATTTGCCTGCAATTATTTTTACAAACTGTCTCCCAAAGGAGCCTGTATGATCCTTGAGGGAAGGGAAAATGTCTGTCTTGTTGGGGGCTTTACAGTGGAATTCAATAAACGAATGAATGAAACCCCAGTCATTAAAACAGAACTAGTACATGTAACTGACTGCATGTGCCCTCCTCCCAGTCCTGGAGCACAGGCCTGAGGGGTTCCGGGTCGGGATGCTTGTCCTCTAGCCTAGACACAGCCCAGTGTTGGCGGAGGTGGCGCTGGCACACATTACCTGCGCCTCACCGGCTTCATGCAGCTCTTCAGCTGCCTGGCCTCAGCCTCCACCGGACCCTGGCACTCAGGCTGTGGCTCCAGCTGCGGCAGCTGCTGCTGCTGGGGCAGCCCTTCGGCATCAGTGGGTGTGGGAGCGGGTGCAATCCGGAGCAGGACTGTGTAGTTTCGGCCGTGGTTGTTGGCCCAGAAAGTGCCCTCGGGGGTCTCATAGCGCACCACGAAGTCCAGGCGCGCCCCATCGCCCGCGCCCTCAGCAAAGGGCAGCTGGAAGGCGAAGCGGTCGGTGTGGCCGCCGTCGTCGGGCGAGGAGGCGGGCGCCTGGCCAGGGCCCAGGCCAAGGCCCGGATCCAGGATGGGATCTCCTGTTCCTGGTCCTCCCGCTCCTGCCCCCGGCGGGCTGCGCGGGACGTAGCGCGCTGGGTGGTCGCAGAAGGAAGCCCAGCCGTCGTGTGAGGCCCGCACGTGCACCGCCTTCTCGAAGGAGCGGTTCAGCACGCGAACCAACCCGCGCAGTACCGGCGGGCGCCCCCCTGGCACCCAAACCCCGGCACCCCCGGGAACCGCTCCAGGAGGCGGCAGCAGTGCCTCCAGCTCCACCATGACGCGCCCCAAGCGCTCCAGACGGCCCAGCGCGGGCGGCAGCGAAAATGTGGGCACCAGGTAAAACCCCCCTCCGGCGGGCACGGGGCATAGCGGCGAGGGCTCGGAGCAAGCTTCCTCTTCCTCCTCCCCTTCATCCCCATCCTCGCCATCGTCGTCCTCCTCAGCCCCTCCGCCGTCGCCATCTTGCCCGGCCGCCGCCGCCATCTTGCCCGCCCCGGGCCCGCCCCATGGCCGGTAGCGGCGCAGCTGCGCCAGCGGCAGCCCCAGGGCCTCGTCGGCGAAGAGTACCCTCCGCGGAGCCACCGCTGCCTCAACCGAGGTGCGGGGCTCGCCCGTGGCCGGCGAGGGGGGCGCGGGATGCCGCAGCGGGGGCTCCACAGGGGCCGTGCGCGCCATATCGGCGGCGGCGGCGGCACCGACGGCACCGGCGGCGGGGCCCGGCGGGGGCAGGGCTTGAAGGGGCGGGCAGCCAATGGGATGGCCAGCGCGGGGGGAGTACGGCTCACGGGGGGCGTAGGCGGCGAGATGAAGACAGGTAGACCAGAGAGCCAATGAGGAGCTACGCACGGGTGACGTAACGGTGAATGGAGTGCTGGAGAAGCACGCAGCCAATGGGGATGCCAGAGAGTGGGCGGTGTGGGAGGCGGAACTATCGGGAAAATCAATGGGGAAGCCGGAATGGGGGTGGTGCAGGGCCCAGGATGAAAAGAGAAGTAGGACAGCAAATGAGCAAATGTGAGCTGGAACTATGTGTGGGCTTTGGGGAAAACGGAACGGCTACGGGCAATGGGAACACCAGGGAGCAAACGAAGGGGCCCGAAATGTAGACTTGTGGGTCGCGTAGGTGGTGGGACGGAAGCGAACGACATCTAACAGCCAATGGGGAGCCACGCACGGGTGATGTAGAGGCGGGATAATGATGTAGCGAGCCAATGGGGAGTCTTATGAGTGTGCCAAAGGGCAGTGCTAGAGCGTAACTAGCCAATAGGAGGTTAGGAGGAGACCGAGAGGCGGTTTCGGAGGCGGGACTCGAGGGCCAGAGCCAAATGAGGGTGAAGGTAGCAACGAGGAAGAGATGGTGGGTAGCCAATGGGAGAGCCAGAGTGAAGGCAGTTACGCCCCCAAAGGGCAGCTAGAATGGGATGAACCAATGCTGAGTCTAGAAAACGTAGCAGGAGGGACACGGAGGCGGGACAAAAAAGGAGAAGAGCCAAAGGGGCGCTTTGTAGGTGGTGTGAAGGAAGAGGTGAGTAGCCAATAAGGACCCCGGAGAGAGGGTGGTGCGTAGGTAGTCTGAGCTGTAGGGCGAACGAACACCAAAGCTATAGAATGCATAAAACTAGAAGAAAGTTCTCGTGGGTCAATGTGCCTTCTCTCTATCCCTCCGTGACTCCCACTGGCCTAGATCTGTGAATGCCCAGAACCGCTAAAGACTGACTGCACCCCAGTGTGGGATGTAAGAAAGCAAAACGGGCTCTTCTGGCAGTATTGGGTCCCCCTGCCCACCTGTGAGCCTTTGCTTAAGCGGTGCTACTAACCAAGAATGAACCTAATTGTCATAATCAGCATTCTCCAGAACTTGGCAGTTTTTGAATGAATGGTCAAATAAGAAATTGAGCTTTGGGGGAGGATTGGCGTTTTCTAACTTTAGCTCAGCAGAACAGGCTGGCCGTGCACCATCAGGAATTGGTTGGGCATGTTAATAGACACTGGCTAATGCAATCACAAGTCCGAACCCTAGCTTTTTTGCCTCACGCTTTCCATATACCCTACGGTGGTCTCACCTCCATTCTCTGTGCTCTCATCTCTGCTCCTGCTGTTCTCTCTCCCAAGAGTGCTGCTCCTGCGTTCCCATCTAGTGAACTTGCACTATCCCGTTGAGGTCTCACCTGTGGGAATAGAATTATAGCTTATGTTCACCGAGCCTGTCTACTAATAGTTTCCCCCTTTCATACTGGATTTACTGAAAACCTATTTACTGTGTGAGAGGTTCTGACTCCTAGGTAGAGTCAGACTCCCAGCAGCCCTAGGAGGGAGATGGTTCCTCTAAAATGAGTGCCCCCTCTTCAGATATCAGTGTCCAGAATGGAGTCCTGGGTCAGGAAGGAGAATGTTCAGCTGTGAGTAACAGAAAACTCGTGAAATAATGGGGTCGTTAAAATAGAACTTATTTTTTTTTCTCACATAAAGGTTCAAGCTGATAAGTAGTTCAGGGACTCCTTGCCCAGTTAGGTTATATCTGTGTCCTTTCTGGCTCCGAGATTCATTGTTCCACTCTCCATTCAAATTATTTCCCAAATCTGCCCTTTCTTCGCCCACTCCATTGCCAGCACAGTCATCAGCCAGCTGGCCTGCAGCAGTAACCGCCCCCCTCACTGGTCGGCTTCCACCCTCACACCTGTCACCCTTTCTACACTCAGCCATGAGGAGTCCTGTTAAACCCTAACACCGTTCACATCTTTCTTCTGCTTACAACCCTCCGTGGCCACCTCCTCACTCAGGATAAAAACCAAAGTCATTAACCTAGCCTACAACATTCTACATGGTCTCCCTCACCTTCTACCTGCCTCTCATATCTCTGTAACAACGCCAGTCTCCTTGGTAGAGCTTAGCAGATCAGGCACACTTCTACCTCAAGTCCTTTGCACTGGCTCTTCCCTCTGGAATGATCCAGGTCTCTATCTACATGGCTCCCTCCCTCACCACTCTCAAGTCTTGTTAAACAGCCCTCTCTGGGGGAACTTTCACTGACCTCTGCTTATTCCTACATACTGTCCCCCAGAAGATGTCCATGTGAGAAGGTAAGTCCAGTATACAGAGAAGAGGTAGGGATCTCTGCCCCTTCTCTGTCCACTGTGAACCCCCAACCCTCACTCTGCAAGGGTCTTGGCTCTTAGTAGCAGCATTGTCACCTCTCCCATACCCCAAACACCACCTGAGTGGCCTCCTGGAACTCCCGAGGTCACCACCCAGAGTTTTCTTCCTACTTCTCTGGCCACTCATTTCATGGATGAAGTGACAGTAAAGGAGAGACATCCTAGGCAGGGTATACGGAGGATATAGCCCATGCCTCTGATCCTGAAAGACAAAGCCAGCCCCTCCCTCAGAAGTGGGCAAGGAACGAGGCCTCAGCTTTACAAACTGACCTGGTTTCTAGTCACTTGAGAGGTGTGGGAAAAGTTCAGACCCAAGTCCACAGGGAGTAAGGGGTCATTCATCCTGGAGACATCCCTAACACCAGCTCCCCACAACTCCTTCTTGAGAAGCACACGCCTCACACCATCCCTTGCTCCCAGCTATATGCTACATTAGTGACACCCCTGCTGTACACAGGGTTCCTGCAGACCTCCAAGTTGAGGGCCTTCCTTAACTTGGCACCTCCCCTGGCTGCCCGCCATACGTAGGCCATCTTTGGGTCTCAGATGTGTCCCACCCTCAGAAGCCTCAACCAGTGAAAGTTTTGTTTTCAACTAATGGTGGGGAGGGTTGGGTTTTCTTTAATTGTTGGCTGATTTTTTTAAGGTCTTTTTTTTTTTTTCTATTCACCCTTCTTTCTTCTTTATTTCTTGTCTTCACAAAGCTGGGCCATCAGGACCCCTCTGGGCTTTTCCAGGTGAGTCTAAGTTAAGGAAAGAGATCCTCCTGTTTCTGTGGGTTTGGGAGGTGAGGAAAAGAGACAAAGGAGAAAGGGGTCTCTGGAGACTGGGTTTGTACTGTGTGAATTTCTCTTTCCAATTTTTCTAATTTCTCTTCCCCAGACATGAAGCGAGTCTTGCAGAGGGGTGGAGTGGAGGTTGAATGACAGAACCTTGGACTACGCAGGGTGTTGGGGAGCCAGGGATTGGGAAGACCAGCCATGGCCTCTCATGGGTCTTTAGCCCCTGGGGCTGGTCTCCCCTGCTGACCTGTGACTGGAGGGGTTGCCTGCCATGATGAAGAAACATAACCACCAATTCTTGGACAACTTTAAATCTTCACAAGCTTAAAACCCCAAGAAGAATCTTCAAATCCCAGAATCTCCCATCATTGCATCCTAGTCCGGCTGCAGGATTTTGAAGCCTGGAACCAAGGAAAACTCCCCACTCACCAACTGAGGAAACAGTGCCTCTGTTTTCCCCATCTGTAGAGAAATCATAACAAGATGGTCCTCAAAAGAGCCGTGGTGAGGCCTGAACTCGATCAATTATGAGAAGTGTTCAGCCTTGTGTCTGCCACATGGAAAATTCGAGTTTAAATGTCAGCTACAGGATGATGGGGATATTCGGCATCCTAAATCCTTGAAAACTGGGATTTTTTTGGGGGGAGAAGAAAGTTGCCAAGGCTGAACACCTCAGAAACATCAGGCCAAGGTGGCCTTGAAAGGCTTGGGGTTCCTAGGGATCCCTGGGCTTTCACGAGGATGGTTGTGTTAATAGGGGAGGGGCTGGTTGGGACCTTCCCAGTAGGGCGGCCTCGGGGTCAAAGCTCTCAGGCTCTCAGATGTGAATAAGGCAAGACTTTTCTCCCTGTCTTCACTCACTGATGCTCAGTGGATTCTAGGGGCCAGTGATTCTCAGACTTCGATTCTGTGAATGCATAGGGGTGGGGGGGTAGGTTAAACTCCCTGGTTTTTTCTCCATGAAGTAACTTTCATGGCTCTCATCCTCTGGATTAGGGGAGTGTTCAGAGTACTCCTTTGGGCAGTAAGAATGATGATGACCCTATCAATTCAACCAAAGGGGACACTCAGGCCTGCAGCAGGGCAAGGCTGCTGGTAATCCAGGTCTATTCCATTTCTTTCCCTGGCATTTCCTGTCGGCACACAGAGCCTCACTACCTCTCTTTCTTTCACCAGAGACCCTCAAATGTCCTCTCACAGAATGATAGCTCTGCCAGCCTGGGTTGCCCCTGTGATTTATTTGAGTTCTTTTTCCCTTGTTTTTTTTTTTTTTTTTAAACTGTGGTTTCTCATGAGCCTTGTTATCTCATTGATACCTCTCACCTCTGTGGTAAGGGGAAGAAATCATATTTTCAGATGACTCGTAAAGGGCAAAGAAAAAACCCAAAATTTCAAAATTTCCGTTTAAGTCTCATAATCAAGAGGAGAAACACAGCAAGAGAGAGAGAGAGTAAGAGAGAGAGAGAGAGAGAGAGAGAGAGAGACAACTATGAGAACACCCCCCCCACCCCATACACACTCATCAAAAAAATTGGATTATTAGAAGAGAGAGGTCTGTGGCTTCCACACCGTGGTTTTTCTTCTCGGTATAAAAGCAGTTGTTTTTGATATGTGACAGTTTCCCACAAGCCAGGCTGATCCTTTTCTGTCGGTCCACTTCATCAAGGTGAGTGTCCCCGCTCTCCCCCACCCTCAGCCCCTCCAAAGATGTGGGGGTTCTAAAGGGCCTCATAGAGGCCATGAAGGAGAGGGCCTGAGGTCAGCAGTTGGGGGTCAGAGACCCTCCAGTACAGGTGAGATGCAAGCTGCCACTGAGGCCCCAGTCAGGTAAGGTATTTTTAGTTACAATGGTAATAACAAATGCCTTCAAACTAATAGGTAAAGTACTTAATGTCTGGGCAGAAGTAAAGATAAATGGATTGATATGTTGGTGGGTAGAATTTTTAAAATATGTCAACTGCCAGCCTATGTATTTCAGAACTTTGAACTTAAAACACTATCCAGGTAGAACTGGAAATTTCAACGACCTCTCTCAGTATCTCCCATCTGTCTCTATTTGCCCTTTCTTGCTCCTACTGTGGCTCTGCCCCACTTTCTGCTGCTTCCCTTTTTTGTCTTTTGCTAGCTCTTACCATCTTCCCTCTCTGGCTCCTCCATTGGACTGCACTCCACCTCTCTCCTTTCCTGCCTCCCCTTACCTGCCTGGCCACCCAGCGGAGCGCTTTACACACATTTGGCTTGTACTAATAGCATATTGTAATAATAGCATGTCAATGAGGACATTTACAAGAATGGGCAACAGTTGTGTGTGGCGCAGTGGAAGGATCGTGTGATGTCGGGCAAGGCTGAGCCCTCCCTGGACTCGTGGAGTGCAGGCCTCCTGGGCACATTTCCTGCCATCGTTGCCATGGTTTAAGCTGTGGGGTCCTACCTCAGGACCGGGGTGGGGGGTGGCCAGAGCCCACGTCCAGGGCCAGAGATCATCATTCAGGGCTGGGTGAGCTTGTCTCTGCAGGCTTCGCACAGGGCTAGGCACACTGGAAGTGCTCACTCAGTGTTGCCTATTAGTCATTTTGTTCATCTAATGAGAATCATACTACTTGCCTTATTCAATGAACTGGAGACCTTTTGTGGATCATTAAAAATTGGTTTAATATTGATGTTTCCTAACTGTCAAGACTGTCCTCACATTGGCTCAACCAGGTGCCAATTACTGGACATTTGTGCGATCTCTAGTTTCCCCCATGACCATCCTTGGTTGGATCCTTGAATTTCTGAAAATGGAATTGCTGGAGCAAAGAATATGTGCATTTTTAAGGTTTCTGGCCCTCTCTGCAAATTATCCTTCCAAAAGGTTGTCCTGCTTTATGCTCCCTCTACACAGGCTGACCCTGGGGAGGTATTATTGTTTTAAAATCCTTTCTCAACAAGTCAGAAAGAAATTTAACCCATGATCAACATTTGCATTCTTTGATTACTTACTGTTCTTGATTTTTTAGTTATAGTATTTATTGATCATTTGTACTTTTGGGTTTTTTTAGTTGCCTGGTCATGTTCTTAGTCCTAATAGGGGGTTCATGTGTGTGTATTTTCTAATTGGTCTTTCACAGTTCTTTATTGAAAAGGATATTGACCTTCCACCAGCCATACATAGCAAATATTTTCTCCCAATTCATGTTTTGTTTCTATTGGTTTACAGTGCTTTGTGATGTTTTTATATAATCAAATAGTTTAGTCTTTCCTTCTGTGGTTACTATTTCTGGTTTTGTGCTTAGAAAGTCCTTTCCCACTTGAAAATGAGGTAAATGTTCACCTGTGTTAGCTGCTGTTCTTTTATGGCTTCATATTTTCCATTTACTGTAGAGGTTAAGAGTGTGGGTACTGGAGCCAGACTGTCTGGAACAAACCAGCCTTACCTCAACCCCCTGTGGGATTTTTGGCCGGGCATTTAACCTCTGTGTACCTCCATTTCCTCATGCACTGTGATAATGATAGTAATATCTACTGCAACAGGCCATCCTGAGAATTAAATCCTTTAATCATATTAAGTATTTAGCATAGGCTCTGGTATGCAGTAACCCCAAGATCAGTATTATATGTTATTTCTCTTTCATGGGTCAGGAATTTTTTAGGGCCTATGATGCTAGTAACTTTTCATACTGGCCAGGGAGGGGTTGGTGGGAAAATGAACTGATTATCCATCCAGTAACTTTATTTTTCTCCTAATTATCCCCCAAAACATTTCACTAGTCTCCCCCATCCCCCAAGTCAAAATGCCACATTCATCACAAATTCAGTCTGCGTGAATATGTGTCTGAGCTTTCTATTCTGCCACTTCTGTCTGCTCTTACCCTAGGGTGACACATCTCTGTGATTGTTGCTTTGCAACACCAGGCATGAATGGCCCTAAGCTCCCCCTGGCATTTGCCCGTTATTCCTTATTTCAGTCAGCATCAATTCCTCCAGCCCAGAGCAGCAACTGTTCTCTCTCTGCATCTCTGTTTCTTTTCTGTTCTGTTCTCTCACTCCCTGTGTATGCTGTGACTTTCTCCTCCCTCCACCGCTCCTTCTGCCATGTTTCTCTATCCCACCGCAGTTTTGTTCATTTCTCCCTCTATCTCCTACTGTGTCTCTGCTCCCTTGTCCTTCACTCCGTCCTCTTCCCCTCTGTGTATCCATTTCAGCCAGTGCCCTGGATGGAGGGGCATTGTCAACTTGAGTCCCTGTACACACTTAACTCACCTAGCCACGGAGCAGGGGGCCCTGCCCTCGGCTACTCCACCTTTCCCATCCCTAGTATACAGGGCAACAGGTGGAGGCCCTGAGCTATACAGGGGGCTCTTCCGAGGCTCACACAGATGCAGGGGCAGAATCAAAACCCAAGTCAGCTCTCAGGGTGCTGGGTGGAACCCTGGTTTGCCCTCAGAAGCTGCATGGAGGATGTTTCTGGGATGCAGATTGTGTCTTCATATCGGGGTCTGCATCTGGGCGCTGTTGTTACAGCCCCCGACTTCCCCAGATTTTCCCGCCATTGACGTCATGGCGGCCGGATGCGTTGGGCTTCATCAGCACCCAGGAGGCCCCATTGTGGGCCTCAGCTTACTTCTCAGCTCTCATGATGTGAGATAGGAAGGAGGTCCTGAAATGCCCTCCAGCAGCTGCCACTGCCCCTTCTGCCTTCTCACAGATTGGTCCTTCAGGCAGGAAGATCCAGTCACAGTACAGAGCCCAGCCACACAAGAGCTAGGCTGTGGAGCCCCAGAGCCCCATAGGCAGGAGACAAGTGGCCAGAGGGTGATGTACCGGAGGGACGGACATCAGTTGCCCTAGGTCTGGCTACCAACAAATTTCAGCCGCAACCCCAGAGCAGGTACTGGTTCCTGGGGACCTCTACCTGGGGGCCCCTCCAGAGAGCACAGAAGTGGGCTCTTTACTGGCAAAGGCTGGGGCTTTTCCTGCTCCCTGCCTTGAGACCCTAGACAAAGGTATACTGGCACCCCCCCACCCTCTTACTTCTTCCCTCCCCATCTCTAGCAGAGCAGGGGGGATTTGGGGAACATAGTTCCAGCATGGATAGGGAGACTGCAGCTATCTACTTATACCTTGCTAAGTATTTCCTGCATATGAACTTTGGAAGGTGGGTACTGTTACCATCCCCACTCACACATGCTCCTGAAAAGCGTGACAGCTAGCTAGTTAGTGGCAGAACCTGGCCTCAGGCTGGGGGGAAGGAAGGGGTGATTCTGACCTTCCTACCTTCATGGAACTTGGGAAGGAGGCTGAGGAGAGGCTTGCTGCAACCCCAGACCTGGTAGGTGGGAAGTCCTATCAAGTCATGAGCTTCATACTCCTCAGGGAGTTCCAGTGAGTTTGGGTACCAGGGACATTGGCTTTCATGTACTGAGAAGACAGGCCTTTGGGCCCCATAGTCTACGGGTTGAGATTGTGGGATCCTTTGAATCTAACAAGTAATGTTCAGTGATTGAGGTTCTGACATAGTGCCATCTGAAGACCCCAAAGGTCCCAAAATCCATGGGCACCCTCTGAGCATCAAACCTTGGGCCTCTCCATGTCCCAAGAAAGGCCAGGTCCACAGGGCTTGTCACGGTGGCCAGATGGACATCACCTACCACATCCGCCAAGCCAACTGCAGGATGGGCAGCCAATTCTCGGAACGAAACTCATGGGGTGGGGTATCTACCCCCTTCTCTTCCTCCTGGGTGCTGATGAAGGCCAACGCATCCGGCCGCCATGACGTCAATGGCGGAAAAATCTGGGGAAGTCGGGGGCTGTAACAACAGGGCCCAGATGCAGACCCCGATATGAAAACACAACCTGCGTCCCAGAAACATCCTCCATGCAGCTTCTGAGAAACAGTCAGAAAGGGACGCCCCAACAGACTGTGCAGGAAGCCAGCTGCCCAGCCTGGCCCTCCCGGTACCCTATCACCAGACAGTCCATATCCACATCTCCTTTCTGAGAATGTACTGTCTCTACACTTCCTTGAGTTCCAGATGTGCCTGGGGAGGAGATTTCTTAAATGCTCTGTCCAGGTGTCCAGGCAGCTTCAGACGTGACCATAAACAGGTTGCGTGGGCCAAGCCAGGGTGGTGGAAAAACATCCACTAAACAAAACCAGAATCTCTTTGCTTCGGCTTCTGTAACAAAGCAGCACAAACGGGTGCCTAAACATAAATGTACCATCTCATGGTCTGGAGGCCAGAAGTCCGAGATGAGCAGGGGGCCGGAGGAAGGATCTGGGCCTCTCTGGCTTCTGGTGGCTTGCCACCTATTTGTGGCATTCCTTGACTTGTAGAAAATCACCTTGATCCCACTCATCCATTCACTCACCTCCTCATGGGCACTGATGTTCTCTCAGGCCCTCTTCCCCCAAGGCTCCTGATTCTCACATACTAATTAATGCTCTAATCCCTGAGAGACTAAAGGTTTGCTGTCTGAATTCCTCCTGTCTGAATTCTCCCTCAGCACTACGGCACTGACAGCTGACAGCAAAAGGAGCACTGCCTTCCCAGAGCACTCCTTGTACGGTCTTGGGTTACTGTCAGCCTCTGCGCCCAGCCAGTGCTAAGGGATGGGGGTAGGGACACACACACACACACACACACACACACACACAGCTTCTCCCACAGTATGGGCTTGTAACATGTACACACACACAGCTTCTGGAGAGAAGTGGAAGTCCCAAATCACTTTGGTAACACTGTACCTGGGGGTCCCCCTCAGTACTATGCACATTGTGCTGTGACGTCCCTTTCAGTACTGACGTCCTCTCAGACAGGGACTACAGGATTCTGAGAAACCAAGGCCCTGCGCACCATGGATCGGGAAGCCCTGGGGCTCAACAGAGGGGCCTGGAGCCATCATGGTGGGTTTTCTGAGCAGGGTGAGCTCAAATAGGAGAAGAGGAGGAAGAAAGTGGCCAGGCAGTGTGAACAGCATGAGCTTAACTTGCAGGCAGACATGGGGAGCAGATATTGGGGTAAGTTCTAGTGGGGGTTAAACTGAGGAGCTCCCACAGGTGCTGACTAGAGAGTCTGTCTCTTCTCTGGCACCTGCTAGGCCAGCTTGTGAAGGACAGGGGCCCAGAGGTGATCGGACTCCACCCCTGCCTGAGCTCCAGGTTCCACTGCTCAGATGCCCATTCGGCATTTCCACTCCCATGTCTAATGTCAGACTTCAGGTACATCTGTCACTACACCTGGCTCGTCCCTCACCCCCAGCTCTGCTCCCCCATCTCCCCAATCTCAGGCAATGTCAGCTCTGTCCTTCCAGCTGCTCAGACTAGTACCCAGAATCACTTGGACCCCTGCCTCTCTCCCCCACCACATCCAAACTATCAGCAAATTTTCCTGATTGCGCCCCCCAAACACACTCAAAATCCACCCACTTTGCATCATCTCCACTTCCACCATCCTGGTCTGTGCAGCCATGCCCGCTTGCCCCGACTAGTGCAGTCGCCACCTCGCTAATCCCCCTGCTTCTACCATCACCTTCCTGGAGTCTATTCTCTCATGGCAGCCAGAGAGATCTTTTGAACCTGTGTCCCCAACACATACCTCATGGATATGCCAGAATCAGTGGCATCAAACAATGCCCCCTGGAGAAAGTCCAGCTGCTGCTAGCCATGGTGGGCACTGAGCTTATGTGGCTTTGGCAGGACATGGGGACAACTGGAGGGTCGAGGCTTGCAGACAAAGCTCAAGTGGTAGGGGAAGGAACTGAGACCTACCCTCACTGAGATCCCACAGACTCCAGAATCCCCCACCATCCTCATGGAAGACACATCCAAACCAAGGTTATGCCAGCACCCACAGGCAAGTGTGCGCTGGACAGGTGGTCATGGGGCGCACATGGGGACACATGCTCCTAACACCAGTGTGGGGATTCACATGCGCACACGTGACCAGAGTGGAGGTCTGGCTGTAGAACACGACCCCATCAATGGCTGCTCTGACCCAAGGAGGCACCACGTGGTTCTGGTGGTTGGCTACTTTGCACCCTTCTCCCCCCAGCACACATGTAACTCCTTCCTGCTATGCCCCACAGCCTGCCCTTGGACAAGGACCCAATGCCCAACCCCAGGCCAGCCAAGCCCGCAGCCCCTTCCTTGGCACTCGGCCCATCCCCAGGAGCCTCGCCCAGCTGGAGGGCTGCACCCAAGGCCCCAGACCTGCTGGGGGCGAAAGGCCCCGGGGCAACGTTCCAGGGCCGGGACCTCCGAGGTGCCCATGCCTCCTCCTTGAGCCCCATGCCACCATCGCAACTGCAGGTGAGGCCCCTGGCCCAGGATGGGGCAGGCAGGGTGGGGTACCTGGGCCTACAGGTGCCGACCTTTACTGTGGCACTGAGCGGGGGGCCCAGCTGGGGCACAGGAAGTGGTTTTCTGGGTCCCAGGCAAGTCTGTGACTTATGCAGATGTCGTAGGGCCAAGAAAGTCCCCACTTAGCAGGTCTCAGAGATCCGAGGCTCTCAACCTCCCAATCCTTGTCTCAGGAGGAGACCCTACCATGATCCCAGCGGCCTTGCCATGTGTGCCCACACCCATGTGACAGGCAAGGGCTGAGGCCCAGAGAGGTAGGGGGTGACACCGTGAAGACCAGCTCTGCCGCTTATTATTATTTTTTGATCTCGAAAAAGTCCCTCCATCTCCCAGAGCCTGTTTCCACATCTGTAAAATGAGGATGGCACAGCATGAGCATGTGCAGTTGTGGTGGATAGGTTACGAATTAGACACATTTGACAGCACGGATGGGGATGGCATCTCACCTACCTGCCTTCTCCCTGCAGCTGCCCACAGTGCCCCTGGTGATGGTGGCACCCTCCGGAGCCCGGCTGGGCCCGTCACCCCACTTGCAGGCACTCCTCCAGGACAGGCCTCACTACATGCACCAGGTACAGACCGTAAACGGCAGTGAGGGAGCAGGTGGGAAAACTGGAGGGGGCAGTCCGAACCATGCCCACTTTTACCCCCAGATCTCAACAGTGGATGCCCACGCCCGGACCCCGGTGCTGCAGGTACACCCGCTGGACAGCCCGACTATGATCAGCCTCCCACCACCCACTGCTGCCACCGGCGTCTTCTCCCTCAAGGCCCGGCCTGGCCTGCCACCTGGTAACACCACACCCTGCAGCTCCCCAGAGCCCCACGGCCCCCAAGTACTTGAGCGTAGCTGTGCAAGCTGCTGAAGGGCAGCATCAGGAGGTCGGAGGTGTCAGGTCTCATCATCTTGGAAATTCCAACCTCCAAAAAATGTCAGGCTCAGAACCTTAGAGATGCAGAATGTCAAAATCACAGAACCACAGATCTTTGGAAAGTTAGTCAAAATGTCAGCGCTTGTAAGTGGCAGTCTGAGCTGCCACACCAGAAGCCGAGGACATCAGAGACAACAAGGGCCTGGGAGTCGGGTCCCTGGGAGTTAGGACTCAGGAGGTGGGGAGCTCAGAAGACAATTTGTGGGCCAGGTTCTTTGGCCTGGCTGCAGCCTCAGAGGTGCTCCATCCCACTCCACAGGGATCAACGTGGCCAGCCTGGAGTGGGTGTCCAGGGAGCCAGCACTGCTCTGCACCTTTCCAGGCCCCAGTGCACCCAGGAAGGACAGGTCAGTTGGCGGGGCTGGGAAGGACCTTCTCCCTGCCATCCCCACCCCTGACACCCTATCCCCCGCCCCCCAGCACCCTCTCAACCGCGCCCCCGGGCTCCTACTCACTGCTGGCCAATGGTGTCTGCAAGTGGCCTGGATGCGAGAAGGTCTTCAAGGAGCCGGAAGACTTCCTCAAGTGAGCAGCCCTGATCCATTCCAGTCCAGGAGGAACGTTTGTGGGAGGAGGTCTGGGATGCAGGTGTCAGCTCAGGCCTCATCCCCATAGGTATTAAGATGAAAGAGGCAGAAGCTGAAACTGTGGCTATGCAACCTTGGGCAAGTTACTTAGCTTCTCGGGGCCCGATTTCCTCATTTGTATAATGGGGCATATTAATAGCGACATATGCTACTATTTACCTCCATTTCACAAAGAAACTGAGGCCAGAGAGGCAATGTATATTGATCAAGATCACCTAGTTCCTGAGTGATGAAGCTGGGATGTGAGCCCAGATAACCAGGCTTCAGAATCCATGCTAACTGTTTTGTCCTGCTACCACACAAGCCTGATTCTATTAACCCTCTAAATTCCAGTTCCTCACAATGGCTGATGCTACCTCCCCTAGGTTCCCCCCCACCTTCTCCAACCCAACTGCATGTAGCAACTCGATGTACCCTATCCTCTCGCCCACCAGTCTTTCCCACAACCTGCCCCCCCCCCCCGGAATGCCTGTCCTGCGAGCATCGAGCATCGGCCTGGCCCACTCTTGGCTCACCACCCTCCCAGTGTCATCTCCCGCACCATGGCCAGGCTCAACTCCATGGCCAGGCTCAAGTGACAAGCTCAGACATATCAAGGTCATGCAGTAGACACCAAGCAGCTTAGGTTAAAGGAAAGACAGGTGTATGGGGGGAGACCGAGGTAGAGAGGGGTGGGGAGCTGCGGCTGAGACAGCACTCGGAGGTCTGGGCCCTCTCGACTTGGAACACTGAGGCAAGAGGACAGCCCCACCATGCTCACCTGCACTTTCTCCCCCTACCCAGGCACTGCCAGGCGGACCATCTCCTGGATGAGACAGGCAGGGCACAGTGTCTCCTCCAGAAGGAGGTGGTACAGTCTCTGGAGCAGCAGGTGATGTGGGTGGGTGGGGGGTAGGCAAGCCTTGCATTCACCCTGTGCCAGGACCCAAACACCCAGGATGGGGTTGGCCTAAGGGGAGAAAGGGGTTCGGGCACTCGTGGGGAAGACCACAGCCTGGGCAACACCATGACAGTGACAGGCCAGACTGAGGCCTCACTTTGTGTTCTCACAGTTGGTGCTGGAGAAGGAGAAGCTGGGTGCGATGCAGGCCCACCTGGCCGGGAAGGTAGCCCTGACCAAGGCGCCATCTGTGGTGAGTCACCCCCAGCTCAGGTACACACATGCTGGGCGGAAGAGGAGGGACTCTGCACTCTTTGGGCCCTGTCTCCGGCTCTAAACGCACCCAGACCTGGGACTCTCCCCTCAGCTGCAAACCCTCCGACTCTGATACTGAAACATCATGACCTTCAATTTTCAAAGCAACAGCAAATAGCCAAAACACCGAATGTAGACCGCAAGCCGTGGCAGGAGCACCTATGTAACCCGCATTGCAAAATGACAGTGTTGAGGTCAAATTTCAAGATGGTGACCACAGTGGGGAGTCCTGCCCAGCTCACACACCCCTGAAGCCTGCCCTGGCTGCCAGGCACTGCTGCTGCTGCTTACTCAGCCCTTACAAGGCCACTGTGAAGTGGCTACGATGACCATCTCCAACTCACGGGCAAGGAAAATCGAGGCCGGTGCTCTCCCCAGTCGCAGCTGGGTGGAGGAGCCCAGTTCAAGCCCTGCTTGTGGCCTCGGCATCGGTGCGCCCTACACTCAGGCGTCCAGGCCACAGCTCAAGCTGTGGTCAAGTGGAAAGGTCAAGTGGACCTGCCTTGGAAGTGCAGCCGTAGCACATCCCTGTCATAAAAGCCAAGTTGAAAGTTGAAGCCAGTGGTCACCAGCCTCTCCCTCCTCCCCCAGGCTTCATCTGATAAGGGCTCCTGCTGCATCGTAGCTGCTGGCACCCAGGGCACTGCCGTCCCAGTCTGGCCTGGCCCCCAGGAGGCCCCCGAAGGCCTGTTTGCTGTACGGAGGCACCTCTGGGGCAGTCATGGACACAGCACTTTCCCAGGTAGGGTGGCTTTCCCTACACAGTGGCCCTAAGCCCGACTGGCACTGCAAGGGGTACAAAAAGGGGCTAGGTACTGCTCATCCCCAGACCCCCACCCCCAGATTTTGTTGCCGAAGCTTTCATTCAGGCTTCCCATGTCCCACAAGCCCCTGTGATGGTTCCTAATGTTTTGCCCTGTCCCCCAGAGGGATTGGAGCTCACTCACTCTAGGCTTCAGCTCCTCCCTTTGGTCATCAGATGGGGGGGGGCTCTAAGTAGTTCCTAGTGACTCTCCCTTCCTTTATGTTCTCCAAGGAAAAGTGGGTAACTGGCCCCAGCTCACTTACTTACTCCCCACAAGGTCTAGGCTATGGGCTAATGATCAGAGCCCTTGAATGTCACCCTGGCTCTGCCACTTAACCTAGTCACATCCTTTTGGCATGCAAGTTCCTTCACTATCTCAAACCTCAGGGAAAATAAGCCCTGTATCAGGGATCAGGAATGGAGCAAAAATTAAATATACCATTTCCATCAAGTGCTCTGCCAACCAGCTGTGCTCATGGACACTGGTGTTGACCTGTAGATTCTGAACGGTAGAGCAGAGGCGGGAGAGGGAACGGGGCTCCCTGACAAGGCCTGATTCTCCACCCCCAGAGTTCTTCCACAACATGGACTACTTCAAGTTCCACAACATGCGGCCCCCTTTCACCTACGCCACCCTCATCCGCTGGGTAAGCAAGCAGCTCAGGCCCAAGGAGAAGAAAGAGAAAGAGGGCATGGGGACCTGCCTCCCCCACTCCCCCCCACACCCCCTGAGCAGGATGCTGTATGAACCCATGCCTCAGAGGTGATCCCCCATGCTGGCTTCACCCCAGAACCCAAACCTTAACTACCATCCAGACCAGTACAAGCCAAATTCTGGCCCTAACGCCAACCCGTCCTGTTGGCCCCTTCAACCCCACGCCTAATCCATTCTCAGCCTATACGTAGCCCCAGAACTAACCAAATCTCTGTCTCTTGGCTTAAATCCATCCCAGGGATTCCCCTAACTCCTTTCCCAGTCCCAACATCCCCCACTGGACCCCATCCTAACCTTCACCTCCCTGGACATGGGGTGACAGGTCAGAGGCAGGGTAAGGGGAGGGGTACAGATGGAACTGTGGTGGGGTTTGGTAGAGCAGCCTGGGAACAGCTATCTGACTCAGCCTCTGAACCCTAGTCCCCACACTTTCATCTGAACCTCCCCAACAGCGCCTCAGAACCTGACGCACAGTCCAGGGGACCATCATCCTAGGCCACACCATGCTACACCTTTTACCACTTAGCCCAGTCCTGCCCAGAACCTCAGTGCTACTGTAACCTGACCTTTTACTTAGCCCCATCCTAAATCCAAACATCAAATCCTGACCCCATCTCACCCCACACCTAACTCTAGCCCTGCTCCTTAACAACCTTGCATGACTAACCTCAATTCCCCAGAACTACCTTCGTTCTTAGCCCTGAATCTAATGCATCCCTGACACACAAAAAGAGCTAGAAAACTAGACCCCTCTGACTGTTGACTTCATCCCACCTCTCACCAGACCCCCATCACCAGCCCCTCCCCCGACCTTTAATTCTGCAGGTCTTTGCCCCTTCCAAATCCTCAATCTGATCCCACTCCTGGTCTTTAACTTTCCCAAACCCTGAAATCTCACCCCCCAGAGACCCCAACTCCAGCTCCACTCCAGAGCCCTGTAGACTAACTCCAGCCCTAACCCTGACTCGGGCCTGCTCAAGCTCAGCTTTGCTCCTCTACCATACTCACCCCTTTACCCTGTCTCTGACCTGTCGCCCCACACCAATTCCACCCCATGTCAGATGGCCTAGGGTGGGTTACTGCCTCTCTCAGCGACAACTCTAGGGGAGCAGCTCCCCTTACCCCACACCCCCAATCTCCAGGCCATCCTGGAGTCTCCTGAGAAGCAGCGGACACTCAACGAGATCTATCACTGGTTTACACGCATGTTTGCCTTCTTCCGAAACCACCCTGCCACCTGGAAGGTGAGCTCCTCTGTGGTAGCGGTGGCTGGGGAGTCACAACACTGCCAAGGGCTGGGCCAAGCTGAGGAGCAGGCAGGCCTGCGGCTGGGGTTGCAGGGTTGCTGGGGAGGAGCAGGTGGTGGGCTTGTGGGGGGGGGACCACTGGCCTTAGAGGCTAACTGCCTGCCGCCCCCTGCCCGGGCCTGGCTGGCTGGCCCGCCTTCCACAGAATGCCATCCGACACAACCTGAGCCTGCACAAGTGCTTTGTGCGGGTGGAGAGTGAGAAGGGGGCGGTGTGGACCGTGGATG
The DNA here is from genome assembly GCF_000260355.1 of Condylura cristata. NCBI lineage: Eukaryota > Metazoa > Chordata > Mammalia > Eulipotyphla > Talpidae > Condylura > Condylura cristata. The sequence continues at coordinate 28,588,758 of NW_004567128.1, read as the reverse complement.
AGTTCGAGTTCCGCAAGAAGAGGAGCCAGCGGCCCAGCAGGTGTTCCGACCCCACACCTGGTCCCTGACCTCAAACCCCAGGAAAGAAGGAAGGAAGGAAGGATGGGACAAAGTCAGGGGGAGGGGTGCCCAGCCCTGGACATGAGGTGTGCAGTCTGGCCTGCCGGTGACCCTACTCCCCAGCTGACGGCGCTCCTGGATCACATGCCCTACACCAAGGTGCTCCAAGGGGCCCAGCCCCGAACCCCCACCCAGGTGGGGGGGTCTCCAGCCAAACTGAGCCTCCACACCCAAACGTACCCAGCCTGCCTCAGTCACTCTCACAGGCAGCCTCGGGGCTGGAGAAGCCCCACAGTCAGTCACAGGCAGTCACAACCCTGCCCTTGGATGCCACACAAACCCCCAAACACAAAAGCCTGTCTCAGCACACCCAAACCTGCAGTCACACCATCAGCCCCAAGAAGCACAGGCCCATCAACCCACACCCACAGCAGCCTCTGGACCCAGAGATGCACACAGGCTGCACCCAGACACCCACGCAGAAGTAGCCTTGGTACCCTCAGGATGGCAAGTCCCAGCAAAGCAGACACACAGTGGTCACGCAGCATCATATAGTTTCCAATGCACGCCCGGTCACACCGCCCATTAAAATTCGCCTAGACATCCGGTGTGCACATGCTCCTATGCAGAACCCCAGTGCGCCCTGAGTCCTGCTCAGACATGCCTGGACACACACACACTGACGGGGCAGCATGTGTCCCTGCCACCCACCCCTCTGAGCCCTGAGCCCTGTGCCCCCATCCATGCCTCAGCTTAGACTGCATACAGAGCCCTCATTTATTTGGGATCCAAAGCCCCAATCCCCATTGCCCTCCCCAATAAACTACATCCAAGTTCCCACACTCTGGACGGTCACCCCAGAGAAGGGTTGTGGGCAGGTGGGCAGGGGTCCGGGTCTAAGGCCACAGGAGGCAAAACTGGACAGCAAACGAGGGAATGGTTACGGCAAGCGTTGGCTAGTGTCTTCAACACCCCAAATTCCTGCCTAAGGCCGGGGAGAGACCTCTGCTGGGGAGTCCTCAGGCCTCACGGACCCGCCCCAGGAGGCCAGCATTCTCCTGGCGAAGGGCTCGGTAGTCCTCTTGGATCTTCTCCAGATTGCTGAGGGTCTTCTTGCCCATCTCCGTCTCAATCTATGGCAACACCAATCAAGTTCTTTCAGCACACAGGGCCCTTGCACAGCTCCTGCTTGCCACCCTCTCTGCTACAGACCCGGGCCCTCCCAGGCACCTCCCACCACCAGGCCTTGATACGTGCCACGAGGCCACCAAAAGCAATCCTTACTAAGTGGCAGGATGAGCCACCACCACACACTCAAGCTGCAGCCTCTGCCCGGGGAGAAGCTGGGGATCAGAGTAGGGTGCCAGCCTGTCATTTATGCACATAGCTGTAAAGGGGCAGGGCCAGAAGTCCAGCCTTATGTTGCCACCTCTGCGTCTACCCAGGGGCTGTCTCAGGCCTTCCACGGGCCCCCAGACCTCACCTGCTCCTCCAAGTCCCGAACCTCCCGCATGATGGTGCCTGTGTCCTCAATGGTCTGGATGAGCTGACTACAGTTCTGGGACAAGAAGAGCAGAAGCTTGCACCTCAACCCGGCTCCACCCCAACCAGCCCCCCAGACATGCATCTCCCCTTACCTCATGCAAGGCAGCTAGATACTTGTAGGCCTTCCGAACAGCATCATCCTTCTTGGCATCCTGACCGACAGAGGGCACCGCCAAGGCGTCAGTGGGCTGCACTGACCTGCCCTTCCCACCGCACTACCTCCATCACCCCTGTGAGCAAAGCCAAGCCCGAGCAGGCCAGCCCCATCCCAACCCTCCCCCAGGCACTGCCTGCCCCACACCTTGAACACGAGTTCATCAGTCACTGCAAATGTCCGGTCCAGCTTTCCAGACAGGGAATTGATTTCCTTCTGAAGTTCCTTTGTGTCAGACAAGATCTGGCAGAGACCAGGGAGGCCATGAGCCCACATCTGCGACAGGGCAGCAGGCCAATCGAGGGTGCTCACACACACTCACATCCAGTCAGGGAGCGCGGCACTGTGTTGGGGGACTATGTGCAACTATTCTATGTGGGGGGTGGCCAGACAGCTCTGCCTATCTGAGGGTATGGGGTTCCACACAGCCATGCCACACACACTGTCCCCTAAGCTTGCAGCCTGCATCACCCACCCTCCAGGTCACACAGGCACACACCTTAGTGATCTCTTCCTTCTGCTTCCGGATGTTGCCCACAATCTCCAGGATGCGCTGGGTATAGGCCAGCCGGGACACATCTCTGGGCAGGGTCTCAAGCTCTGACACCTAAGAAGGGACATGGCAGGCACTCCTCCCCCAGGACCCACCCCCACCCACTTCAAGCCATCTGGGGCCCCCATACCAGCCTTACCAACTGCTTGTAGACCTCCTCCTTCCTGCGAGCCTCTTCAGCAGCTGCCCGGACGCTCTGGTGCAGCTCTTGGATCTCTGCCAGCCGTCGAGAAGATTCCAGCTGCCGGGACCCCATGAGCAAAGCACAGTGAGAAGAGGACTGGCCCCCTAGATAGGAACTGAACCTAGGCCACCCACAGCGCAGGACCCCACTACCTACCTCTCTGCAATCCTGGAGCTTCCGAAGGTGGCGGTACTCAGCAAGGAGTGGGACCCGGTGCTTTTCCCACTGACCCGCCAAGTGGATGACCCGCTGGGCACTACTCTCTACCACGAGCTAGGGGGCAGTAAGGGGGACATGTCATACAGGCAGGGTCCTTGCAACTCCTACCCTCCAGGGCCAGCACCAGCCCTACCTGTAGTTTGGCGAGGTTGGCAGCCCCATCGGGCAGCAGCTCTACCGCCCGGCTCTTCAGACGCAGGGCCTGCTCGTGCTCTGCCGTGCTGAGCTCGCTCTGACGACGCTCAGTCTCCACCTGGCACCACGTGACCCACTCTCAGTGACTAGAGAAGACCACAGCCCTAGCCGCCTGGGCCTGGAAAGTCCCGACCTAGGGCTAGCTCCCACACAGGACAACACACTCCTCTAGCCCCCACAGATCCCCCACCTCTACCCCCAAAGGATAAAGACCTGAAAGCAGTGACAGGTACCCATGGGGCTCTCGCACCCTGCTACCTCCACACTGGCCCCGAGGAGCCCTAAGGAATTCCACAAGCCCATGCCCGTACAGACCCATCTTTCCCCCACTGAAGCCTTCAGACACTCAAACCCCTCCTGATTCTCAGACACCTGCAAAGTCTGATGGATGCCCACAGGTGTCCTCACCTCCCTACAGGCCCTCACCCCTGCCCTCCACCCCTGCATCCCCTTCTCACCACCACTGATTCTTCTGAACCCTCCCAAGTTCCACAGGTCCTCTGTACCCACCATGAACCCCTCTGGCATCTCCAGACAGACGTCTACAGAGTATCTCTCAGCCCCCTTAAGTCCCACTAAGCTCTTGGGCCTGACTGGTGACCTGGCCCCAGGCGGGCGGTGCATCCCCACTCCACCTGCATGAGGCTGATCCCCAGCGTCTTCATGTCGGCCTCAACCTCTTCAATATTGTGGTTTACGCCCTCCAGCTGCTCCCGAAGGGACTCCAGCTCCTGCTCTTGAGCGGCCCGCATGTCCTAGGGGCACAGACCAGTTGGGGTGGGAGCGTCAGGCCTGGCAGGCAGGCAGAGGCCCAGGGCACCTCCCAATGCGCTGCTCACCAGTTCAGGCCGCTGGGAGGGAGCTGGCACATCTGACACCTGGGGTGCCTGCACCTCGGGCTCCTGCGGGAGTGAGCAGGGGGCATCCCACTGTGAGGAAAGGCCCTGCCACCCCCCAGCCCCCTCAAGCACCCTCCCAGCATCACAGCCACACCTGCTCAACCCACTGGGACAATGTGACGATCATGGTACTTCCTACAACCTCAGACTACACCATCTGCTCCCTGAACCTGACACAGCTCCTGCCAACCTGCCCCATCGCTGAAGCCCAACTGCCCAGGAGAAGGATGAGGGCCCTGCTGGGTGCCCATCTGAGGAGAGAAGATAAGGCCAGAGAAAGCTGCCTGGAAAATGCTGGGGCTTGCACAAACAGCACCCTCCACCCTTACATGGGTCCCACCCCTCCACCCTTTCTCCACTGAAGTCCCCAAGAGGCCAGGGGACCCCTCTGGGAACACCCAGTGGGAATACAGGAACCCGCGTAGATAAAGTGTGGCATCTGTATAAAAAGCAGCCCTCCGAGCCGGCCTCGGCCCCATCGGCACGCCCACAGCCACGCAGGCCTACCCACCAGATGGAAGGTGAACTTCTCTGAATGCGTGAAGCGGGAGCCCTTAGGAGCATCAGTCCTGGCCCCAGCACCCCAGGCCTGCAGCAGCTCTCCCAGGTCTCGGGCAGGAGGGGGTGCCCCCAGCCGATCCCAGGTCTGGCGCAGCTGCTCAGCCAGAATCTTGTGCAGACGCTGCCGCTGTGCCCGGGTGTCCTCCTGGAAAGAGAGCAGGAGGCCATGGAAGCCAGCAGGGCCCCAGGACCCTGCTCCTCCCTGTCAGGGAGCTGCCCGACAGGTGCTGCCAGTGAGTCACACCCAGCCGCCAGCCCAGCCGCGCACCAAGGGGACCTCAGCCCCACTGCCCTACCCCCCCATCTGAGATTTTCCTGAGGACAGGCGGGGGTGGGAAGGGCTCCCGTTTCCACACTGAAGAAAAGTATAGAAGGAAGGAGAATAGGTCCGCAGCCATCAAACCAGAAACTAACACTAAATAGATATAAGGGGACAAAGCTGAGTCAGAGAGGTGTGGGGCGGAAGAGGCAGATAGTGGAACTGACAGAGACAAGAAGAGAGGCAGTTTTGGAACAACTGGGGAGGCCCGATTAGGAATTCAGTATTAGAGGGTAATAAGAGATCATGTTAATTAATTTTGTTAAGTATGGAAACGGCCCAGCACTTACATTGTCCTTACAAGGCAAGAGATGGATGCTCAAGTATTCCGAGTTGAAATGACATGCGTGTGATTTACTTAAAAATAATGTAGAAAAAATAAGTTGGGGGGAAAGAGATGAAGAATGATAGGCAAAGTGCTTGAAGGAGGATGACAGGCATTAGAGGACTCATCTGAATACGCTTTCCACCTCTGTGTCTGAAAATTCCCATAAGGTTAAGAAAAGAGAAACAGAGGTAAAGACAGCAGCTAGCAATGACGTGGAAGAGGCGGGGCAGACAGAAGCAGAGGCCGGAGGTGGGCAGCAGGACAGGTGGTGCAGGAGTGAGGGAACAGGGCAAGAAAACAGCAGGAAAGCCACGGCGCAGTGTGACCTGAGAGCACTGCGCAGAGGCCCAGAGGCAGAGACAAAGGAGCAGGGCAGGAGGCAGTGGAGGCAGGAGGAAGGGAGCAGGCGCTAAGGCTGGAGCTGCCAGAACCTCGTGGCTGTTGTGTGGTGACTGCTACTCGGAGCAGAGCACCTGGTAGCGCCCCGCGGCTCAGAGCAGGAAGCTGGGGCTCTGAGGAGGTACTGACTGGTTTGGGGATCCACGAATCAGTGGGGGATGACAGGAGGGGGGCACAGAGTAGGGAAAGGAGGGAGCAGAGGGTTGACAGGACACAAGATGGGCGCGGCGGCGAGTAGGAGCTCTGCAGCAGGGAGCCCAACTCAGGACAGTACCTGGGCAGGGAGCCGGGCTGCCCGGTGGACCCAGTCCTCATCACCAGGGCGCTCCCGGCCCGCGTGCTGGCAAAGCTGGACGGCGTGGCGTTCGAGGAGTGAGGCTACCCTCTCAGCAGGCTGGGACACCTGGGTGGGGGCTGGCAGTAGCAAGGGACTGGCCTGGAACTCCCGGGATTCTGGGAGGATGAAGAGAGTCAGCAGGAATCCTGCAGCCCTCCTGCAGGCCAGGTATCTGGCCCACTCTACCCTACTCCCCAGCCCGCCCCACAGCCCTGTGCTCACCTCCTCTGGAAGTCAACTCTGGCATGACCAGCCTACTAGTGTGGAAAGGTTTCTGGGAGGTGGAGCCCTGATGGGAAAGCAGAATTGGAGCCTTCTGGGTGAACTGTGCCTCAAGTCACCAAGTTGGGGAGCAAAATCCTGAGCACCCAGTTGAGAAGAAGGAAGGCAAGGGGCCAGGCAGGGAAAAGCAAAGATGCACATGAGCTGGGGAGACCCACCTGGAGCTGCTGCAGCTTGGGAGTGCGAAGGAGGGGTGGGACCCAGGGCAGAGCCAGTTGGTCCCGGATCTGGCTCCCAATAGCCCGCAGAAGGATAGCTGAGTCACCTGTGGGGAGTGGGGGTGTCAAGCAGGTGATAGTGTCACAGATCCAAAACTGTGTACCTTAGGAAAGCAACCATCTCCCTCTGATCCCCTCCAGAGACGCGTGTCTAACTATCACCCAGTCATCCAACACTTAGCGAGGACCTGCTATGTACCAGTCACTGTTCTAGACATTCAGGAAACCTCAGTGAACAAAGCACTAACGGAGCCTGCCTCCCGCAGCCAGCATGCTAGGAGAGGAGACTGTGACTACGGTCTGGAAGATGATACAGAAAACTCTCAGGTGGTACTAGTGAGATTTGTCAGGTCTTCCATGGTGGCACAGCAGGTTAAAGCACAGCACTAAGAAGCTAAAGCCACTTCAGCAAGAGTTCAATCCCTGCCCCGGAAGCTGACCCACATGGTGCGGCAGACCTCTCCTGACCCGCCCGCTGCTCCCCTCAGCAGTGTGCTTTGTTGATCTGCCTGTTCTGCTCCCCACTCTGCCTCTGGTTAAGCCTCTCACCTCCCCTGCACCTCTGGCCTGTACCCCAGTTCTGTATGCATAAATAAATAAATCTTTAAAAAGAGAGAGAGAGAGACTTGTCATCTGAAACCAGACAGTGAGAGCAAGGCCTCCTTGAAGTGAGGAACTGGGAAGAGGCGAGGAACTAAACCATGAGGACATCCAGAATACAAAGACTCTGAGTTTGGAGCATGCCTGGAGCATCTGAGGGGCACCAAGCAGGCCAGTGTGGGAACAGGGTAATGTGCAACAAGGAGCAGGACAGGAGGGGAAGCAGAGAGGTTCCTTATAGCTCCAACTCATCACCTGGGACAACCCAAGCCCCACCAGCCTCCCCTGAAGTCCCCTCTCCCAGTCCAATCCTTCTACATAGCTCTTTCAGCTCTCCTGAGGGTACATACCCAACCCACCTGGCAGCCCTTACACCGCCAGGCAATGCCACCCACACCACCTCACACCAGGCACCCCCTACCTGCAGGCTGGTCTGCATCCTCAGAGGCATCCGTGGGCAGACGCTCAGCCAAGAAGAGAAGCAGGTCCCGGAGGTCAGGCTCACTGGGGTAGAGGAAGTTCTGATAGCCAAGCTCCAATGGATAGCCCAGGTCCTGGCAGTGGGCAGGAAGCAGCTATCAGTCAGACTGGCAAAAAACCCCTGCCCTGAGATTCCTGGCCCTAGACCACTCCCACTCTCTCACCAACCACCACCCCTGAACCTCCCTGTGGCTCTTCAAAGTCTCCAGGCCTTAGGGGGGCAGCCACACATGATTAGAGTCAATGTTAGAGAAAGCAGGAAAGAAGATGCAAGCTCTGGCCTTTCTACCTGTAACTCAAAACCCAGAGGCCATAAACAGAGAAGGTGAGCATTTCTGAATATATGAAAATAGCAATTTTAAAGAAAAAATACATTAAGCAAAGTCAAGAGAATAATGACAGGTCGAGAAAAAATATTTGGAGCTCATAACATTGGCAAAGAATGAACCTACCCCATAATATAAAGAGTGCCTAGCACTAAATAAGCAAAAACAACAAAAAAACCCAGCAGTGCAACAGAAAGGCAAGCAAAGACAGAAAAAGAAAAAAGGCTCTTTAACATGTCAAAATATGTCCAGCCTTGCTTTTAAGAGACACAAACTGAAAGCACACAGACACCTCACACAAGCATCACCAATCCAGAACAACCTGAGTTATGTTCTCGGGGTACGCACTGGGAGGGAGATACTATCACTTGTGCAGTGTTCCTGCCCCAAATCTGAATCAAATCAGGTGAAAACAGACCAGTTCAGATTGTGGGGCATTCCACAAAACAACCAGTCTGGGCTCTGTCACTGTGAAAGAAACAAAGAAACAAAAACAAAGCAGGACTGTTGGATATTTAAGATTAGAGATGTAACAGTGAAATAAAATGTGTGGTCCTTGATTGAATTCTGTCCTTTCAACAAGCAGTTGGGGAAATCTGACCATGCACAAGATATTACATGCAAATTCCATGGGCATGACTATGATCACCGTAGTGCTGTTATGCCAGAGAATGTCCTTTTTCTTAGGAGAGGGATGCTCAAAGTTTAAAGTACAAGTGTCATGAAGTCTAGACTTTCAAACAGCTCAGCAAAAAAACATGTGTGTGTGTGTGTAAGCATGTTTATACAGACAGAAAAGACTAGAACAAAATGCTAACCATGTAGGAAACTGAGAGAAGGGAATACAGGTATGCATTGTTTTATTTGCACTTTTCTTTAAATTTGGTGATTTTCCAAAGTATAAAGCTGGGGGGAGTGGTGGTAGAGAAAATGACACTGAATTATCATTTCTCCCTTACTATGTGGGCAAAAGTCTGACAAGACTGAGAGTGTGATTTTGAAGGAACAGGCACTCTCTCATACACTGCTGCTGGGAATGCAAAAATGAAAGAGTCCCAGTGAGGACAATCTGGCAAAATCTAACTACATATATACATTTACCTTCCTACCTAGCAATCCCACTTCTCAAAAGTTGCCATGCAGATATGTCTCCACCAATTCAAGTATATACATAAAGAAGATTATTCATTACAACGTTCTTTGCAAAATATTGGACTCCCTAGATGTCTAAGCATGGAGGGTTTAATAAACTATGCTACAGACATGCAATGCAGTACTATGCAGCTGTAAAAAGGAACAGTGATTACAATCTTTATTGTATGATATGAAACTATTTCCAAGATTTATTGTTAGGGAAAAAACAACACAAGAAACTAGGTATATGCTTTCTTTGTGTAAGAAAGCAGGAAAATGAGAATATTCACATTTGTTTATATTTGCATTTAAAAAACTGGAAAGACACCCTACAAACAAGTCAAAAGAAATGTCCCTTCTAGTGGACAGGTCAGGATAACGGGGCGGATAGTTTAGTGTGAGTGTAAAAGCTCTCAAGGTACTATGTATGCTACTTCCTTGGAGATCTCTTCCACCCTTTCAATGGTTCGCCACCTTCACCTAGTTAACCATTCCTTATGTTAAAACTACAGGCTTTGCAGTCACAAGGTCAGGGTTAAAATCCAGCACATACTACTTACTGGTTAATAAGGCCTTGGCCAAATTATTTAACTGCCAACAATACCATTTCCCAGCTGTGAAATGGGCCTCAGAGTACTTTCCCTATGTGGCTGTTTGAAGGGATAAAAGGACCACCAGGTTTCTGGGTAGAGAAAAGGAGTCTTTTGCTGCCAGAATCACTGTCGGCCCAAAGCTACATGGAGCCTCGAAGCAGATGTCCTGGATTCAAATACAAGCTTTGCCTCTTACCTACTGTGTGACCTTGGATAACTCACTTAACCACTCAGTATTTCATTTTCCTCTTCTGAAAAAGAGGACACCAACAGACAACAGAGGGTTGCCATGAGAACAAAATGAGCTAACACCACAGAGTACGCACTTAACAAAGCATCATTATTAGAAGTATATGTGGGCATTGGGTCACAAGGTAAGATGCATTTATTTCAGAGGGTCACAGTCAAAAAAAGTGTGAAAACCACTGTCTTTTAAGCTACTTTACTTTGGGTTTTTTCTGAGACCTGCAATCAAAGAGTTATGACTGATACAGAAACTCATTCCAGGAGTGGGGTGTGTGAAGCGACAGACACCAAAATATGGAGGTGGCTGGGTGCAGAAAGAGGCTCCAGGAGTATGGTGCAGAAAGAGGCAGGCTCCAGAAGGCGCTAGTGCTGAGCTAAGGTGGCCCACAGAGGCAGCACCCCACTGGGTTAAGAGAGACCCTGCTGCCTGCTGCCAACACACCAAGGCTCAGGCCCAGACAATCCCATGTGCCTGCTGGGCAAAAAGAAAAAGCGTCCTCTCTGTCCCATGCTAAAGGAAGTATGAGCAAAAGCAAGTCAGCATCAAATCCAGTGGAAGCCAGTTCTAAGAGAAGAGAGGAACAGAGAAGTGGGGGAAGCCTGCCCCCCAACCCCTCCCACTGTGCATGTTCCTTGCCAAATAGAGGCTATCACTTCCCCCTCCTGTTATAAAATGCCATCCTCACACATAAGGCCACCAAGAGCCCAACAGAAGAACCTGAGAACTCCTAAGAGCTAGGTGAACCGGAGAGCTAAAACCGAGCTCTCAGGTCCATTGCTAAGAGACAGAATTTGCACAAGCAAGGTCCGAATTCAAGAAACCTGACCCCTGGATTTCAATGGAAGTTTTCACAGTAGGTAGTTTATCATCCCTCTACCCCCTACAATGACTGTGCTAGACGTGTTTTGACTCATCTTGTAGCCAGAGGTTGCCAGAAAGCAAGCAGCCAGATCAGAACTATCCAATAATAGTAATGCCACCTGCACAAAGCATGTTATAGCTTTTTTCATTTTTAATGCCCATAGCAACCTGTGTGGTAGCTACAATTCTTACACCCATTTAACACATAAGGAAACTTCTTCCCGAGTTCACAAGACTGACCCAAAGTCACAGAGCTAGTGAGTCAGGAAAAGCAACATGACTCAGAGCCTCTGCGTATAGTAACTGCACACAGCTCTGTTCTGGGGAGGCATGAGTGCTTTGCCAGAAGGCACTTCGTCTGCTAGAAAGTTTTGGAATTATTCTCAAGAGAAGCAGGGCATATGAGGCCACCACATGGGGACTGCTGCACAGTTTTAATTAACCAGCATGTCTTCCTTTGGGTCGTGAGCCTTCCACCAACTCCAAGTCCTCCTTAAGGACAGCTGTGCCAGGTAAGAATGGCCATGTGATCCAGGGTGGGACAATCGGAGAATACGATGACTTAGGCGTGAGGTATGAACCAAGTAGGATCTTTTCTGGAACTAGTAAATGAATGAAATACTACAGGGGGAAAATTCCTGGTACTAAGCGTAAAGTGTGGGAGCCTGGGGTAGCTCAGGTGCAAACTGGATTAACTCATTTAATGCTCATAACATCCCTACATTTATCACCATGAGTTCACAGATAAGGCAACTGGCCCAGAAGGGTTAGGGTTATAGAGTTAACAAGTGACATAGAGAGGGTCTGAACTACTCAGGCATTTTGACCACAGCCTGCAGCTCGTAACCACTGATGCATGAACCATTTAACCTTAAGTCACAGGGAGACTTGGCAAAGAGGGAAGGCAAGAGTTTCAAAGGAGCTTGGTGACTTTGTGAAGGAAAAAGAAAATGGTGTGTGTATTGGGAGGAGGACACTCACCATGCAGGCCTGAGCCAGGCTCATGGCCAGGCGAAACCGGGCAGACATAGCAAGAGGCAGCAGGTGACTGAGGCCAGAGCCCACAGTAGGATTGATCACACGCAGGCAACGGACCACAGCTTCTACAACCAGCTCAGTGGTGAAGGCTCGCAGAGTCTGCACATCTGGTGGAACTGCCCTGAAGAAGAAGAGGGCAGGCTCGATGGGGGAGTAGCCAGGAAAACAGGGACAGGCTGGGTCCTGTTGCCATTAGGAAGCCCTAGTACTAGACTGGAAAGGATGGCCACAATTTAGATGGATCCTGGGTGTTGGTAACTGCAACTTTCATTTGGAAAACTAAGAACTGAGAAAGTTCTCAGATCCAAGGACCCGGGTAAATGGAAGGGATCTGAGTTCAGAAAATCTCAAAATTTCCCTGCTAAAAAGTCCCACATTTCTAGATGTTAGAAGGTAAGGGAACCAGGTGGCATGGTTTCTGGGTCCCCATATATGCTCCCTAAATGTCAGGCGTCCCTAGATAGTCAAACACTAGAGTTTGAGGCTAAACGGTAGGAGGCTTGAATTTTCAGGAGTTCCAAATGTCAGGGTACCTGGATATCACGATATAAAGCTAGCAAGATATCTTTAGTTTCAAGCAATTCAAAATACTGGCATCTAAGGTTTTTAGGGCTCTCAAATGCAGGAGTCTTTAAGTGCCAGAATCGCCAAGTATTTGAGGTCGCCAGATTTCAGGATCCTGGGACTTTAAAATCCCCAGTTAAGATCACCGAGTTTGAAGGTTGCAAAGTGTCCAGCCAGTCCCAGGGGTTTTGGGGTCCTTTGGGTTCCCTGGTTCTCAGGATACAGTTGTCTAATGACCTACAGATATCATGGTCCCAGGGTAATGGTGTCAAGATGCACAGATTTCAGGGTCCCAGATCTCAAGGTTCTAAGGTTGTATGATCTAGAGGTGTGTGGGTTGTGGGGTTTGGGTTTTACCAAGTGCTGAGGTCAAAGGGTTTGGAAGGCCTCTGATGTTAGGGGGAGGGGTACACGTACGGGGGAGAGAGCGTAAAGGCGTCCTGGAAGTTGGAGCTCCGAACGTCAAGGTCCGGGGTTTTAAGGTTCCTGGGAGGCTAGGTCTAGAGTTTTGGAGTCCCGGATGTGGGCATTGTAGGGTGGGCGGGGGCTATGTCCTTACGTGCCAGCCTGGCGCAGGGAATGGATGAGGATTCGGTCCGCCTCCTCCATGGTGGAGCCTTGTCGGAGTCCGGGGCCGGGTCCAGGGCCGGGTCCGAGCAAGAGAGGCACAGCAGTAGATACCCAACTCCGCGCTCTTGCTCCAAGGAGTGTCACGGGCTGCACGGGGGAAAGCCGGGAAGTGTAGTTCGAAGAGTTACTACGGTGGCGCACGCCAGACGCCTGGCGTCCTGGTGCCCTGATGCGAATGTACGCGCGCGCATGCGCGCGCGCGCGCGGGCGGGCTTTTAGCGCGCAATGGGTGCTGGGAGTTGTAGTTCTTCTGTTTCCGGTTCGGTGGGCTTTTCTCTGTAGGCAAAGAAAAATACCCTGTGTGCACGGGAGGTAAAAGAGGTAGTGTGAGGTTGTGTGGGGGTAGGGGAGACGTATTGGTGTGGGGGTGGGATGGTGTTTCTAGGGGAGGGGAAGGAGTGGAAGGACAACCAGAAGAATAGTGATTTCTTGATTCATCTGCTTAAAGCTGCATTTATCTTCCAGATTGTAAAAATGTACAAATTAAGAGCAGGAGCTTTAGCACAAAACGACTAAATTTCAGTCTCAGATCTGCAACGTGATAAGTGTGCCACCCCTGGGCACGTTGCATAACTTCCCTGTTCTTAGTTTCTTCATCTGTAAAATGAAACTATTAATAGTACAGTGAGGCCCTCCCTGATGGCACAGTGGGTTAGGATGCAGCACTGCAAGCTGGCTGCAGCCTCATCAGTGTGAGTTCAGCCCCCAGCCCCGGAGGTGAGCCACATGGCGTGGCAGACCTCTCCTGTCTTGCCCGCTGCTCTCCTCAGCAGTGTATTTCCTCTGTCTGTTTGTTCTGCTCCCCACTCTGTCTCTGGTGAAGCCTCTCACCGCCCCTGAGCCTCTGGCCTGTACCCCAGTTCTGTATGTACAAATAAATAAATCTTTAAAAAAAAAAAAAACCTATAGTACTAAAAACAGCAGGGTGTTGTAATAAACACAGGCACATAGATCATTGGAACAGAAGCGAGAGCCAGAAAGCAACCCACACATATATGGGCAGCTAATTTATGACAAAGGAGTCAAGAATATACAATGGAGAAAGGAAAGTCTCTTCAATAAGTTGTGTTGGGGAAACTGCACAGAAAAAAATGAAAATGAAACTAGACCACTCACATCATATACAAAAATTAATTCAAGGTGGATTGAAAACTTAATGTAAGACCATGGGGCCTCCCTGTTGGTGCAAAGGGTTAAAGTGCAATGCTATGAAGCTATCTGCAGCCACTGCAGCACAAGTTCGATTCCTGGCCAGGGAGGTGACCCACAAGGCGCAGCAGACCTCTCCTGTTCTCACCCACTTCTCCTCTCGGGAGTGTATTTCTGTCAAACTGCTTGTTATATTCCCCAGTCTGTCTCTGGTGAATCCTCTCACCCCCTACATCTCTGACCTGTTACCCAGTTCTTGTATGCATAAATAATGAATAAATCTTTTTTAAAAACTTAATGTAAGACCTGAAACTATAAAATACATAGAAAAAAAGTACAGTAAGCTCCCCAACATTGGCCTTAATGATGTCTGTGGATTTAATGTCAATGGTAGAGAAACAAAAGCAAAATTGACAAATGGGACTACATCAAACTAAAAACATCTGTACAGCAAAAGAAACCATCATCAAAATAAAAAGGCAACCAGCAGAGAGAAGATAATTGCAAATCATACATTTATATGGGTTTAATAGTAAAAAAAAAAAAAAAAAACCTCATACAACTCAGCAAAAAACAAATGACCTGACTAGAAAATGGGCAGAGGATCTGAATAGACATTGCTGCAAAGAAAGACATACAGATGGCCAACAGGCACATGAATAGATGTTCATCATCACTTATTGTTAGTGTTGTGGTATTATCACTAACCTCAAAAACTAAATCCCCACTCCTTGCCCAGCAAGCAAGTTTGGGAGGCTTGAATAAGATAAAGGGAGTGGGACCTTGGCCAATAAGTTGATCAGGTAAGCTGATCCCAGTCATTATCCAGGACACACCCAATACCAGTTACCCTAACTAATCAATGATGCTTGGAGTATAAATAGAATCTTGGGACCCTCTCTCTGTGAGCAGCAGACCTCTCCTGTCTTGCCTGCTGCTTCTGTTAGTAGTACATTTCTTTTTTTTTTAAGATTATTTATGCATACAGAACTGGGGTACAGGTCAGAGACACTGGAGCGGTGAGAGGATTCACCAGAGATAGCATGGGGTGCAGAACAGGCAGATCCACAAAGTGCACTGCTGAGGGCAGCAGCGGGCAACAGCAGGCGAGACTAGAGAGGTTTGCTGTGCCACGTGCGTCATGACCTGGTATTGAACTCATTCTCAGCTGTGGCCAGCTTCACAGTGCTGTGCTGCTTTAACCTGTTGCACCACCGGCAGTACACATTTCAATGTACCCACATTTTCTGTTCCCCATTTTGTCTCTGGTGAGTTCTTACATACACACAGATATGGGTAGATCTAAATGAACTAAGTCAAATGGAAGAAGAGAAAGGCAATAAATATAAAGAAATGGGATATAAAAACAATGCAATCAAACAAAACAAAAGGCAGTTCTTAGATACAGACAACAGATTGGTGATTACCACAGGGGAAGAGGAAGGAGTGAAATGCGTAAAGTGGGTCAATTGCACAGAGATTCATGGAAAGTAGACTTTTAGGGTGATCATGAAACCAAGGCTAAGTGGTTAAATTGGCCCCAGATGCTAAGGGAGAGGGGGAGAAAGAGAGAGACAGAGAAAGCGTATATAAATGACCCTCTGAGACTTGCTTTTACAGACTCAGCAGAGCCTTCATGGAGGCTTATCTACTAACCATGGGTTGAGCTCCAAGGCCTACGAGAGCCTAGCTAGAGGTGAGGGGGCACCACCAGAAATGCAAAGCTCCAGCTATCTGGAGAAAATAAACCTCTTCATACATCTTCATGGATGACCTTCATGGAAGCCCATGTAGCCAATGCACTTCAGCCAAGTCCAGTATGTTTGCCCTATCCTGTAACCGTGTAATCCCCATAAAAAGGGGTGGCTCCGGGTTCCCTCCCACCCAAGGAAGGGTTTTGCTGAGCAGCAGGAGAGTTAGAAAAGGACTGGGGAAAGTGTTTTAGCAAGAAAAAAAGAAGCGGAAAAGAGACTTGGAGGAGGCACATGGAGTAGAGAGACATATGAGGAAGCCTCGCTTGCTTCTTTGCCTTGAACTTGTACTGGGGAGTTGAGAGACAGGGAAGGAGACACCTGACAGATGTGGGTGGGCAACTTGCAGGGGGACTAACAGTGGCAGCCTTCATCTTGACTTGAATTTTGAATTTGCTCCTTTCCTTCCAGACTGGCCCCGCTTCCCTATGGGTCCCCACCAGGAGGTGCCTTAGACCTGTGGTGGGCTTTGGGGCCTCAGTGGCCCTGCTTTGGGCCGGCCCTGTTTGGCTGGGCATTTGCCCACAAGGGATGGGTACCTTTGGATGCTTCATTTTAACTCTATTTTTTTCTCTTTTCTTCTCTCTATTGCGCACTAATTGTATTAAAGTTATTTTCAATTAAAGGTGTTAAGCACTGGAACAGATTTTGTCTTTATGCAGCAGATGGCAGAACCCATTTAGAGCAGGCAGGTTTGGGAATACTGATGTGCTCTTCATTGTGTCTGCTAATAAACCCATTTTTCAGTCAGTAAAATTTAGTTCCTTTGTTCTCAACCCTGGTCTCCAAAACCCATGTAATCTAATTTCCTTTCTAATGGGGGAGGTAGGTTTGAGTTTATCTCCTACCTCCTTTACAAGCAATTAGCAATAAAGCTTCTTTCACTTCTCAAATGGCCAAGTGGCATCATCTGGTCTAGGCACATCACACAGAGGGCTCATTTGCTCCATAACAATCACGATGCAATGTATACAGATGTCAATTCCAATGCTGTACACCTGAAACTTATATAACCTATAAACCAAAGTCATTTCAATAGAAATTTATTTTTTTAAGCCCACTTTGGAAGCATACTCTGCCTCTTCCCAGAAACTACTGCCCTCAAAGGAAGCATCTTATTAATTCCCACGTCAGAAATCCAGGCTTGGAGGCCTCCGGGGAGGCACTCTGGGGTGTGCAGCTGCTGCCAGGGCTGCTTTCCTGGGCTTGCTGTGAAAAAGGTAACTGGAGTCGCCTAGCCATGGATAAGTGTCAATCCAGTGCTAGAATCCAGAATAGTCCTCAGAAGCTCCCAAAGGGAAGATATACAATCAGGCCACAAATGAATCTCAGAAGAAAGTTGTGGTTGTAGAACACATAAAGAGATGGAATCTAGCTGAAGTCTAATGAGAACGAAAGAAGAAACTACCCTCCAGGGAAGCCTTAAAATCAACAAGAACAGGTGACGCTATGAACAAGATGTGTCAACATTCAGATTCAGAGGTGGCTTGTCTTTCTAGAGAAGTTTACCCTGAGTGGAGAGCTTCTGCTGAATGACCTTTGGAGAAACCTTCTGTGGAACTCTGAAGAGATCCCCAAACTGAGACATTTACCACTCAGATAATACTCTCAAAAGCCTTGAAATTAGAGGTGAATCAGCTACTGCCTGAAAACGTTGAGCAGGAAATGTTTCGTCTCATTAATAGGCTGTACCAGACCACTGTGAGGACCGTGGTCTTGCATGAAGGCACAGAGCTGAAATCCTGACTCAGGTAAAGATATGCTCCCCACCACAAAAGGTATAGACCCACAAAAAGTGACATGAAGATGGTTGCAAATTGGGGTTGGACAGGAAGGAAATCGGCCTCTCTTTGCCTTTCAAAAACTCTTTTGAGTTTGGGTGATGGCTGCTGCTGGCTGTTAAAAATTTTTAATGGTGCCACTTCCCCCGACAGAAGATACGGTGCCCTGGAAGACAAACAGATCTGCTGGAAAAGTTTTACTAGCACACTGGTGCTGCCTAACAGGATACACCCTGCCTGTCGCTAGGAAAAGCAGTATGACTGCCATCACCCAACACAGTAAAAGGGAGATGAATTTCACTGGGAGTGATGCCAAGGACACCTCTCACCTTTCCCAGGTGATGAAGTTACAACTTCACTTCACCTCTCTGCAGGTAACTGAAACTCAGTTACCACCACAGCTCACTCAGTTCCACCCCCCCCCCCAAGTTTAGATGGCCCTGTGCCTCTCAGAACTCCCAAATCTGTTTTCTTTGCTCTACTAAGCAGGTGAGACTGCTAGAGCCAGCCACCACCCCTTCTTCCCCCAACTCACATACCTGAACAACTGTGTTGGTCTCCAGGGTTCCCAGAGGGGGGCTTCTCATGAAGAACTGTTCTGAAGTACCCCATGCCTTGGGATTTCTTTGAATAGGTTGCCTATTTAGGTTTAGAGCTCTGAAGAAGATACATAATGAAACATCTCTTGAAATAAATGATTGTAGCAGAAAAAAAGACATGCACTTTAAATGAAATACCTGTATATGGTCTTGCTTAAATATTATGTAAATATTTGCACTTTAATTTTTTTTTATTTATGCATACAAGAGCTGGGGTGTAGGCCAGAGGTATGGGGTGGGGGTGAGAAGATTCACCAGAGACAGAGTGGGGAACAGAACAGTCATATCTACTAAAACACACTGCTGAGGGGAGCAGCAGGCACGGCAGGAGAAGTCTGTTGTGCCTAAGGGTCAGCTCCCTGGCCAAGGATTGGACTCATGCCACAATGGCTGCCAATAGTTTGATAGCTAAGGCTTTATTACTGTGCCACATGAGAGGCCCTATTTGCTTTTTGGGTTTTTCCCCTAAAACAAAAACCAAGAAAACCAGTCTCTACTGCCAAGGTTTTTCATAAATCATGTGTATGTATATATGTGGGGATCAATTCCTGAACTCACTGTGACCTTAGTGACTATAGCTTTATAACAAGCCTTGATAGCTGCTCTGGTCAGTTCTGCCATCTTGTTCTTTTATAAAGGACATTGGCCTTTCTAGGCCCTTTGTATATCAATATAATAATCAGTTTGTCAGATTACAGAATGTTTTGAGATTTTGTTTGGGCCTGCAAGAAATTGCTCCATTGCTTTGGAAAGAATTGACACCTTCACAATATTGATTGTTTCAGCTAATAAATTTAATATATGTTTCCTTTTTTTAAGGTCCCCTTTACTGCATAATACTTGATCGTTTTCTCATGAAGATCTTGTACATATGTTATCTTGGATCTATTCCTTGTACTTCAAATTTCTGGTGTTTCTGGGAAATGATATCATTTTTCTTATTTTAGTTTCTGAATTTTGGTGCTTGTATGTATTTTGTGTATATATATATATATATATATATATATATATATATATATATATATATATTTCTTTAATCAGTGCCTTTTCCATTGCCAAGCTCTGGCTCACAAAGGTCCAATCTTTATCCCTGCTCACCCTCCCACCCACCCCTGTTATGGTCCCTCCCTATGACCTTAATCCCTCCAAAGCTGGTAAGAGAGGGGAGCTGTGCACAGATGGCTCTTCAGCCTCAGAAGGAAGCTAGGATGTCGGCATCTGAAGGCAGAAAAGGTAAGAGCAGCCCTCCACCCCAAAGAACCTTGGAGCAAGTTTATGCTCTGCTTCCCCCTCAGCCCCTCTGACTCACCCACCACCCACCAGGTCTCCACCCTCAGAGAGCCTCTGGGGGACTGGAACCATGCCATTCTGTTCTCATCCCAACCAGCACCAAACACAAGCCACACCTCCGCCTGCACCCTGATGCTCAGCCTGACCCCCACTCTGTCCCCCAGCCCCCTGCCTTATTTCCCAGCTGAAACCCAACCCCAATCCTGGCCCCTAGCCTTGTCTTAAGGCCCAGCCCCACTCCAACTCTAAAACCAGCCCCAAAGGTAATCTTGGCGAAAATCCTGCCAACCAGAGGGTAAACCTCCGTTAGAGTCCAAACCCCAATTCAGATACAGACCTCTTACTAAGGTCAACTAATCTTAACCCAAGGCCCTGAATGTCAATACCATTAGTGAGGGAGTCTCTGACTTTCCAGAAAGAAGAGGGGGCGAGAGCATTTTTCTGAATGTTGAACGCATTTAGTCACAACCCAAAAATATAGGCATTCTTATCATTCCATACAGATAAGAAAATCGAGGCTCAGAGAGGTTTCATCATTTGCTCAAAGGCACGCATAGCTCCCTAGTGGTAGAATAAGGATTTAAATTCAGAAGCTTGTTTCCTCCAAAGCTGGGTCTGAAAAAAGGTCATGGGAGTTGAGACCAGGCTTAGCTGAAAACCCTAATACAAAACTCAGATCCCACCCAAACTCCACTTCAATTGTAACTTTGATTCTAATTCTAACCCCAACTCATTCCAATATCCAATCCTAAAACTAAATATTATCTCAAGCACATTCTACTTCCACTGTCTTTTAACCCAACCCAAAGTCCACTGCTGGGATTGAACCCTACATTTGCTTCCAGCTATAAACTTAGTCCTGCCCCATGCCAATTTAAACTCTAGTCACAAATCTAACGCCAAACTTTCACCTAGAAATGTGCTCTCACCCTCACCCTCTTATGGACTCTTGCCCTTTTCCCCAATCCTAATTCCAAACCAACTCTTACCCTCAATCCTCAGCTATCCCCACTCTCTCTTGTTTTACTTGCTCCCCTCGCCTTCCCTCAGGTGAGTGAGGTCAGGAAGGAGGTGGCCTCAGTTGCCTAGTGGCGTGTCCCTCCCTGAATTGGTCTCTCCACACAGATACCACTCCAGAGTCAGGCCCAGTCAACAGGGTAAACCCTGGTCCCAAGTGGGGGCTGTGCTCAGGACCTCCAGCATCAGGGTGTGAACTCAGTGTAGCATCGGATTCGGGGACCCCTAGGCGAAGGACTCAGCACAGTAAGCACAAGACGATGACAGTGACCAGCACCCAACGGTCGCCCCGGGCCCTCTTCTGCTTCACCCTGGCCAACCCCCTGCGGCGCTGGTGCATCAGCATCGTGGAGTGGAAGCATCCTGGAAGGCTGTGAGGGGGCTCCAAGAAAGGGGCCCCCAGGGGACCGAGGATCAAGGATTGGGTCCGGTCTGGATGGAGGAGGGCTGAGGTCACCAGGAATTAAGGGTCAAGAATAGGATTAGAGGGGGAAGTTGAGAAACACGAAGGTCAGGGGTTGAGGATGAACACGGTTTGGGGGAAGGGGGTCAAAGTCAGGGCCTGGGAATATCAAGGCTGGTCCCCTTGGGGTCCAGGATCAGAACTGGATGGGGAGGACTCCAAGGAGATGTGGAGGTTCTAAGGTCATTCTGCCTGGGTCCTTGACTGAGCCCACCTGAGACCCTTTGACATCCTCATCCTTCTGACCATCTTTGCCAACTGTGTGGCCCTGGGGGTCTACATCCCTTTCCCAGAGGACGACTCAAACACAGCCAACCACAACCTGGTGAGCATTCGACCATCCTGCCCAGCCCTGAGTCGGATTCAGCCCTGGTAGAACCACACTTCATGCCTTCCAGCCAAGTCCTGCACCTCTCTGACCCAGATGGCCCTCCCCCCGCCCAGCCCTGCCCTCGGTCCAGGCTATCTCTCCTCCCCCTGCGGGTCAAACCCTAGAAACTACTCCCCTGTCTCCTGCCCCGCCCCCGGCTCCGCCCTCAGGAGCAAGTGGAGTATGTGTTCCTGGTGATTTTCACTGTGGAGACGGTGCTCAAGATTGTGGCCTACGGCTTGGTGCTCCATCCCCGCGCCTACATCCGCAACGGCTGGAACCTACTCGACTTCATCATCGTCGTGGTTGGGTGCGCCTCTGCGGGGAGCATCCCTGCCCTAAGCCAACTCCCCACAGAATTCAGGGCTCAGGGAAGTGGCTGCTTCAGACTACCCCCATTTTGGCAGCCAGCATAAGGAATATCAAGTGATCTTAAGCCCTCATGCTTTTGCAATTAGCGGGGCTTATGCTTTTCTGAGAAGGGAGGGATGGGGGGGTCCCAAGGCCTGACCCCAGCCTCTTGGTTCCATGTCTTCCCTTCAGACTGTTCAGCGTGCTACTGGAGCAGGGGCCCGGACGAGCTGGGGACGCCCCACATACCGGGGGGAAACCAGGTGGCTTCGATGTGAAGGCACTGAGAGCGTTTCGCGTGCTGAGGCCACTGAGGCTGGTGTCTGGGGTCCCGAGTGAGTGGCAAGCTCCCCTTCCCGGGACTGGCTTGGTGGCTAAGCCGCTGCTCTTCACCTCTACCTCAGCGCCCGCCCTCCCCCGTCCCAGGCCTGCACATAGTGCTCAATTCCATCATGAAGGCGCTGGTGCCGCTGCTGCACATCGCACTGCTGGTGCTCTTCGTCATTATCATTTATGCCATCATCGGGCTCGAGCTGTTCCTCGGGCGCATGCACAAGACCTGCTACTTCCTGGGATCTGGTCAGTCAGCCCACCCCTCCTGAGACAGAACACACACCCTCTGCGGCTCCTAAATCTCGCTTTGTTCTCAAGGAAACCCACTTAAATTCACAAGACTCTGCTCCCAGGTTCAGGCTCCACCCCTGGATGAACAAAGCCAAACACTATAATCAGCGCTCTGCCCTCAACCCTGGACTTCAATCACCCGCTCCTCCTTGCTAATAGCGCCTCCCTTTCACAAGAGCCCACCCACAGGCGAGACCCTGCAGGCACTGCAGACGCTCAGGCCTCTCATCCAGACTCCAGCCCCAGCAAGCTTTGCCCCACCCCCACCCCCCACCCCCCCATCAAGAGACCCTCATAAATTCACAAGGCGCCACCCCCAGCCGCCTGCGTCACTATTATTCACAAGACTCCACCCCAAAATTTACAATCCCAGTCCCCAGATGCGAGGTGAGGGAGGGGTGGTGGTGGGAGGACTCAACAGCTGCTTACCAGTGATTCAGAATCCTGACCCAGCAGAGACTGGGGAAGGCCTGCCCTTAATTTAGAAAAAAAAAAATTAGAACCTCATTCCCCAGGTGGGTGGGACTCTGGGGCAGCAGTGACTGCCAGTGGGCCTGCTTCGGAGCCCAGAACTTCAGTCTTCCAGCAGACTTGGAAGCAGAGGAGGACCCCTCACCCTGCACTTCTTCGGGCTCAGGGCGTGTATGCACGCTGAACCAGACTGAATGCCGTGGTCGCTGGGCAGGACCCAACGGTGGCATCACCAACTTCGACAACTTCTTCTTCGCCATGCTGACAGTCTTCCAGTGTGTCACAATGGAAGGCTGGACCGATGTGCTCTACTGGGTGAGGTGGTCAATGGGCAGGGATTGTACCTGCTTTTCCTCCCCCAACTCAGGTGGAAGTATCCATCCATATACCCTGAAGGATGCATACCTTCTTTCTTCCCAGATGCAGGATGCCATGGGGTATGAGCTGCCCTGGTTGTATTTTGTGAGTCTTGTCATCTTTGGGTCCTTCTTCGTCCTCAACCTTGTACTTGGCGTCCTGAGTGGGTGAGGAGCCTAGACAGTCCCCACCGGACCCCTCAGCCACTATCCCTTTTAGGTCCTAGCAAACTCCTAGGTATCCTTCAAAACCCATCTGAAATATCCCTTCGTTCATTCAACAACATTAATTATCTACCATGTGCAAGTCACTCTCTTAACAATGAAAAAGAGAAAAAAGTCCTGCCTTCCTGTGTATTACATTCTGGTGGAGAGATACAGACAGCAGTGACATAAATAAGTCTGTGTGTGTGTGTGTGCATAAACAAGCACACACCTATATGCCTAGTGTTTGCTATTGAATATGTGCTATTGGAAGAAAGGAAAGATAAAGATAGATATGAGGAAATCTTGCAATTATAAATAGGAACAATTAGGATAAGGCTTTAGAAGGTGTTATCTGAATAAAACTGTGAAAGACATGAGCGAACGAACCAAGTGGGTATCTGAGGAAAGAGTATTCCAAGCATAGGAAGCAGCCAGCAAAGGCCCCAAAGCTAGTACATGCTTGGATTTGCAAAGCACAGCAAGAAAGTCAGTGTGGCTGCAGTGGTAAAGGCAAGGAGTCCAGGGTGTTCCCCCATTAGCCCTCTGTCCTCCCTCAGGGAGTTCTCCAAAGAGAGGGAGAAAGCAAAAGCACGAGGAGACTTCCAGAAGCTTCGGGAGAAGCAGCAGATGGAGGAGGACCTTCGGGGCTACCTAGACTGGATCACACAGGCAGAGGAACTGGACGGCGAGGGCCCCTCAGCTGCTGGCAACTATGGTTCTGTGGTTGAGGAGGGCTGGGCTGGCCCTCATAGGCAACCCCAGTTTAACCCATTCCCTGCTCCATACATGTCTCCTATGTGGTCTGCCCCCCTGAGACAGGTCCTGGCCTAAAATACTCTAAGCCCAACCCCCACTGTGCACACAGAAACCAGACCAGGCTTTGATCCCCTTCTCCAAATAACACCTCACACACAGCCTGACCTGGCCCCAGTCATGCCCCCTGATTGTCTTCTCTGTTCCTTCAGGGCCACAACTGGCAGAGCTGACCAACAGGAGGCGTGCACGTCTGCACTGGTTCAGCCACTCGACCCGCTCCACACACTCCACCAGCAGCCATGGTGGGGGTCTAGCCTGACTGGAATAGGGAGAGATGGGAGAAAGGGGAGAAGGCCAAAGGTGGAACCCTGGGGTCTTTGTGTCCTAATCACTGTTTCTACTCTGCTCCCAGCCAGCCTCCCAGCCAGTGATGCCGGTTCAATGGCAGAGACCCCAGGGGATGAGGAAGAAGAGGGGGCTCTGGCCAGCTGTACACGCTGCCTGTGAGGGAGGGCCCCCAGCTCTTGACCTCTGACCTAGACCAGAACCCAATCCAGACCCTGACTCCGTCCTTAATTCAACCTCAAACCTCCAAACTTTAAATCTCAGTTCCTAACCCCAAACCCACCCCTGACTACCCCTCAGCCCCTTATAACTTGAACTTCCCATCCTCCACTTTCCAGAAACAAGATCATGAGAACCAGGGTCTGGTGAGTGGGGAAAGTTGCGTGACTCCTGGACCTTAGGACTTTTCCAGCCCCGCCTCCAAGTCCCCACCAGGGCAGCCTCAGGAAGGGGGTCTCAGGTCTCAGCTGGTGGGCTCTGATTTCCACCCAGCCGCAGCCTCCGCAGAACCAACCGGGGCCTTCGCTCATACTGCCGAAGGGCTGTGAAGTCCAATGCCTGCTACTGGGCCGTGCTGCTGCTCGTCTTCCTCAACACACTGACCATTGCCTCCGAGCACCACGGACAGCCAGTGTGGCTCACCCAGATCCAGGGTACGCTGCTGTCCCCTCCCACCCTACCCCACTCTGTCTGCCAGCCCTCTCCACCAGCTGCCAATTCCCTCCACCTTAGAACCTTAAATCTAAGATCTCTAGGTACCTTAGAGCCCCAGAAGCTGTCTTCCCGCCTGCCCAAATAAATGCAGAAGACTGAGTCCTAACCCCAAAGGAGTTAGCTTACACAATCATGTGGCACTTGCTGTGTGCCTAAGGTCAGCGCTTCACATGCACTAAGCCAGATTCTCTCAACTGCAACCTTATGTGAATTACATATAAGGCACAGAGTACCACAGTATTGGAGAGTGAATCACCTAAGCCCAGCACTCAGCTGGCAAACCCAAGTTCTTAATACCATTATCTGTGCCTTGATTACCCATCTGCAAAATGGTGCGTAGTAGCAGTATCTACTCCGTGGGGTGATAGAGAGGATTAAATGAGCTCAAGTGAAAACTGCTTAGAAAACTGCCTGGCTCATATAAAGTTAACACTTTATAAATGTTAGCTCTTAATATTATTCCTCTCAACCTCAGCCCTGACCTGAATAATGAGCACATTTCTAACCTCAACCAGTCCCAACTAAACCCCAGTCTCCAACTCTTCCCCTGAGTTGGAGTTTTTCTGGACTTAGAGGCTGACTGATGCCTCCACCCCAACTCTGCCCTTCTGCCAGCTCCAGGCGCCTGAAAGTTGTCACCTGCTCTGACCTACAAACTTACCCAATGCCTCATCCTATCCCCGCTCCCCAGCCTGTGCTTCAGGATACCAGCCACCCCAAGTCATCCCACCGCCCTCCTTCCCCACTTGTTGCCGCAAAAACTGGCCAGCACAGTCGCCCCTACCACTCTCCCCGCAGAGTATGCCAACAAAGTGTTGCTCTGTCTGTTCACGGTGGAGATGCTTCTCAAGCTGTATGGTCTGGGACCCTCTGCCTATGTCTCCTCCTTCTTCAACCGCTTCGACTGCTTTGTGGTCTGTGGGGGCATTCTGGAGACCACCCTGGTGGAAGTGGGTGCCATGCAGCCCCTGGGCATCTCGGTGCTTCGATGTGTGCGCCTCCTCAGGATCTTTAAGGTCACAAGGTGTGTTGGAGGCAGGGGAGGACTGGAGCCCCAAGCACAGCCCCAACAGCCCCACCCCAGCCCCAGTGATAACTTCATCTGCACCCCCATTCACTGAGCAAATGGCCACTGAGTGGCCAGTATGTACCAGGCGCCACTCCAGCTCCTAGGGAAACACCAGGGTCTAGTCCTTTCCTTCATGGAGATTAGAAGCCCCTGGGGAAGCTGTCTACTATATTTCCGTCCCCTTCCTTCAACTCTGTCTCGAACTCATTCCCAGCCCAAATCCCATCCCCAACCTCAAACCACAACACCATCTCTAGCCTTAGTACCCCCATCACTTACAGCCCCAACACCCAAGCCCATCTCCAACCTCATTCCTAGCTCCCAGCCCCAGCCCCGTCACTCACCGCCGCCCCCACCTCCCGGACTCTTAACCATCAGCCTGTTTCCAATCCAAAACCTGCTCCCACGCCCAATCTCATCCCCTCTCCTCCTCTGCCCCAAACCCCAACCCCAGCTACAACTCTAAATAATCTCCAGCCCCAGCTCCAGTCCCTAAGCCCAACCTGAAGCTCAGTTCTGGCTTGCCCAACTTCCACACAACTTCCATTTAGTCTCCCATTACAACCCTATCCCCAAACTCAACTGTGCCTTCATTGCTTATTCTCACCTCACCCCACTCCAAAATCACTTCCAGCTCTGACACCAAAGGTCACTCAATGCAGCACACCCCAATGCATCCCAAGCCAGAGCCCTGCCCTAGCCCCTGACTTGCCAATAGAAGTGTCAACCCTTCCCCTTCCGCTACAGGCACTGGGCATCTCTGAGCAATTTGGTGGCCTCACTGCTCAATTCAATGAAATCCATTGCATCCCTGCTGCTTCTCCTCTTCCTTTTTATCATCATCTTCTCCCTGCTTGGCATGCAGCTGTTTGGGGGCAAGTTCAACTTTGACCAGACCCACACCAAGCGAAGCACTTTTGACACCTTCCCCCAGGCACTTCTTACTGTCTTTCAGGTGCGGCCTCAATACCATGGAATGGGGGGATGGGTAGGGTCTATGGTCAGGGAAGAGTCCCAAGTATTTCAAGCGACGTCCCACCCCCAGATCCTGACGGGCGAGGACTGGAATGTCGTCATGTATGATGGTATCATGGCCTACGGTGGCCCCTTCTTCCCAGGGATGCTGGTGTGTGTCTATTTCATCATCCTCTTCATCTGCGGCAACTGTATCCTTGGCTGGATGGATAATACCGGGGTGGGTGGAGGAGAATACGGGGACCTAGGCAGTCCACAGGCAGGCTGCTTCTCCATCTGTGCACCCTGAGCTCAGCCCAGACATCCTGTTGAATGTGTTTCTCGCCATTGCTGTGGACAACCTGGCCAGCGGAGACACAGGCACTGGCAAGGAAAAGGGCAGGTAAGTCTGCCTCCACCCCAAGGAAATCCCTTCTGGGCATCCCTGACTGGGGAACCCCCATCACATTCACATACCACCAGAGATGCTTCATCCCCCCGGTGATCTCCAGCTCCAGCTCCAGTCTGCCTCACTGATTCAACATGCATTTGTTGAGCACCTACTTTATGCCAGGCTCTGAGGAAATAGCAAGGATCTGGGTAGACAGAGTCCTCATCTCGGGAAGCTGACATTTTCTGTGGAAGAGGCAGGCAAAACACAAACAAATGAATATATAATAATGTAATTTACCTAAATATATGTTAACGATACTAAGAAGGAAACAGAATAAAAGAATAGAGAGAAATGAAGAGTGCCATTTGGATTAGACTCATCAAAGAACGCCTCCATGAGGAGGTAAGGGTTGAACAGAGACCAGAATGAAACAAGGAGTGAGTCATGCGGACATCTGGGAAAACGTCTCCAAGGCAAGGGGAGAGCAAGTGCAAAAGTCCTGAGGTGGTGACATTCTCCACATTTCCAAAAACCATGGAGACAGTGTGGACAAAGGGGAGAGGGAAGGGAAGAGGGAGGTGGGAAAGGCGAATCCAAATGGGTGAAATAGGGAGGCCAGCTAGAGGGTGCTCTGGACCACAGTGAGGACTGGTGTATTGCTGAGTGAAGGGGAGCTATGGAACGGCTGTGAGCAGAGAAGAGAGGTGCCAGGATTGAACAGGACCTCCCCGGCTGCTCTAAGAACAGAATGTGGAGAATGAAAGCGGAAGCAGGGAGATCCTGTGGGACCTAGAAAGGTCTGTTCTCACTGCCATGACCACCCACCTCAGCCTTGCCCATCTGCTGCGATCCTTAGAATGAGCCAGCATCTCCTCACGCAGGGAGAAGAGCACTGAGGGGAAACTCCCACAGGAGAATGGAGTATTGGTGAGTTTAAAACCTGGGTGCTGTTCACACCTAACACTACTACAAGAATTGTCTATGTGTGTGTGCCTTTACCCACTGGTCTCTGCGCCTTCATACTGGCCTCTGCGTCTTCATCCCTCCATTACCCACTGGCCTCTGCGTCTTCATCCCTCCATTACCCACTGGCCTCTGTCTCTTCATCTCTCCGTGTCTTGTCCATGCCTCCTCTGTGTCCATCTGCTGGTGTCTCCCCCTTCGCTGACCCCCATCTCCTTATCTCCAGGTGCCTGGTGGGGAGAACGAGGAAGAAGAGGGTGCAAAGGATGACGGAGAAGGCAAGTGAACAGGGCGAGGTGGCAGAGGTGTGGGACCTTGACCCCTGAGGCCCTTCCCTCTTCCAAGATGGCCTTGAAAATAATGGGCTTCATATATGGCCAGCAACGGTTGAAACACTGAGGTCGAGGGCAGGAGATAGGGGTTGGTTTTACTGCAAAACTCCTTAGTCTTCATTACCAGCGTCTGTGACTGGGGTCTGGTGATGTTCATTCAGCCGCATTCACTGAGCCCCTGCTGCATGCCCGGCTCTCTTCTAAGTGGTAGAGACACAAGAGTGAACAAAACAGACTAAAGACCTTCTCCAGGAAGCTGACATTCTAGCAGGGAGATAGCATACCTTTACTGTATGACAAGCAAGGTTTGAGGTGCTCTATACACATTTTCTCAGTTAACTCTCTCATTTTGGATCTCTTGGTGCCAGTCATGGATGAAAGAGAGGAAGAGGAGGAGGAAGAGGAAGGGGGCACAGGGCCTGTGGAACTTCTGCAAGAAGTTGTGCCAAAGGAGAAGGTGGTACCCATCCCTGAAGGCAGTGCCTTCTTCTGCCTCAGCCAAACCAACCCGTGAGTACCAAGAGTGTGGGGGGCTGTGGCGGGGGCGCTGGGCAGCAAGTGGAGCTCCAGGGAGCATCTGAGGCTTGGGCAGGGTGCATGTCTGCCTCAACAGGGCCTATGCCATGTGCCCTGGTCTCCCCCAATCATCTTTGTGCTTCTGGGGCCTGACCATGGTCCATCTCTCTTACTCCCCAGGCTGAGGAAGGCCTGCCACACCCTCATCCACCATCACATCTTCACCAATCTTATCCTGGTGTTCATCATCCTCAGCAGCATGTCACTGGCCGCCGAAGACCCCATTCGGGCCCACTCCTTCCGAAACCATGTGAGCTTCTGGCTAGATGATGGGAGGATACTCCCAGGGGTATCATTCTGATCACAAGCTGGAGCCAAAGTGGAGACAGCGAGAAGACTGCCCCAACCCCTAGTTGGACAGAGGAGAATAGTGACAGCGACTGCAGTGACAGCCTTTACTATGTGTGCAACACGCTTGGGGAAACGCGAGGGAGGGGCTTAGTGTTTGGTTAAGGAGTGAGCGACACTCAAGGATGCTGAGCAGACCAAGGTGCCCATGTGGCTAATCAGTGACACTGGCCTCAGGGGCAGGACAGAGTCTGGATCCTGGGGGTATGGGTAGAGTAGGTTTCCATGTAAGGTAGAAGCAAAAGAGCCCAAATTTGAAACCTGGCCTTTCTGATGTCAAGACTTGCCTTGTAGAGCTGTTCTTGATGACGATAGGGGGAGGTGTGGAGGGAGTAGACAGTGAAACTTACACAGAAATAAATTCACACACACACACACTCACCCTTTGCATCTCCCTCAGCCATGACTCAGTGGCTCCCCCTCTTTCTCACCCCCTAGATTTTGGGGTACTTTGATTATGCCTTCACCTCCATTTTCACTGTGGAGATTCTACTAAAGGTGACTGGGCCCCTAATCATACTCAGTAGCCCCAACTCACTCCCCACCTCACAACCTAACCCCCCATGGCCCCAGCTGGCTTCTGAGCTTGTTCCCACCGGCCCCCACAGCCCATTGCTCCTGTTCCCATCCCCCTCCCCCCTCTATTTGCAAGCCCAGGGTCTAGCCAGATTTCCTGTTCCCCCAGATGATGGTGTTTGGGGCATTCCTGCACCAAGGCTCCTTCTGCCGTAGCTGGTTCAATTTGTTGGATCTGCTGGTGGTCAGTGTGTCCCTCATCTCCTTTGGCATCCAGTGAGTGAAACCCCAACTGCTCCGTTTCTCCCAGAGATGAGGTCAGGCCCAGACCAGGGCCTGAGACTGCCCTCTCCCCAGCTCCAGTGCCATCTCGGTGGTGAAGATTCTTCGAGTACTACGAGTATTGAGGCCCCTCCGAGCCATCAACAGGGCCAAAGGACTTAAGGTAACCACACCTTACCTGAACCCCCAGGACCCAGGCTCTATCCTGCCCTGAGGGCCAAGATCACTGATCAGACTGACCACACTGATGCATGACCGCACAATCTGGCCACTGGCACATGGTCTGACCCATGTTCCTGACAAGTGACCATATATTCCTTACCTGTGTCCACATTTCTCTCATTAGTCCCAGACATGCAACTATGTATTCCTGCCTGGAAAATACATGTTGCCTGCCCAAAAGCCCCACCCCTACCCAGAATCCCTGCCCCAGGGTCACTGTGGCCTGTGGTATGCTAGCCTATCTGTGGGTGCCTGCAGCACGTGGTGCAGTGTGTGTTCGTGGCCATCCGGACCATCGGGAATATCATGATTGTGACCACACTCCTGCAGTTCATGTTCGCCTGCATTGGTGTGCAGCTCTTCAAGGTGGGAAGAAACACTGGTGGGCCGCCTGGGCAGCGGGTCAAGGCTGACAGGTGCTAGTCAAGGGTGAACCTGCTTGATGATGTCCTCCATGCAGGGGAAATTCTACAGCTGCACTGATGAGGCCAAACACACCCCCCAAGAATGCAAGTGAGTGTCCAAGATCCTGCTCCCCCCACAGAGCCCAACACCCCTCCAAAAGGTTGTAGAGACCCCTTGATCTCACCAAGGTCCCTGAAACCCAGAGCTTCCTCCTGAGAACTTTAGAGATTTCCCCCAGATTTTATCAAGACATCCAGAACTCCAGGCCCCAAAATATACATTCAGAACTCTTCCAAGAACTACAAAGGCCCTCAGGTCTCACTAGGCCTTAAGAGTCCTTAAGAGTCCCCCACTGCCTCCTCAAACCCTCTCTCCAAATTCCTCAGAAGTACCTGCATTCCACTCTGGATTTCCTAGCAATTCCAAGACACCCCCACCCTTGAATCCTCAGCTTCCATTTTGAGACTCTTATAGAAGCGTGTGGTTAAAAGCATGAACTTTGAATTTATACATTCCTGATTCAAATCTAGCTCATGAGACTTGAGAGTACATTTCTAAATCTTGCTGAGTCCCATTTTCCTCAACTGAAAAATGTGAATAAAGTGTGATGCTCACATGGCTATCGTGAGGAGTAAATGAGCAACTACATGGAAAGTGCACTCAGCTTAAAGTTACTATGTGTAAAGCCTAGCAAAGGGCCTAGCAGCTAGTCAGTGCTGACAGGTGTTAGCTATTTTCAGTCTGGGTAGTGATGATGATGATGATAGCTAACCTGCAGACACTGTTCTCATTGACTGACTTCATTAACTCTTGTAACAAGACAGAAAATAAGTTCAGTTACCCTCATTTCATACATGGTGAAAACTGAAGCACAGAGAGATTAATGCCCTCAGTCACCTAGCCAATTAATGGAGGGGCAGGATTGGAACCCAGGCTTGTCCAGCTCCACTACTGTGCCCCGTTGCCTCCATCTTGGAGAACCCAGTTCTCAGGTCCCTTTCTGTAGCTCTTTACCCTGCCTCACCCATCCAGTTGGTCTGCAACATTCACAGGGGCTCCTTCCTGGTCTACCCCGATGGAGATGTGTCACGGCCCCTGGTCCGAGAGCGTCTGTGGGTCAACAGTGACTTCAACTTTGACAACGTCCTTTCAGCCATGATGGCCTTATTCACCGTCTCCACCTTTGAAGGCTGGCCTGCGTGAGGGGCTGGGACCCAGGGATGGGCAGATAACTGGGCAGGAATCTCCAGAGGACTGGCCTGTGGTTTCCTGGGAATAGATGGGAGGGTATCTTGGGATGTAATGAAGTTCTCTTAAGACTGGATAGGGTTTTCTGGGAATTGATGGACATTAGAGAATTGGGTGAACATATTAGAGAAGATGAATGGGAGTGGGAATCTGGGCGGGAAGTCTCCAGGAATTGACCAGAGGTCTCAGAGGGACTAGGTTGAAGTCTAGAGAGGACTAGGTAGGACTTATGGAGGACTAGGCAGAGGTCTGGGGGGACTGGGTGAGGGACTCAGAAGAGATGGAGCTGGATAGTCAGGGGTTTCCAGAGAACTTAGTGAAAGATCTCTGGGAACCAAAGAATTCAAGTTGATAGGACAGGGGATTTAGAGATCTCTAGGAGTTCATAGGGGGAATTGTGGGGAGCTTCATGAGATCTCCGTTGTTATAGAAGGGGGCTGGGGAGTCTATGAAAAGTTAAGGGATATGGGGGTCTTATATGGTTTGGTGGTAATTGCGTGGGGTATTTTGGAGGTCTCAGGTGGTTAGGTCAGGGGATTAGGAGTCTTTGGGGGGGGGCAAGAAGGAGTCTGATAAGTTGTCAGGGGGGATGGTCTGAGAGGGTGGGCATTTCCCCTCACCTGCCCCAACGGCTCCCCAGGCTTCTATACAAGGCCATAGATGCACACGCAGAGGACAAGGGCCCCATCTATAATTACCATGTGGAGATTTCAGTGTTCTTTATTGTCTACATCATCATCATCGCGTTTTTCATGATGAACATCTTTGTGGGCTTCGTCATCATCACCTTCCGTGCCCAGGGTGAACAGGAATACCAGAACTGTGAGCTGGACAAGAACCAGGTAGCCTCTGACCCCTAACATAGCCTACTCCTTACTCATGGCCACCTCCAACCCTCCCCCCAATTCCTTGCATTAGCACTCCAGTGCTCACTCATGCCCTGCACTCATGCAGCGCCAGTGTGTGGAGTACGCGCTCCAGGCCCAGCCGCTCCGCCGCTACATCCCCAAGAATCCACATCAGTATCGCGTGTGGGCCACTGTGAACTCTACTGCCTTTGAATATCTCATGTTCCTGCTCATCCTGCTCAACACAGTTGCTCTAGCCATGCAGGTCTGAGCTCCCCAGCCTCACCCCTGCCAGACATATGGCCCTGTTCTGTCTCCATAGTCCCATGAGAACTGTTAGGAATACTTTAGGTATCAAGTGACGAAACTCCCAGCTGTCAAACTTAAGCTATAAAGGATTTTGCCATGCCTCTTCAAATCTAAGGTCAATAATCATAAGCTGCATCATGACTTCAGAGATGTAAGAATGTGGAGGAGAAATGGCAGTTATAAGTTGCTATTGATAGTAAAATCCACCCCAATTTCAGAGATTCTAAAGTGTGAAAAGATGTGCATCATATAGCAATAAAATGTGGCAGTTGCCTCATTTAGTAACAAGTGTCTAGGTAGCCTGCTTGCTTAATGCTCATCAGGGACCTAACTCTATCTTTCTGCTCCACCATTCTTAAGAAAGTTGCCTTTCATTTCACAATTGTTCCTTCGTGGTCACAAAATGACTGCCACAAATTCAGGTATCAATAACATATTCAAAGCAGGAAAAAGGAAGGAAGGTTGTATCCAGAGGCTCTCCTCCTCTGAACCTTTTATTGGAAAACAAGAATTTTTCACGGAAGCCACCCAGCCAGCAGTCACCTTGAGTTTATGCCTCATTAGTCAGAATTAGCTGGGGGGGGGGGAATAAAACACCTCAGAACTCCAGAGCAGGCTTTCCGATAGGCAGAATGGGAGGCAGACAGTGTACACGATTTGGCAGTCCACAGTGCTTCTACATGCCAGGCTCACCTGGGTCCAAGCCAGAGAATATTTGCTTGGGGATCTCTGCCGCCAGCTCTGTCCCACACCTGGTTTTCTCTCTAGCACTATGAACAGACGCCTCCTTTCAACTACACCATGGATATCCTCAACATGGTCTTCACTGGCCTCTTCACTGTTGAGATGGTGCTCAAAATCATCGCCTTCAAACCCAAGGTGCCCCGCCCCCAGCCCTAGACTGACCAACAGTGAGTGAATTCCCTAGGGTGGAACTCTCGTGGGGATAATAAGCAGGGAGTCAAGAGACAAGGGAGTGCTTGGGATCCAGATGCAGGCCCATCAAGTGGTCCAAGCTGGACCCTACTTTCTCAGTAACCCTTACCACTACTAACCTCCTACCCCAGCCCTGCTAGCTCTGAGAAGACAGCTCTCTGCTTTCCTCCTGCCTCTAGCATTACTTTACTGATGCCTGGAACACATTCGATGCTCTTATTGTGGTGGGCAGCGTGGTGGACATTGCTGTCACTGAAGTCAATGTGAGAACTGGCCTCCTTACTAACCCACTCTTCCCCTATCAACTCTTCCCCACCTCGACCCCAGGGGTCTCTTTCATATGGATAGATGGTTCCCACTCACATCTGTCCCTCTCATAAAGACTCATTATAGATCTATTTCTTCCAACTTCCTATAGTGTTCTACCATCTCCCTAATCCCATTTTCACCTATCCTCTGGGTTCCATTATCTGCTAAAATGACTCTCCTGTTATTTATGTTATTTCCTCCATTGCCTTTCCACCCCCATCCATTGGCTCCACGATCTCCACCAACTCCTGGCTTCAATTCCATCATCTCTTCTGACTTCGTTTCTTCCACTGACGCCATTATTCCCAACATTGGATCTTTCATGGTTCTGTCATCACCACTGACTCTGCGGTTGGCTTCATCAT
This sequence comes from Condylura cristata, assembly GCF_000260355.1. NCBI lineage: Eukaryota > Metazoa > Chordata > Mammalia > Eulipotyphla > Talpidae > Condylura > Condylura cristata. The sequence goes on along the minus strand of NW_004567128.1, from coordinate 28,553,712 downwards.
CACCTCCATTGAGTAATACCTTGTCCTCTCACTACTGGTTCCATATCACCATCTCTGACTTCTCCATTGGGTCTCCCACTTGTTCTCTCATCACTATAAATCTCCATGAAACCACTGATTCCATCATTCCCTCCATTGGTTTCAATATCTATCCTCCATCATCTCCTGTACCCTCTCTCCTTCTTTCCATTCTCATCCCCAATTATTTTTACAATCTTCTTTATCCACTACCTCATGACGTTTCCAATCTTTCCTTGCATAACTTCCTACACTTCCTATGCTTGTTCCATAACTTCTCCCCATGTTGGACTTGTGATCTCATTGTCTCCTCTATCATATCTGTCTGGGCCATATTTACCTCCAGAATGGTGGCCACCTTGGCGAGGTAGCACCCCATCCCACAAAGGGACTTTTTGCTTCCTTCTTCACTCACCCTCCCTTCCTATCTTCCTGAAGTCTCTTCACAACCCTGGGGCCTGAGTACTGAGATATTTGGGGACTGGGAGGGCCAAAACATGAGACAGAGAAGCAACTGGAGCATATGTGCCCTGACATACCCTCTACACACCTAACTCCAGAGCTCTGAAGACAGTTCCCGCATTTCGATCACCTTCTTTCGCCTCTTCCGAGTCATGCGACTGGTCAAGCTCCTCAGTAAGGATGAAGGGATCCGCACATTGCTCTGGACATTCATAAAGTCTTTCCAGGTAAACACCCCCACTCCCTTGACCAGTCCTCATTCCCACCTCACATGTCTCAATCTGCCTTTTTACCACACTACATCTCCCAGCATGCCGTACCCCACTGCGTTTTCTCCATTTTCTAGGCTCTCAATTCCCAACATGCATGGCCTCACTGACCTTACTTTACTGTATTTAATATTGTGTTCACATTTGAGAGACATTGGTAGGCATGGGCACTTTGGGGGTGGAGCACAACAGGCCCAGGCCTGATGGGAACAGACATTTTGGAGCTCATAGTTCTCTGCCCAGACCTAAATCTCTCTCCTCCTCTCCACCCTAGGCCTTGCCCTATGTGGCTCTTCTCATTGCAATGATATTCTTCATTTATGCAGTCATTGGGATGCAGGCAAGTGGGGACCTTGGAGAGCATCCCTTGGGCACTCGTCTCTGCTGAGAGGGGTTGGGTAGGAAATGCCCCAAAGTGGAGGTATTAGGTGGAAAAATAGACAGACCAGGCTAGAGTACATCCACGTGGCTCAGCAGTGTCTGTTGGTCAGGGTTGTAAGGATCCTTTAGATATTAGGAGTTGTGAAGTGAGCAGAAATGTGAAATGGGGGGAAGGGGATGGGTTCACCCCTCTGACACAGCCCCTATGTGGCCACAGATGTTTGGCAAGGTGGCTCTTCAGGATGGCACACAGATCAACAGAAACAACAACTTCCAGACCTTTCCACAGGCTGTCCTTCTGTTGTTCAGGTGATGTGTATCACTCTCCCTTGCCACTTTAATCCCCAGAATGCTCTCGGATGCCCACACATCTCTGGGCCCCAGATAGAATGAGCCAAGGAAATAACAGGGCACCAGAAGACCCCATATTGTTTGAGACCTCTTCTAGTTGTGCTCTAAGTTTTTTTTAGAAGAATATTCTAAGTGTTCTCATTATTTAAATATTACAAGCAGAAAAAAGGATGTCTGTAATGTGCATCCTTTTTCTGGCTATAATATATGTCCCCTTCTTAGAACTCAGAATCTCATCTGTTAAATAAGATCAGGACTATATCATCATGGCCATGCCAGCTTTAAAAATACTGAAATGCTTTCTGTGCCAGATGCAGTCCCTGGTGAAAAACGGGTCTTCTCCTTGCCCCTTCAGACCCCACAGCCCCACTTGCCATGTCTTTATAGTCCCCCTCCAGGACTGTACCCCTGTATGACCCCCAGGTGTGCCACTGGTGAGGCCTGGCAGGAGATAATGCTTGCCAGTCTTCCCGGAAATCGATGCGACCCTGAGTCTGATGTCAACCCTGGTGAGGAGTTTACCTGTGGCAGCAATTTTGCTATCGCCTACTTTATCAGCTTCTTCATGCTTTGTGCCTTCCTGGTGAGGATCACTTCCCCACAACCTCTACCACTGCTGCTATAGGGGCTGGTTTGGAGGGGCCTGGGGTGAGGTGGTGAACCAAGGTCTTAAGAGTGGTGAAAGGGCTGACCTGACAACTGGATCAACTCAAATGTTTGTGACCCAGTGGCCATATGACTTAATCAGCCTCCCACCAGCTCTCTGCTCTGCCCTTTCCTTAAGCCCACCCCTGCTCACTGCCCACAGATTATAAATCTCTTTGTGGCTGTGATCATGGACAACTTTGATTACCTAACCAGAGATTGGTCGATACTGGGACCCCACCACCTCGATGAATTCAAGAGGATCTGGTCTGAATATGACCCTGGAGCCACGTATGCCCTCTAATCCCACATCTGGGGTTCCGGGGGGCAGTGCGCCACCCAGCACAGTCCCCCAGACCCAGACCTCTGCCCTCTGCCTCTCACTACCTGGTCAGTAGATAATCCAGCGTTCCCACTGCTCCTCTCTTTTGCCCGCTTCCTCCCGTGGCCACCATCCAGTTCTTCCCTGGAAGGCCTAGGGTGTTGGTGGAAGGGGGCAGTGACTAATTAGTGAGGCCCAGAGAAAGAGCTAGATGGGGGGTATCTACAATCCACTGGTGCCTCCCACCCATCCCCACCTGCCCCAGGGGCCGCATTAAGCACCTGGACGTGGTTGCCCTGCTGAGACGCATCCAACCTCCCCTGGGATTTGGGAAGCTGTGCCCACACCGAGTGGCCTGCAAGGTCTGTGCCTCTGCCCTCACACATCCCCACCTCTGAGAGTATTGCCCACCACGCAGCAGGGGCATTCATACCTGCAACCCCTGCACCTGCCTAACACCGTTCCATATCCCTGGTGTGCAGAGACTCGTGGCAATGAACATGCCCCTCAACCCAGATGGGACCGTGACATTCAATGCCACCCTCTTTGCCCTGGTTCGGACATCCCTAAAGATCAAGACAGAAGGTGTGTGAGGGGGAAGTGGAGGGGGGCACGGAAGCAGGAAGTGGAGAGAGTGTGGGGAGCAACTCATTGAACAATGGGCCTCACTTTCAGCTCTGAACCTCAAAATGGGTAGCTGTCTTCCCCAGGACTGTTTTCCCACCTGTCTGGTGGGGGCAATATGTTGCTCAGTAAAGCTGGTGAAGCCCCCTCCAACACTGAGGGAGAAGCTATGAAGGGCTCTTCCTATTGGCTCATGCTCCACCTCCTCTCGCTGCAGGGAACCTGGAGCAAGCCAATCAGGAGCTGCGGATTGTCATCAAAAAGATCTGGAAGCGGATGAAGCCCAAGCTGCTAGATGAAGTCATCCCCCCTGCAGACGGTGAGCTAACCCCATCCCAGCGCTTTGAGCCTGGCTTTGAATGTCAAACGATTGCTCACCACTACAAAACTGCACTGGCTGGGGAGGGGAGCAGAGGGGAGCCCATGCTGCGAGCAGGGTAGGGGGTGAAATACAGACCCCTTATGTAACCTTGCTTCTTCTCCCTTGCCTCCCCCCCAGAGGAAGAGGTCACTGTGGGCAAATTCTATGCCACATTTCTGATCCAGGACTATTTCTGCAAATTCCGTAGGAGGAAAGAAAAGGGACTACTACGGACTGAAGCCCCCCCAAGCACTTCCTCTGCCCTTCAGGTCTTCACAGCAGGGTCTTGAATGGGGGGGGGGAGGCTAAAGCATTGTGACTGAAGCTAACTGCCCATGGAACCCATGTCACAGATGAGGAAACTGAGGCCCCAGGACCCACAGAGCGTCAGGAATAGCTGAGGGGCTCCTTCCCCCACCCACATTCCTAAAGGGGAAGTAGGCTCATGGAGAGAGGACTTAGGCCCTGAGATGTCCCAGTTCCCTACTTTTCCACCCCACAGGCTGGTCTGAGGAGCTTACAAGTCTTGGGCCCAGAGATCCGGCAGGCCCTCACCTGTGACATAGATGAAGAGGAACAAGAAGAGCAGGAGGGGGAAGAAGATGAGAAGGACCCAGAAAAGCACAAAGTGAGGACAAGTTTACACACAGACACCCCCAGGGACTCTTGATTGTAAAGTATGACTTCAACCCCCAGTGATTCTGACACTGCCGCTGTGGGAAGCCCTCTAGAGAAGCCCCCCCTGCAATAGATCAGTGTTTATATGGTAACTGCCCTCTGCTGTTTAAGGGCAGATTCAGCCCCTGGGGAGCTCATTAGAGACAGACTATATGACCGAGTGACTGAGAACACGGATGCACAGCTCAGTCCTGTAACTTCCTCAGGCCCCAGTGGACTTCCAGCCCCCATCTCGCCGGAGTTCCATGATTTCTGTGTCACTGCCTTCTGGGGACAGACTTCCAGATTTGCTCTCCCTTGGACCCAGTGACGACAGTTGGGGGTGGGCCAACTCCAGACAGCCCAGTGTGCCCCAAGCTGGATCCCATGCCCACAGGTTGGTCAAGGATCTGGGGGAAGATTGTGAGGCAGTAACTCAAAAGGCAGGGAATGGCCCTTATGTGGAAATCTGTGGAGGGTGAGTGGGACCTAAGGGCACAGGTAGGGACACAGGAGTAATAAAAGATTCCCACATTGAAGGAACACAAAGGTTTAATGCAAAAGGATATCATGTGGAACTAAATGGGTTTAAGTTCAAATCCTGGCTCTGTCATTTGCTAAAGAACCTTGGGCTAGTCACTTGCTTTCCATGGCCTTCAATTTCCTCACTTGTGAAAAGGGGAGTTAATAACACTGGAAGGGTAAAATGAGGTCACTCCTAGCTTCGACAGCCTCTTCCTCCTCTCCCCTGCCCCAACGCACCCCTAGCTCTTATGTTGAAGCTGTCTCTCCAACAGGCCAACTTTGATTACTTTGAAACCTGGGTCCTTCCAAGGACACAAACATCTATTAAAAGGAAGCCCACATTTGCTCTACAATGATGACAGGTTGATTTATATTAATGTTCTCAGATAAAAAAAATAAAGCCCATTGCTTCTCTAAGGGGTGGGGATGGAATGGAAGAGAGCCAGGGACCCAAAGTCTCACACTGGAATCTAGTCAGCCTGACTTGCCTCACTTTTCCCAGGAGAAGCTCTGGGGCTCTCATATGCACCATTCCAGAAGAAAGAAGTTCCCAGCCCAAGGGAACCCAAGAGGACAAGTCGAATAAGGAAGAGGATGTCCCTGGCCAATTCTCTGGCCATGACATGTGGGATGAGCCCATGAGCTGTGTGGGAGGGCAGGACTGATGGCATCCCTTCACGTAGGCCTGAGCTAACCACCAGCCCCTCTCCTGCACAGGCTCTCCTACCTAGAGGAGCAGGTAGAAATGTTCCCATGCCCCCTCCTTTTGCCACCTCAAGGACCACAGAGATATGTGGACAGGCATCATGCACCACGCCGCCGACTGCTACCCCCCACACCCACAGGTGAGTGTGAGCATGGGTCATAGGGGCCCCCCAAGAGCCAACAGCCCAGAGGGGTATCAACCCTGCTCACTGGCCCACTCCCCGACAGCCCCAGGTCGGAAGCATTCCTTCACTATCCAGTGTCTACAGCGCCAGGACAGCTGTGAAGATTTACCCATCCCGGGCACCTATCACTGTGGGCGAAACTCAGGGTCCAGCATGGGGCAGGTGAGGCAGAGGAAGGGGTGCTGAGGTCTGGAGGAGGGGGGCATCTGATGGAGTTATCAAACACACTTTATGTCAGTCCTTCTGCAGAATGAGGCACACATGAATTCACACAATGCTCACTACCATTTTTTAAAGGATATATCTTTATTTATTTATGCTTACAGACTGGGGTACAGGCCAGAGGTGTGGTGGGTGAGAGGATTCACCAGAAACAGTGGGGAGCAGAACAGGTAGATTGACAAAGTACACTGCTGAGGGGAGCAGCGGGCGGGTCAAGAGAGGTCTGCCGCACCATGTGGGTCAGGTCCCTGGCCGGGATGGAACTTGTGCTGCAGTGGTTTCGGAGAGCTTCATAATTTGCTGCTTTAACCCATTGCACCACCAGGGAGAGCCCACTTCCCATGCTCTTAAATAAACTCGAGTCTGACTCACACCCTTTCCATTTAACTCCAGTTCTATTTGGTGGGTAAGAGGTAGGCGCAGGATTGAGTTCTAGACCCTCACATTCTACTCATTAATCACTGGCCCCTGCTGTTTATTCTTGTCCAGGGTTCCTGGGCAACCCCTCCTCAGCGGGGTCGGCTTCTGTATGCCCCACTGCTGTTGGTGGAGGAGGGTGCTGCTAGGGAAGGCTACGTGGGCAAATCCAGCAGGCCACTGTGCACCTTCACCTGTCTACACATGCCTGGACCGCACTCTGACCCCAGCCACGGCCAGAGGGGCGGGGCCGACAGCCTGGTGGAGGCTGTGAGTTCAGAGGGGCCTGGGCAAAAGGAATGGAGAGGAGAGGAAGGGGGGTTTGCCAGAGGGGAAAGGGCCCCCGGTCTCTGTGTTGTGCATGGAAAAGTCCCTTTGCTCTGCAACTTTTGCCCAACCTGATGTGCACACCATTGTCCCCCCCACCCACTTCCTTGCACGCCCTCATAGGCACATCCTTTATCCACACTGACCCTGTGCACACCACTTCCACTCCGTGCTGTGCTCCCTGTCGACCTGAGCTCATCTGTGTCCCCAGGTGCTTATCTCTGAAGGACTGGGCATCTTTGCCCAAGATCCGAGCTTCGTGACCCTGACCAAGCAGGAGATTGCAGATGCATGTCACCTGACGCTGGACGAAATGGACAGTGCTGCCAGTGACCTGCTGGTACAGGGGGCCAGTGCTGTCTATAGTGACGAGGAGTCCATCCTCTCTCACCTTGATGAGGAGGACCTGGGAGATGAGATGACCTGCGTCCATGCCCTCTAAATCCCCACCTCTCCCCCTTGCTCAATAAACTGCCTGCCTTCTTTCCCCAGAGGGAGACAGGCATGAACCACACCTCTGGACTTCGGTCTCTTTGCACTGGAGACCTGGGCTGCCCAGGGGCTTCCGTTCATCCATCTCCTGTTTCAGCCCTGAGCCACTGCCCACACACAGGTATTTCCAGAAACCAGGACAGCCAAGCTTGATTATTCAGCGTCAGGAAAGGAGGGAGGAGAAGAAGGGAGAGACAGCAGCCTAAAAAAGCTGGAGACAGAATGGAGGTGGTGGGGGAAGGGAAAGGCACTGGACAGAGATGAAGAAAATAGGAGGGAGCAGTTGTATGGGAGCTTAGGTGAAGATTGGGGGAAAGTCAGAGATGTCACTAGGGGTCAGTCAGGTCAGGTCAAACTGAGGGAGGACAGATGAATGGGAAGGAAAGGATAAGCAAATCCACAGGAGAGTCCCGCCAGTAGAAAGGCCTGGAGGTTGGAATCGGCCTGGTATGTCAGCAGAGAGGTTCTTTGACAGCCTCAGAAATTTCAAGGAGACTAAATTGGGATCACCTCGACCTTGAGCCTGAGAAAAGAAGATATGGTGACTGCAAAGGGCAGGGCTCCCAGTCTGGGGGAACCCGCTCCATACCCACCTGATTTTCCCAAAAACCATTCTCCTCCCACACAGATCTCAGTTCCTTTCTGCTTCCCCTAGATTTAGCTGTTGCCCAACCTTTGGGGTCTTGTTCATTCAATGAAGGTTTATCAGACTATTTACTTTCTGCAGGCACTACCCCCAGGCTTCCCTCAGGACAAACCAAGCTGGCTTAGACATGAGCTAGAGCTTGTCCAAAGTGGTAGTCAGCCCCACTCCAAAGGAATCCAAGGCAGTGTTAGGAGTGGAGCTAGATGGATGTGGGGTCTCTGCACAGCTTTCCCATTTGTATAACTCTGTCAATCAAACCAGAAATTTGAGGGAAGCCAGAGTTGGAGACCAGGATTCAGAATACAGAATTAGACAAAGCATTGAAACAAAACTTGAGTTGTATGGCTGGTGTTCAGTGGAAACAGCAAGTCATTGGCAGGGCAAAAAGTGAAGGGAGACTGTGGAGAAATTGGGCTAGAGAAGTTACCTGAAATTAGATGATGTCTTGAATGTCAGGCCCCAAACCCTGGCATTGTCCCTAAAATCTATGGGCAGCATGGGAGAGGTTTGAGCAGGGTAGTGATATAGTTAACTTTGCATTTTAAATAGATGCTCTGACGGATGTGCTGAAAACAGAAGGGAGGGGGAAGAGAATAGAGATGCTAAAATTGGCAGGCCTTAGCCTTAGCCAGGGGAGGTGGCAGAGGAGATGGTGAGAAGTGAGAGGATTCCAGAGATGTGTAGGAGGTAAAATGAACCATTTATTGGGCCCTGTGCTAAGAGCATTACAGTGATTATCTTGTTTAATCAGTGCAACAATCTTGTAGGTACCATTTAAAACCATCTTATATGTCCAAAGTCATAAAGGAATGAATATTGGAGGAGGGATTCAAATTCCAGCAAATTGAATGCCAAAGCCCATATTCTTCCCAATAAGGCAAAAACTGAAGTATCCATTACACATGTGTATGAACTTGAGTACCTGCGTTTGTGCATGCAAGACTATGGAGGAATACAGGGAAACTGAACAAGGGGTCAGAAAAAAGACAAAATTAGCAGGCAAACTAAATCCAAGACATACAGTGAGGGAGGGGAGGGAGAGGGGTCAAAACAGGGAGGAAAGAGCACAAGAAACTATGGTGGTGGTTCACCAACAATGTGGTGGTGGGGATTTTATGGGGATTACACCTGTGGGGAGATATCAAACATTGTACAAGAAGGAACAACAGTGTTAAATATATATGTATGTATGTATGTGTATACGTATGTATGTATGTATGTATCGGCCCTCCCTGGTGGCACAGTGGGTTAAAGCACAGCACTAAAAAGCTAAACCACTTCAGCATGAGTTCGATCCCCACCTCGGGAGGTGACCACATGGCACAGCAGACCTCTCCTGACCTGTCTGCTGCTCCCCTCAGCGGTGTACTTTGTCTGTCTGTCTGTTCTGCTCCCCACTCTGTCTCTGGGGAATCCTCTCACCACCCCTGCACCTCTGGACTTTACCCCAGTTATGTACACATAAATAAATAAATATTTTACATATATATAGTCTACATTCAGATGATTCTAGCATTTCCCTTCCCTCTGGGGATAACCAGTGTTATCAGGTATCTTTTCTTCATGCATAAGGTACAGCACTGATAAATTAGCACAGTGGTTAAGAGTAACAGATGCGGGCCCTCCCTGGTGGTGCAGTGGGTTAAAGCACAGCACTAAGAAACAAAAGCCACTTCAGCATGAGTTCGATCCCCGCCCCAGAGGTGACTCACATGGTGCAGCAGACCTCTCCTGACCCGCCTGCTGCTCCCCTCAGCAGTGTACTTTGTCAGTCGGCCTGTTCTGCTCCCCACTCTGTCTCTGGTGAATCCTCTCACCGCTCCTGTACCTCTGGCCTGTACCCCAGCTCTGTATACATAAATAAATAAATCTTAAAAAAAAAGAGTAACAGATGCTAGAACCAGACTTACTAGGTTCAAATCCTAGTTCTACCACTTACCATGACCATAAGGTCATGTGATCTAATGAAAATTCTTTCACCTCTCTGTACCTTTTTCAGCTTTAAGATAATAGCAGTGGTGTCTACCTCATAGGATTGTTTTGAGGGTTTAAAAGAGTGATATATGTAAAGTTCTCGGAACAATTATTTGACACAAAACTGCCATAATGTAAAAAGTTAACTTTTCTCTGGCACATCTTAAAACAACTAGCAACAACAAGGATGTGGAGAAAAAGGAATGAACTCTCCCACACTGCTGCTGGGAATGCAAACTAGTAAAACCACTGTGGAAAACTGCTTGGAGGTCCCTCAAACTGCTAAGCATGGAGCTTCCCTATGACCCAGCAATCCCACTCCTAGGTATCTACCCAAAAGACACAAAAACACTGATTCAAAAAGATACCTGCACCCCCATGTTTATTGCTGCTTTATTTACAATTGGAAAAACATGGAAGCAGCCTAAATGCCCAAAAGTAGATGACTGGATTAAAAAGATGTGGGACATATATACAATGGAATATTACTCAGCAACCAAAAAAGAGGTTTCTCTTTTGCAGCAACTTGGATGGAGCTGGAAAAGATCATGCTTAGTGAGATAAGCCAGAAAGAGAAAGAAAAATACCGGATGGTTTCACTCATAGCAGGAGTATAATGGACCAGGCGGAAAATAACAAAAATAATGAGCAACCATATACCAGAGACATTTTGTGGGTTGGAGTGGGGAATGGGATCAAAAACGGGGTGGGGGGAGGGAAATGCATGGGATTATGGTGATGGTACATGGGTGACTTGGTGATGGGAAACCCGCGGGGATTACAATTGAGATGGAAAAAAAATGTACAAAATGATGTAAAAATAAACTTTTGTAATAAAAAAAAGAATTACAAAAAAAAAGGAAAAATACCAGATGGCTTTGCTCAAAGCAGGAGTATAAAGGACCAAGGGAGAAAATAATAATAATAATGAACAACTATATACCAGAGACATTTTATGGGGATGGAGTGAGGATGCGATAAAAAATGGGGGTGGGGGTGTGCACTGGACTATGGTGATGGCACATGGGTGATTTGGTGATGGGAAGCCCACGGGGATTTATAACTGAGATGGAAAAAGGCACAAAATGATGTAAAACATAAACTATTATATTATTTTTTAAAGATTTATTTATTTATGAATACAGAGCTGGGGTACGGGCCAGAGGTGCAGGGGCAATGAAAGGATTCACCAGAGACAGAGTGGGGAGCAGAACAGACCGACTTATGAAGTACACTGCTGAGCGGGCGGGTCAGGAGAGGTCTGCTGCGCCATGTGGGTCACCTGCAGGGCGGGGATCAAACTCATGCTGAAGTGGCTTTAGCTTCTTAGTGCTGTGCTTTAATCTGCTGTGACACCAGGGAGGGCCTCTATTATATTGCTTTTTTAAAAAGCAGCAGTGACAAGACAGGGAGAGAAACACAAAATAAAAACAGTATTTTGTTTTTGAAAAAAAAAAGTTAGCTATTCTCTCTATAATTGTGATATAATCCTTTCCTTCTCTTCATTCACAATTCCCACAGAGTTTGGCATCTTTTATTTCTTACTTAACCCAATATAGCAGTGGTTATCCCATATCTCCATATCATTACAGACAGCTGCATAGCACTCCATTTTTTGGCTGTATCAGTTTATTTAAAGAAGCTGCCAGTAATGAGTTTTTAGGGAGGATCCACTCTTTATTATAAACAGCACTGTCGTTTATCAACAGGCTATCTGGAAGGTTAATCACCAGAAGTGTAAATGCTGAACCAAACAGGATATGAATTTGCTTTTTACTAGATTTTACCATATTGCCCTCTACCAAGGTTATACTAACATAACTTCCATTGGCAATGAATGAGAATACCTGTTTCTGGCCAACCTACCAATTTTGAACATTATCAAACTTTTTTATATTCACCACTCTCAAAGATGAAAAACTACCTAACTAGTAGGCACTTATTTTAGTCTGAGTGAGGTTGAGCATCTTAGGTTCCAACTATCACGATTCAATGGATTTTGCAACATGGCAATCTCCATGACTTCTTTGGGCCTGGTCTTAGCAGCAGAGAGCAAGAGAAGGTTGAGGAATAAATATAGAGAGTTGAATTCAGCAAGAATTTGACTAAAAGGAACAGAGAACTAGGAAAAACTGTTAAGAGAGAGAAGAGAGTTTTTAAAGTGTACGTAAAATGCAGACAAGAAACCCTTAAGACATTGGACTAAAGAGACTAAAGCTTTAACTGCAGGAACTTTGCGCACTGCCAACTACTAGCTGGGAGACCCTGTGCAAGTCACTTAACCTCTCTGGGGTCTTTATCCTTATTTGTAAAAATGGGACTGAGTACCACATAGTGCTGTTGTAAGGATCAAATGAGTGAATACATTCAGCAAACTCGGTGAAAGGTCTGGCAGAATTGTCACGCCATATGATGCAGCCGTCTAGCAGTTCTGAGAGAAAACGATCTTCCTCGACCACTCTCATTGCCAGTACTGGGCCGGAATGGCGACCGGAGAGCCTCCGGCACTGTCCTCTGTGCGCAGGCGCGCTCAGCAAGGGAGGTGGGGGGGGCGAGAGGCGGAGCTGCAGCCTCTGGGCTGTTCCAACGATCGTACGCCACCCCCGCCGCGCCCCGCGCCCGCCCTTGCTAGCAGGCGCCTCCCGCCCCCCGCATTGCTGATGCTGCTGCTGGCAGACATGGACGTGGTGAATCAGGTACGCGTTCCAGCACCGCGGACAGAGCCCGCCGCTGCCCTGCCGCCCCGCCTAGGTCACAGTGGCCCGCCGACTGTGAGAGGTGGTGGTCAAGGTTCTGGTAGTGGACACCCTGTCCCCGGTGCTGGGGCTGGGGTCTGCGGCAGGCGAGGGGAGGAAGGGGGAGATGGAGAAAAGGATTGCGCCCTTTGCCGCAGCGAGGGCCATCCTCACTGCCGCAGCAGAGGCCACCAGAAGCCTAGTTCAATACAGGCACCCGGAGGGGAGGACTAGGGGTCTTGGAACTGGGGTGCGGGCAAGGGGGAGAGGAGAGGAGAGTGGTAGGAAGGTGGGGGGTGCTGCGGCTGAGCTAGGAAATAGAGCGACAGAAGGCATGAGGGCGGGGGTGGGAGGTGGGGGGGGGAGGAATGGCACCTGCTCCTCCCAAACAGAGAGGGTACCCTGGTGGACGACCACCCCTTCCCCCAGAGCAGACTAAAGGGAATAGTCCGGTTTTGCCTTTCCAAAACCGCTAGTCTCCCCCCAGCACATATCCATTGAAGTAATGTCCCAGCCCTCCCCCACCTTAATCAGCCCAGACCCTCTCTGCCTTCTCACTCTTCTTCCCCATCTCAGAGCCTCACCCCCTCTCTAACCAGTACCAACTCCTCCCTGTCCTCATCACCTTAGACCCCCCACTACCACCATCTGACTCACCTTTACCGCTGTAGACCCCTCCCCCACCCTAGCCAGCCCAATCCCTCCCTGTTATGACTCACCTTCACCACTCAGACCCCCTCCCCCACCTAATGAACCCCGACTCTTTTCTCATTCTCTCAACCCGACCCCTAACTAGTCGTGGCTCCATCCTCACCTTCCCTAACTAGTCGTGCCTCCATCCTCATTTTCCTCACCTCTGACACCCTCTGCCATCTGACTCACCATCTCCCCAGACCTCTGCAGCAGTCCTGAACCCCAAGGGTCTTCTCTCAGAGACCCTGTCTGTGTTCACACCTTCCACTAAATGTCACTTTCTCCTTCTCACCTCTTCTCCGAACTGAACTAACGTCACTCCTTCTCGGAGGTCACATGCCCTATCCCTAGGGGTCATCGCCTGCCAGCCTTGCCCCTTGCCTTCCTCTCCATCCTTAACAACCCCACCCCACCCCCACCATTTTTCTCCTCAGTTGGTGGCTGGGGGTCAGTTCCGGGTGGTCAAGGAGCCCCTCGGCTTCGTGAAGGTGCTGCAATGGGTGAGTGTGGCCTGGACAGTGGGGAGAGGGTGGCAGGGCAATGGGTTCTGGAAGAACAAGGATGGACCCAGAGTGGAGATCAAGGAATGGATGGTTGAGTGGGGTCAGAATGGACTGGGGGAATTGGGTTCCAAGATAAAGTCCCTGGGGGGTTGGTGCTAGAGAATGACTGGACTGTGATGTGACGTCACGTAAGGTCGAGGGTGCCCATGTTGTGAAATGGAAGACTAGTGAATTCCTATCTGCTCTCCTGAGGTGAGAGATGGGCAAGGGAGGTGGAGTCTGAAGCCCATTGCTGGGGGAGAAGGTGCAAAGCCAAAAAACCCAGAGACAGTGAAGGTGACAGAGAGAATGAACGTGGGAATGATGGGAAGAAATGGACATATCAAGAAAAAGACATAGAAATGAAAGAGAGAAGATAGAAAGAGACAAAGAAAAGGAAGCCAGAGAAAAATGCACAGAGATCAGAGATGCAAAGAAGTAGACATAGGAGCAGAGACAGAAAAAATGGGCTGGGGGTAGAATAAGAGACACAAGAAAGACAGAAAGAGAGGCTCGAGGGACACAGCAAGGCCAGCATCGAGGCAGAGTGAGAGAGAGTAGACAGAGAGCCCAGAGAAACAGTCTTACATTCACACAGAGAAGCAGGAAAGGGGGACGGAAAGAGATGCCTATACTAAAGAGACAGAGGAGCAGAGATACCGCGAGACAAGCAGACACCTGAGAAAGACACATAGAAAAACAGGGACAGTGAGAAATAGAGATGTAGAAAACAAGAGACAGAAAGAAATACGGAGATAGACTTAGAAATAGAGAGGCTGGGACTGGAGTTGGGGGGCGAGGTACTCATCATTGAGCTGTAGACACAGAGACACTGGGAGAGAGACTGAGATAGCCACACCCCTATAATCAGCTTGTCCTTGGACCCGATGAGCCCTGATTAGAGGGTGGGGGTGGGGACCGTCCATCTGCTGCTGCCTGTGCTGGCCCCTATCTGTCCGGAGAAGTGCCCCCCCTCCCATGTGCACAGGGGCTCACTGTGATCATCCGTGCTGCCCAAGGTCTTTGCCATCTTCGCCTTTGCCACATGCGGCAGTTACAGTGGAGAGCTCCAGCTGAGCGTGGAGTGTGCCAACAAGACCAAGAGTGACCTCAACATCAAGGTCGAATTCGAGTACCCCTTCAGGTGTGCCCTCACCCTAGCCTTCCCCTGGGATCCCAACCGACCTGGGAGGGGGCGGGAGGCTGGGTGGGATCGCCAACACCTCCTCCCCTGCAGCTCCTGCCCAGCCCTCACCTCAGACAACCACACCCATTCAGGTCACTGCGCATGCACCGAGCACCTACCTGGTGCCTGGCACTGCTCTGGACCTTCTAGGACGTGGGTGAGCTAGTCAGGCAAAGACTGCTACCTTCTGACTATGTCCTGGTTCAGGGGGAGGTGGGGAAGAGGCAGAAATGGCAATACACAAGATTCAAACGTAAAAGGTATGACTTATATGTATATATAGCCTTAACACAGTAGGTGCTCAATTAATGTTAGCCAATATTATTATTTTATCTACTCGTTATTATTACTATTTACTTCCCTTTCACTTATTCCATACCCTTTTTTTTTTTTTTTTGAGAGAGAATCTACTCTATGCCAAGTACTGCTCAAAGCGCTGGGGACCTAACAGTGAACACAGGCTAAGCTTCTGCCCTCACGGAGCCAATATTGTAACAAGTAAATAGATTAATAAAAAGAATAATTGCAGCTCATACGGGCTTTTATGATAAAGAATAATGAGGGGGTTGCTGCTTAGCCATAGGGAATGATTAAACTCAATTAAACAATTCTGATATTAATTGAGCTCATACTGTGTGTCGGGATTGGGCATGGTGCCTGGTGCTAGGAACAAGACAGTGAGCACAGGCAAGGTCACTGCCCTCATGGAGCTGCTTGCCTCCTTGGGGCAGGGTGGAGGTGGGTAGGGGACAGAGACACAAAGACACAATCTCAAGAGAGGCTTCTGAGTCTCCTTCGATGCTTGGACAGATCATATAACTACTCTGGGTCTCAATCTCCTCATCTATGGAAGGGAATGCTACTACTCAACTCATGGGGTTATTATACGTATTAAATGAGTTAATACCTGTAAAGTGCTTAACACAGCACCAGGCACACAAAAAGTGCTCATGAGTGTTTGTTAAAATGAGTAAAATAGGTTTAAGGGTTCAAGAGAGAGGTCAGGGATGGAGTTGGAGATGAGGGATTTGGGGCTACTGAGAGTAAATGTGGGCTTGAGAGATCATCTAGGGTAGAGTGAACGGAGCAACATCAGGGAGAGTGAAAAGAATATCTCCAAGCAAATTATGCAAAGAAAAGGGAAGCAGGAAGGCAGCCAGGGACCCAGCAGTTCACAGATGCCAGGGAAGAAGGTCTGGGGAAGAAGAGGGAGTTGGCAGCCCAGGTACAGCTCCAGGCAGTCCCTTTAGAACCCACAAACTGCAAAACTCTGCTGTGGACCCCCCTCAACACTTCCCATACCTAGGACCCGGGGTTCTAAGGAGCTGTCCTTTATCCACAAGTCTCCCAGGAAAAAAAGTATTTGCCTTGGATTCCCCCTAAGCAACCCTTGATGCCTGATACCCCCACACGGACTCCTCATACCCCTTGAATACTCTGCTCCCAATCCATCCCACTAGAAACGCAAAAGTTCAAATTCTAGCTTCATCATTTATCAACTGTGCGACCCTGGGCAAGTAACTTAACCCTCCTAAGCCTCTGTTTGTTCATCTGTAAAATGGGTATTCTCAAATGTCTGCCTTTGAGAATTTGGGGGGAGGGTCATTAAATGAGACAAGTATGTGTTTACTAAGTGAGCAGTGAATATAAACCCCTTCCCTCAGGATCTTTGCTACACAAGAGCCCCACTTCTCAGCCTCAGGATCCTGTCCCCCCATCTGAGGCCAAATCTCTGGGATCCCACCTATGTCTTTGTTCCCAAATATATTTGCTCCCTGTAGCCTTTCCTCCAACCCACCACAGGCAAGGTCTTAGCCAGCTACCTATCCAGTCTGCCCTTCCCCCATCACATACACATATCCTGTTCCAGATCCCTCTACCCACAGACAGACGGACAGACAGACAGACAGACAGACAGACAATCTTGTTGTCAGTCTCCTCTTATTTTGTAGTCTCCGGATTGGCCTCCGCTATGCATACATATTTTTTTTTCTCTCTGGGGCCTAAGGAAGAATGAACATGATATAGGGGGCAAGCACAGGGTTCAGATACCAACTCTGCCATTTCCCCAAAAGCTGTGACCTTAGGCAAGGTAATGCATTTCACTGAATCTCTATTTTTGCCACTTGATTTAGTAAACACTTATTGAGC
Organism: Condylura cristata; assembly: GCF_000260355.1. Classification (NCBI taxonomy): domain Eukaryota; kingdom Metazoa; phylum Chordata; class Mammalia; order Eulipotyphla; family Talpidae; genus Condylura; species Condylura cristata. The sequence goes on along the minus strand of NW_004567128.1, from coordinate 28,536,822 downwards.
ACCACTTAGGTGAGAGCACTGTTTCAGACCCTCGGGATACAGCAACGAACAAAATAAAGGGAGAGTCCCTGTCTTCTTGTAGTTACTGCGACAATCAAAATAAAAAATACATGGTGTGTCAGATGGAGATTCCTGCGACTGGGGAAAAAGTGGAGAAAGGAAGGGGGCTAAGGCATGGTGGGAGGGGATGGTTTGATTTCATTTTGTTTATTATTTTTTAAGATTTCATTTTAAATAGTGAGGTCAGGGAAGGTCTCACCTCCCTCAGAAGGCTTGAAGGAGGTGAAGGGAGTAAAACATGAAGTTATCTAGCAGAGCGCTCCAGTGCTAGAGTGCTCAGGTGGCTGGCATGCTCTCTAGATCTCCAAGAGGCCAAAGTGACCGAGTTAGAGTGAGGGGTGAGTAACCCTTATCTCACCAGGATGCAGTGAGCAATCAATGAAATGCGACCAGTACACAGTAGGTGCTCTGTGAATGATTACATCCTCCTCTTCCTGGGACCTGGTCAGAATCTGGGGGCCCGTGACTAGGTACAGGGCAGGGTGAGGGGTTGGGTGAATCTTAGGATCCAAGCCACACCTGCCTGTCTCTCTCCTCAGGCTGCACCAAGTGTACTTTGATGCGCCTACCTGCCGAGAGGGCACCACCAAAATCTTCCTGGTAGGGGACTACTCCTCATCAGCCGAATTCTTTGTCACCGTGGCTGTGTTTGCCTTCCTCTACTCCATGGGGGCTCTAGCCACCTACATCTTCCTGCAGAACAAGTACCGAGAGAACAACAAAGGGCCCATGATGGTGAGCTCCCTCGGCCACTCCAATGCAGGGATGGGAGGACACAGTCAAGTCCACAGGCCACACCAAATCCCAGGCAGGCCCACATGCCAGCCACCACCCTATCAGCACATGTTACTGCTGTTGCCGCTGCTCTAAGTATCGGGACACAAGACAGAGTGACACACACAGAGCCCACACAGAATCCTAGACAGGCCTACACCCAGAAACCTGCCACCTCTCACACAACCACACAGTCTAGATCAAAGACAGGAGCACCCAGAGGTTCACTGAAATAGTCGTGCTGCTTATCATCATGCCACACAGATACACCGATTCCTATACAGCTGTACTCATACAAACTCAACCCAGGCACAAATACCCACATTCAGCTGAAGGCAGAAAGACACACTACTTTCTACAGAGTCAGAAACCATTCCACAGAGTTCCCCACATCCCATAATCACACCTCTACATCTTCTGTGTCACATCCACAGCTCCAAGCTAGGGAGACCACCTTCAAGTGAAAGTGTTGGGACCTTCAGAGCCAAAAAGGCAGGGGAGAAACACAACTCTTGGGGGACCCCTCCCCCAGAAAGCCTATGATCTGAGAAGGGCCCATAGTCCACTCAGTGACACATTTCCTGATCCCTGCCCACCCTAGGACTTTCTGGCCACGGCAGTGTTCGCCTTCATGTGGCTGGTTAGCTCATCGGCGTGGGCCAAGGGGCTGTCAGATGTGAAGATGGCCACAGACCCAGAGAACATTATCAAGGAGATGGCTGTTTGTCGCCAGACAGGGAACACGTGCAAGGAGCTGAGGGACCCTGTGACCTCTGGCCTCAACACTTCAGTGGTAAGCCTTGAGAGGTTGGCTGTCGTGCTGTAACAGCACGACTATAAGGGGGCTGGGAAATTGACCGTAGGGCAGGAGGAATGGTGGAAGGAGAGAATGAGAATTCAGAGGAAACCCAAGAGGGTTCTCTGGAAGAGGCATGCCAACCACAGAACCATGAAGGATGAGATAGCAATTGTGACCACTGTGACACCACAGGCTGCTCCAAGAAGGGATCAGTTAGGTTTGGGAGACTTTGATCGCAGTCCCAGTCTAGTCATGGAGGAATCTCTGGCAACTCAGTAACCCCCTTGGGACCTGTTTCCTCAGGTGCAAAATGAAAAGAGTAACTTGAAATTTTTCCTGCATGGGCGCCCCCTACTGGCTCAAGACTGCACTGTCTAAAATCAAATCCCAGCTCTCCCATCTACAAACTATGACCTGAAACTAGTTACTCAGCCTCTCAGACCTCACTTTGAACGTGTAGATGGAAAACTAGTAATAGATTCTACTACAAAGATGAGTATTCAGTGAAGTAATAACATAGGACGTGCGTAAAAAAGAACCTGACACTGGAAACGCTTATATAGTGTTACAGATGCTGAGATTCCGACTCTTGCTGACTGTGAGACTTGGTCAACTTTGCCTTTCTGGGTCTGTTTCCTCACCTGTAAAGTGGGGATATTACTTCCTATCACCAAATGGGATTACATTGTACATAGTTATATAAATCCCATATTTGCTTAATGTAAAAACATATTTATTCACATAGTGCATGTGTATATTACATGCATTTGTATATACACATGTTTATATGCATTAGTGGCATATCTACATATTTAATAAAATTGATGCTTACCATTTTACTATTTATTACAAATTTAGATTGGCTATTTTTATATATGTATAAACGTGTACAGGTAGTGTGTATGTGTGCAAATATATATACAGTTATGTGATACCATATACCTCAATATCCTGAGGAATCTGGATTCTAGCACGTCCCAACACTAGGTGATTTTCCTGTATACTGACTTTCAAGTGCCAGGGCAGAGTTTCGGTTTCAGAAACCACCACTCTCCGGAAACCTGTGGATCCATGTCTAACGTGCCCGACTTCACATTCCCCAGGGCGGCCAAAGCAATGAGCGCGGGATAGCCAGTCGCTGTCTCCCTGCAGGTGTTCGGCTTCCTGAACCTGGTACTCTGGGTTGGCAACCTGTGGTTCGTGTTCAAAGAGACCGGCTGGGCTGCCCCATTCCTGCGCGCGCCTCCCGGCGCCCCGGAGAAGCAACCGGCCCCCGGGGACGCCTACGGCGAGGCGGGCTATGGGCAGGGCCCAGGCGGGTACGGACCCCAGGACTCCTACGGGCCTCAGGGAGGCTACCAGCCAGACTACGGGCAGCCTGCCGGCGGCGGTGGCGGTGGCTACGGGCCTCAGGGTGACTACGGGCAGCAAGGATACGGCCCTCAGGGTGCGCCCACCTCCTTCTCCAATCAGATGTAATCTGGTGAGTGGTGGACGGATGGTGTGGCCAAGGAGGGTACACGAAAGGAGACGGGCGGGTCAATGAACCAGTACGATTCAGGATTAAATGGTTTGTAGGACGCTTGTTAGACTAGTAAGGCTGGGAGTTGGAAAGAGCCAATAGAGAGGTGGAGCTCCAGGCTGGGCAAAAATCTAGCCAATAAATGAAGAGAATGAGAGCGGTGCTTGAAGATGGGCAGAATAAAGAACCAATAAGAGAGAGGTGGAAGTGCCACTGGTGGATGGGGGAGCCAGGGAGGGAGGAGAGAGGCTGGATGTTGGGGTTCAAGTAGTGGAGAATCTGAGGAGCACTGGAGTCAGGAAAAAAGGAGGTGATTCTGAGAAGTGAGTGATAAGCCAATAGATTATGATACGGGCAATAGATGCTGGTGAAGGTAAAACGGTTTGTGTCATGAATGCCACTCCAGAAGGTGGTGATAGATTTGCTGCCTTCGTAACCCTATGTTTGAGAGATTTCAAAGAAGGAAAAGAGGCAGAACTGAGGCATGGCGCAGACTTGCTGACCTTCTTACAGGGCCTTAACAATTAGTACTATTTTCCTCACATGTGAGGGAGGAGAAAGGGAGAAAAGGCAAGAGAATGGCTTAAGAGCAGAAAGAGGAAGTGGCTACACGTGGTTGGAGTCGTTTATGGCGCTTGGCCAGGATGGAAAGTGCAGAGAGGAGTTCACTAGGCATCCCAAATTGAATGTATTCAAGAAAAAATACCCTGTTGATTCTACCTTCAAATATATAACCACTTCTCACCAGACTGTGTTAAAATCCTAAATCAGGCCACCCTCTTCATGCCCTCAAAGCTCTGCCCATGCTCCCACCTCAATTAAAAGCCAAAGCCTTCACTGTGTCCCACAGGTCCTACACAAACTACTCCAACTCTCACTCCTCTGACCTCTCACCTACCACTCCCCACCCCATCACCCTGCTACTCTGCTATAGCCCCACTGGCCTCCTGGTATGCCAAGCACAATCAAACATCAGGACCTTGGGACTTGCTTTCCCCTTGGGGTCCACACACACACTGATAACCTCACCTGCAGCTCCTTTTCATCCTTTGGGTCACTTAATTCAGTGAGCTCTCTCTGACTACCCTGTCTTAAAACAAGTCCCCTTATGTCTCTCATATTGCCCTATACTTTTCTTTATCAAAATCTGTAATTATTATTTATATGTTTGTTTATTGTCTCTTCCACTAGATTTGGGGTATGTAAGCATGACTTAGTCATGCTGTACACATATCTATTAAAGCATGGCTAATGTTAAGAAATACTTATTGAGAAAATAATAGAAACAACATAGCAGAAGACCGTTTGCTCTCATTTTACTCCTCTCTGCTCCAAATCTTCCCATAATATACACCTCATCAAGAATCAAAGCTGAGATCCACATAACCTAGTCCACAAGGCTCTATGTGACCCTGTTACCTACCTTTCTGACATCACCTGCTACTACCACTCCCCCCTGCTCACTCCACTAGAGCCCCACCAACGTCCTGGCTCTTCCTAAAACATACCAGACATGGGCCCACCACAGGACCTTTGCACTGGCTTTGCTAATTGCAAGCTCTGTGACCTGAAACTAGTTATTGGAATGCTCTTCCAGTGTGGGACAGCTATTCCCCCTTCCCTCCTCTATCTGTATGGCTCATTCCCTCACCTCCTTACACCTTTACTCCAGTATCACTTCTTCAGTGACAGCAACTGTCCACCCAACTTAGTACAGCAATCGTCCCCTACTAGCACTCCTGATCCCTTCACCCTGATTCACATTTTGTTTTCCATTTCATTTTTTATCACCTTATGTCATATAGATAGCTCACTTATACATTATGGTCATTATATGAATTCTGTCTCCTCTGCCATAATGCAGACTCCACAAAGATAGGGATCTTCGTTTTGCTCAACATTTAGCTTATCACCAATGGCTAGAATAGTGCCCAGTAATGGTTATTGGGGGGGGTATTAGGGGAAGGAGAACCATTATTACTTCCATACTGCCCAGAAGGGACAGCTGGGATGGAGCCAACTCCAGGACTATGAGTACAGGAAAAAGTCATGCCAGGCAGAGCCAGGATGGAGGCATCGCAGCCCAGCCTTCCCTAGGAACACCTGTGTCTGGAACCCCTCTCTTTTCTGTGTCTTTGTCTCCACAGGTCAGTGCAGCCCGGGAGGACCCCATGGGTGGGCAAGAGCTCAGGAGAAGGCCTGCCCTCCCTTACCACCCCTACACCCCAGGTCTCCACCCCTCAAGCCAGGAGACCCCTACCTGTCTTTGCTGTTTATATATATATATATATATATTATATAAATATCTATTTATCTGTCTGAGCCCTGCCCCCATTCCATTCCCCTCATGCACTAGGGGCCAATCTTGAGTGGGCCCCTCTCTTACCCCTACCCCTTTCCCTGCATCCCTTGGCCCCTCTCTATTCTCTGTGCCCTGAAGTTGGGAGACTCTGAAAGGGGGACAGGTTGGGGACAGGCTTCAGCTGTGTGGGGAGGGTGGGCGTGACTTCACACTCTCTCCCCTCTTTCCCTTCTCTCCTTCCAAATCTTGCCTTGATTCCTCTAGCAATGCCTGAACAGGACCATTAGGGGAAAGTCAACCCTGAGGTAGGGAGAAAGACAGAGATTGAAGGGCCCAAGTTGGTCTTGGCTAGGAGCTCTGGAGTGGAGGGAACTCTTAAGCTGGGGTTGGGTTCCGGACATACTGGATCTAGAGTCTAAAGACAGCGGTGCCCCAGAGCATTCTGGCGTGGGGCTTAGGAAGAGGATAAGGGCGTGGTCCAAAAGGGGGCGGAGCTTAGCGTGAGGCAACGGGTGGACCCCAGAGAGGGCAGGGTTTGGAACAGGACAGGGGTTCTGTGGAAGGGGTGTGACTTGGGGCCTGGGCACTGGGCTTGAAATAATGCTGAGGGTGTGGTTCTAGAAGGGATGGGGATAGAACTAGTCAGTGGGTGAAGCTCCAGAGGGAGTGGGTCTTGGATTGGGACATAGTCTACCGAAGGGTGCGGCTTGGAACATCCAAGAGGCTGAGTTTGATTTTAAAGCAGGCAGATCTTGTGTGAGATCAAGAAGTAGGATTCTGGAATGGGCCAAGCTTGACTGAGGTCGCGGTCAGGGTTCCAGATGGGGCAGGGCTTGTAGTCCGTTGTATATGATGGTTTCAAAAGGGGCAGCCCCTTCTTCCATGGGGCAATGAAAAAATGTTTTGAAAGAGAACAGGTTTGGCAGTGGGAGTGGGCAGGTTTGCCTAGGGGCTGTGAGGTGAGGCTTCTTGGGGATGAGAGAGATATCCCTAGCCAAGGCTGGGGACTGAGGTGGCCTGGGAAGAGTGTGACTTGGAGGATAGAGGTGGTGTCCAGAGAGAAAGGCCTACACACATACACCCATGCCCCCCTCCAGATGGGATAATTAGGTAATTAGTTGACAGAGCCAACAGGCGTGTGGGGCCTCTCCCCCTTTCCCTGCCTCTTCCTTCCCTCCCTACCCCACCCATCCTGGGGTGGCTGGAGGCCCGGTCTGGAGCCCCTATCCTGTACCCTCTGCTGTGTCTGTGCCGTTGGTAGTGCCTGTGATCGTGTGTTGCCATTTGTCTGGCTGTGGCCCCTTCCCCTCCCCTCCAGACCCCCACCCTTTCCCAAGCCCTTTGGTATTGTTTGAAGACTCCCTCCCCAAGGAAGAACAAATATGATTAATTCTCCTCCCCTAAATAAACTCCTCAACCACCTAGTCCACCCGGCTCTGGCTTCACAGTGTGTGTTTTTTTTTGGGGGGGTAGGGGGACAAAAAGAGAGACAGTTCCACCCGCTACCTGCTGACCACCATTCAGCTCACCCCACTATTTGAGGTTCCTTCAACAGTGTTTTGCGGAGCTGTAGCCTCTGGGAAGCCTCACCTGCAGGTCATTCTAAATCACACTGAGTGCCCCCACTACTGGCCACCAAATGCTGTCTTTCTGGGGCTCAATTCCATTTCTGGCCCTTTAGCCATACCTCTCTCCCTGTTTCTTGTGGAACCATGTCCCCCAAACCCTAAGAAGTTCAAAAATGACCTTCATACTTCACAGGAAGACTTCCCTTTGCACCCCTGACCCTGCTGTCTGCACTTCCTCGCCTCAGCCCCAAATGGAGAACGGACTGGCTAGACGCAAGGCCAGGCGCCTGGGCGCCAGGTTATTAGTTCATTCATCCATCCCCTTTGACCACTCCCAGTCTCCTCCCTGGGGCGAGGATGGGCGGGAAGTGACAGGGATGTGCGTAATGGGGTGGGGTAGGAGGGGGGAGGTTCTGGGCGCCCACGATGAAAGGGCAGTCTGGCCGCCGCCGCCACCACCACCGTGCCTAATTAGAGACCCCGCCAGGCGCCCAGGTTCTGACTACAGGCCGGGGAGCCCCCTCCTCCCAGCCCCGAGGCACAGCGAAGCCTAACTGCGCGAAGAGACTCCCAGCTCTGGGACTAAGTTCCAAGAAGGGATTTCTAACTGGAGAGAGGAGGGCTGTAGGATCTATTTGTGAGAATTTAGGGGGTCATAACAGCTGGACCTGTAGGGCTGAAGAGAAAAAGGGGAAGCGGGCTTTGGAACCAGCTCTGTGACTTTAACCTCCTCCTCAGTGAAATTCAACAATAGTTCTCTGCTGGGAGCGAGGATGCATCAGCTGGTGCAGCGATGCGGCTGGGGGCCATTCCTGCATCGTTTATCAGAAGAAAAGAGACCCTCAAAACATCACGAGTGGGAGGAGGCCAAGAGGTGGCTTTTAACTACTCCCCTCCAATAAACATTCAAGAGAATCGACCTGAAGCGTCAATATAAGTACCCTAACGCACCTATCGCAGTCAAGTCTCTTCCAAGCCCTGCATGGGAACACGCGGCACCCTGAGGTTTGGGGTACCGGGCCTTCTGATAGCCACCTCCAGCCTGGAGCCTAAGGACCTGGAAGCTCTCTGGTCCGGCACTCCTGGGTTGCGTGCCCCTCACCTCTAGGCAGGGGGCGCCTCGGCCGCGGAGAGACTGCAAGGCTGGGGAGCGGGGCGGACCCTTCGGGGCGCGCTCCTCCCACCCCCGTATCAGGTTTACGGAACCGAGCTCCCCTGGCGGACGCGGTGTGGCCTGACGCTCGCAAGGATTCCATCCGCCTGACCCGGCCCAGCTTGACCCTACGCGGGTGCGCCATGTTCGCGCGTGGGTCCAGGAGGCGCCGCTCCGGGCGCGCGGTGAGCGGGTATCAGGGCTACGGTGGGGGTCAGGGGAAAACTGAGGTCCAGGAGAGGAAACAGGAGGGAGGGATAGTGGAGTTTCCCACAGAGGGTCTGGGAATCCCCATTCCCAGGATTCCCACAAGAGAGATTGGGGCTGTTGGAAGTGTGTGGATGAGGAAAGAATAGATCTGGTTGCCCAGGCTTTGGCAACCTTTATCAGCACCCCAGGGCTTGGTGGTGCGCCCCCCCTCTAGTGTGGATTATGGTAGGGGACTCTGCGGGTCAGAAGATTGGGCCCTGGGGTCCTGAACTGAGCAAGACCTCCTGAGCTTCTGGGGGAAAGGACCACCCTGCACCAGAAGGTGAACTGAGAGGGGCTGCTGTCTCCTGAGCTGCGGAGATATTGAGAGTGGATGGATGGGAACAGGGGAAAAGAGCTTCCAGGCTTCCACTTGAGCCAGGGTGCTTTTGTCTTCCTAGTAATAGGGTATCTCTCTTTTCTTTGGAGGCCTCTAGGCTGGTTTTGGGTTTGGTGGTGCAGCGGAGTGAAGAGCAATTCGGTCTAGGGCTGTGTATGGCTATGAGAGGTAAAGGACAAAAGTTCTTGGCAGGGAGATTTCCGAAAGAATCAGGAGCTTCCTGAGATCCTGGGGGAGGGTTTCCAGCTTCTTGGATCTGAGAGGGTAAAGCCAGGGTTTGGTGAAGGGCAGGCTTTTTCTGGGGATCCCAAGTAAGGGTCAGGTCTTGGACTCCTATCCTGTGGAACCCGGGTGCTGCTGGCCTCCTGGTGGAGAAGGAGCCAAGATGAGGCCTGTTAGAGTACTCTGAGTTCTGGGGGCAGTGTTTAGGATCTGGAGGAGGCAGAGGCTGGTGGCAAGTGTCGCTCTGAATGGGTGGGAGTCTGAGGCTGGCCAGGGGAGGGGAATTCTTTGAAAGGGGGGGGATACAGGGAGGTGGCCTCAGCTGCCACGCCTCTACCTCCGTTGTGGGCCCTTCCCCCGCGCTCTGGGCCCTGTCCCAGCCTGCCTAGAGCTGCCCTGGTGGGACAGGCCTCAGCATGCGGTCGCTGGCCTTGGGGCGTGTAGTGGAGAGGTGGGCGTTGACTTCTTCCTCCTGGCCCCCATGCCTTGCCCTGTCCCGCGTCTGCCCCCGCCCACTACAGCCACCAGAAGCCGAAGACCCAGACCGTGGCCAACCCTGCAACTCCTGCAGGGAACAGTGCCCCGGCTTCCTGCTGCACGGCTGGAGGTAAGTGACTGGTCCAGGGCGTTGCCTGCGTCAGAGCCCAGCACTCGCGCGAAATCCCCACTCCCGGCTTAGGCCCCTCCTCTCGATTTGATCCTGGTCCACCGGAGAGGTGTCCCGAAAAAAGCCTCAAACTCAGGTTCTGAGCCCCGAGCTCCCTGATCTAGTCCCAATCGCCCCATTCCCAGGAGAGCTCCGCCCACCGCACAGCCCCGCCCCTTAAGTGTCTACCCTGGAGTCTAAGCCCCAACCCTAGGGAGATCCCCAGCTCCGCCCACTGGCCTCCAGCCTGGCTCTTAAGCTCTGAGCTTGACTCCCAAGCCTAGCGCCCTGTCCTACCGGAGCCTGGAACCCAAAATGTCTCATAAAATACTACAAAGCTTGACCCACAGGCTCGTAGCTCCACCTGGCCTCAAGTCAGAGCCTCCACGCAAGCTAGAGCCTGCCTCTAGGGAAAGTTCCCCTGCTACCGACCAGAAACAGTCCTGAGGGGAAATCCCTAGATTTATGCTAAGCTCAGGCTCAGAACCCATCCCCTACTCAGGCCTGCTGCCAGGAAATTCTGACCCCAGTTCCAGAGCTGAAAATCAGGGGATGGCCTTGAAACACCACAGACACACTGTTCCCAGGATGCCCTCAGGCCCCAGACTCTGAGCCCTGTCCTGACTCAGTCCTTTGTGGCGATAATTTCATGCCCCTGTCCTTCAGTTGAACTTCCTTGGGCTGCCACGGGGACCGATGGGCTACCTCTCAGTAACCGACCCCATCCCGGCCCCTCAGAAAGATCTGCCAGCACTGCAAATGCCCACGGGAGGAGCACGCGGTACATGCAGTGCCTGTGGACCTGGAGCGCATCATGTGTCGGCTGATCTCAGACTTCCAGCGCCACTCCATCTCTGACGACGACTCTGGCTGTGCCTCTGAGGAGTATGCCTGGGTGCCCCCAGGTCTCAAGCCTGAGCAGGTGACCAGAGGCCACCAACCACTCTTACTCTACACACATACTCTCTTGAATGGGAACCAGTTTCTGGGGCATTACTATGGTATGTTAGTCAAATTGCTGTGTCCTTCTGACCCCTCTGTGATCACGTGGTGGTCAGCCCCCCACAATACCAAGGTATCCTGAGTGGTCCCTGGGCCAGTTCCTCAGGGCCTGTTCACCTCACTCCTATTCTACTCCTTACCTCAGTCCTTAGTCCAGCACTTCATTCACCCCATCTCCACTGATCAATTCATTCGGCAAATACTCATTGAGCACTACAGACTGCAAGACACTGTGCTAGGCATGGAGGACACAGAAGTAAAGAAGCATGTAACAAGATGTATAATATCTGTCCACCTGGAGTTTAGATTCCCAGCGCGAGCCACAGCCAATAAGCAGATCTGCAAGAATATGTCAGGTGGTATAAAGACTGGAATTAAAAAGCAGGAAAGGGAGATGGAAAAGGATGTTTGAATTGCAAGGAGAGTGCCCAAGTGAGCTTGTGTGGTAATCTGATGTTTGGGCTTCCTGAAGGAGGTGTGGAAGTGAACCATGTAGGTGTTTGAGGTTAGAGCCATGCAGGCCAAGGGTGTAGCCAGTGCAAAGGCCCTGCAGCAGGAGTGTGCTTGGCATGTATGCAGAGGGACAGTGAGGAGGCTAGGACAGCTGGAGCAGTGTGAGGGACAGAGCGAACTTAGAAAGGTGTGATAGCTGTGGGGGGACTTCGATTCCTACCCTGCATGAAGGAGAAGCCACAGGAAGGCTGTGAATTCAAAGGGATGTGTTCTGCCTTAGGATTTCACACAACCTCTCTGACGGCGGCATGTGGAACAGACAGCAGGTGTGAGAGTGGAAGCAGAACGTAGTGAGGGGGAGGCTCTTGCAGTAGTTCAGGTGACTGATGACGGTACTGGCAGTGGAAGTAGTGGGTGGTGGTGAGATTCTGGATTTATTTTGAAAGTAGAGCTGAGAGAATTTGTTTGAGAGAGAGAGGTGTGAAAGATGATTCCAAAGATGGATGGATATTGGAAAAGTCAAGGCGAGAACAAGTTTGAGGGATAAGGGCCTATGTTTATTTTGGCCATTTCAGTTTGAGATGCCAGTTAGACAGCTGAGTGGCCAGGTTGCCTGGAACACAAGGAAGAGGTCACTAGAGTGGAGGTAATGCATTTCGGAGGCATTAGCCATTAGGTGGTATTTATAGCCACAGGGTTGGATGCAGTTCCCAAAGGAATGAGGCAAGCAGACAAAGGACTGAGCCTCAGGACCCTCACGCACGCACGCAGGGCTCTGCTAGCTGAGGTGGAACCAAAAGCGGGGCAAAGAAAAAGTGCATAAAGTAGAAGGAAACACAGGACTTTGTGGTGTCCGAGAAGCCAAGGGAAAAGTGTTTCCAGGAAGAGGGAGCGGTCATCTGTGTCAGTGGGTCAAATTGGATGAGGACTGAGACTGAACAATGTTTGAACGTCATTCATGACCTTGACAGGAACAGCTTTGAACTCCAGACAGGACAGGACGGAAGGGGTGGGAGGCCTGACTAGAGTGCAGACAGGAGAGCATGGGAGGGGAGGAAATAGGGACTCAAGTACACACCACTCTTTTGAGGAATTTTGTTGTAAAGGGAAGGACAGAAGTTGGACAGCAGCTGGAGGGGAAAATGGAGTGAAGACATGAGGGCACTGCACGTGTTTGGGAGCTGACAGGAATGGCCTGGCCTGTAGGAAGGAGAGGGGGTGGGTGTTAGACATTCCCTGCTAACTGATGACTTTAATATTCTCATGGAAGTAGGACCCACCATCCCACTGCATCTCAACTCACCCCTAGTCTCAACTGTCTTCTCTCACCTACCCTGTCCTCCCAGGTATACCAGTTTTTCAGCTGCCTCCCAGAGGACAAGGTTCCCTATGTCAACAGTCCTGGGGAGAAATACAGAATCAAGCAGCTGCTGCACCAGCTGCCCCCACACGACAGTGAGGTGAGGAGCGAGAAGACAAGAAGGGTGTGCCAGGGAGGAGATAGAACCTGGGTGAATATTGGGAAACTGGAAAGAAATGGCAGGATCCCTGGAGGACAGGTGAGATGAGCCGAGGTGCAGGGAGCAACCAGGGTACATTCCGTGGCAAAACTGCGGCTGGATATTGGAAGCATAAGTAAGGGGTGAGTATTTCGGGTGGGAAGTAACATCTGTACAAAGGCCTAGAAGTAAACTTTGTAGGCATGGTTGAATTTTGGAAGAGGATTGGGGGCCAGCATCAAGCGAGAAGCCTGGAAGATCCCTACTCCCTCCAGGCACAGTACTGCACAGCCCTGGAAGAGGATGAGAAGAAAGAGCTCAGGGCTTTCAGCCAGCAGAGGAAGAGGGAGAATTTGGGGCGCGGAGCTGTGCGCATCTTCCCGGTGACCATCACTGGCGCCATCTGTGAAGAGGTGAGTGGTAGATGGCCTCAGTGAGTGAGCAGTGCCAGAGCAATGCCCTGCAGTGCAGGGCCTGTCTCCCCAGGCCAGGGAAGATCAGACTTGCCCTCGCAACCTGTCACTACTGTCCCCCTGCTGAGTAGGGTCTGTGGCTCACATCCCTGTTAGGCAGGGACCGGCTTCATCTCCCTGGTGGGCAGGCTGTGTCTATAGGCCCTAAGGCATGGGGCCTGTACCTCAGATCCTCTTGTTGGGAGCGGACTCCTAAGGAAGCACTGGTGGACCTTCTCTATGGACTCCTCCTGTCCTCAGTGGATTTGGGGCCTGGGCTGTCTCCCTGATCCTCTCATGGTGAGGACTTGCCCTTCAAAACAGGGCCTCTAGAGCCTGATGGTGGATGGAATTAGCCCCCAAGGTACCCTGTTTGGTGGAGCATGCCCTTAGATCCTACATTAGATGGGGTTTGTCACTAAGGTCCCCTCAAGGCTTGGCCTGTCTCTGTGGTCCCCCAGCCCCTTAAGAAGTTTGCCTTTAAGGCTACCCATGATGAATGGAATCTATCTGTACTTTTCCCTTCAGGAGCAGGGTCAATTTCTAAGCCCTCCTCATAATGGTAAGCAGAGTCTGTCTCAAAGCTACCCTGTAGATGGGGCCAATCACAAAGATCCACCACGGGGAAGGCCCAAGTGTGCCATGCCTTGACTGACCAGCTTATCTGACTGGCCCGTCTTTTCTATCTGACCATCTTGATGGGCATGGTGTCTGTGATGGGAATGGTGTACATCTGTCATTTGGCAGTGCGGGAAGCAGATTGGAGGTGGAGACATCGCAGTATTTGCCAGCCGGGCAGGCCTAGGGGCTTGCTGGCACCCACAGTGCTTTGTGTGCTCTACGTGCCGGGAGCTGCTCGTGGACCTCATCTACTTCTACCACGCCGGCAAGGTCTACTGCGGTCGCCACCATGCTGAACGCCTGCGCCCACGCTGCCAAGCCTGTGATGAGGTTTGTGCCTTAGCACAGGAGGGGGCAGGGCAGTGGACTAGGCGAGGGGCATGCCCTTCTGGCAGCCACAGATGGCCTTCTCTCTCTCCCCCAGATCATCTTCTCCCCTGAGTGCACAGAGGCCGAGGGCCGGCACTGGCACATGGGTCACTTCTGCTGCTTCGAGTGTGAAGTGTCGCTGGGAGGGCAGCGCTACGTCATGCGTCAGAGCCGCCCCCACTGCTGCGCCTGCTATGAAGCCCGCCATGCCGAGTACTGTGATGGCTGTGGAGAGCACATCGGTGGGTGAACATGGGACCTGGACAGGGGGGTGGGTGGACAATTGGACCACAGCCCCACACCACCAGGATTCCTCCTGTCTTCCAGGCTCTCCCCCATGCCATTTATACTTTAAGTCTAATCCAGTGCCCGTTACTGCAAATCGCATTGCCAATAGCCCCTCCTAAAGTATGGTGATATTTTCCACACCCCACCTGTGCAATACTAGATACCACTACACCACTACACATCTAGACCAGAGTGCCTTATAATCCCCACTCCCTCAGAACTACCCTCTTACCCTTTCAGCTGAGCCCCTTTGCCCCCAAGATATGCCCAGTTTTTTAAGACTCTCCTCTATCAGCTTAGGTGAGTTCTCCCTTCTAAGCCCTACCCTCTCCCCCCCTCCCCAAGGCCACTCTACTTTCTGAAATAAACCCTGCCTCACCACCCACACCTCTTCTTCAGGTCCACCTTCCACCAGCCACCTCCTAATGTCCAACTAGCCCTGATGGGAATTTTAGAGTCCAATGCCCACCCCACCCTGAAAGGGGGCACCCTGGGAAGAAAAGACAGGGAAGGGTAGACATTTACAGAAGAGACAAGAATGAGGAAGCCAGGGGTGAGGACCAACCCTCAGGTTTCCTGCTCTCTCCAAAGACCAGCCCCATTCTGGAGAGATGAGGGGAGAGGGTTGTTTGGGTATCCTGTCTCAGATTCCTGCCTCTTTCCAAGAAGGGCTCTATGCAGGAGGGGTGGAGTATGTTAGAGGACTCAGCCTCATTTTCCCCTCTCGCTTGGGTCTCCGCAGGCCTGGACCAGGGACAGATGGCTTATGAAGGCCAGCACTGGCACGCCTCAGACCGCTGCTTCTGCTGTAATCACTGCGGGCGGGCCCTTCTGGGCCGCCCCTTCCTGCCGCGCCGTGGGCTGATCTTCTGCTCTCGAGCCTGCAGCCTGGGTTCAGAGCCCACTGCACCGGGGTCTGGCCGCCGCAGCTGGAGCCCAGGCACGGTGTCCTCACTGCTCGCAGCCTCCACAGCCTCTTTCTCCACCGTAGAAGGGGCGAATGAGACGGCCACCAAAGGCACCAGTACGGAATCGGCGCCTGGTGAGCTAAGCCTTCAGCCACTCACAGCTACTCCCGCGCGGGCTCCACCAACCCTGGCCCCTCCCCTTCAAGTCCAGGCCCCACCCATG
The DNA here is from genome assembly GCF_000260355.1 of Condylura cristata. Lineage (NCBI taxonomy): Eukaryota > Metazoa > Chordata > Mammalia > Eulipotyphla > Talpidae > Condylura > Condylura cristata. Next base: position 28,521,372 of record NW_004567128.1, on the reverse strand, counting down.
CAGCAGCCCTGGGCCCACCCCCAACCCCGTGCTGGCTTAGTCGTTCTAGGCCTGGTCTGCAGCCCAGACTACACCCTCCTGTGAGCCCTTCTCTACTGGGATTGCCCCCTACCTCCACCTGTTCCTGCTTCAGCCTACGGCGCTTCCCCTTTCCTCCAAAATCTTGACCCTCCACCCTCCAAGCCTAGGCCCCAGCCCCTAAACCTATTCCTTTCCAAACCTCCACTACCTCGACCTATGCCACGCCCCTTCCATCAGAACCATGACCCCATTCCCCGCCCCTGGCCAATCCAGTCTTGGTCCAGCTCCTCCAATCTCACCCTTCCCTCCACTGGAATCTGCCCTGGGGTTCATTATTTCCAGCACTTTCTACCTCACTGCCCTTTCCTGACCCTGCCCTCACTTTCCCAGTCCTAGTAGGGGAAAGGAGAAGAAAGTATCCCTACCACAGGCCTTCCCTCAGGTGGGCATAGTAGTTGTATAAATACCGGAAGAACTGCCCATCTCTTTCCAGATGCAGTCCCTGAGGAACCTGCCCGCTTTCTGAGAGGGGCCCCCCATCGCCACTCTATGCCTGAGTTGGGTCTCCGAAGTGCCCCTGAAGCACCCCCAGGGTCACCCGGCAGGTCGGACCCATGCCCAGAAGATGGTGCTTTCGGTCGCCAGAGCACCCCACGTGTCAGTTTCCGAGACCCTCTGGTGTCTGAGGGAGGCCCTCGGAGGACCCTGAGTGCACCCCCAGCCCAGCGCCGCAGGCAGCGTAGCCCCCCACCCAGGGCCCCTAGTAGGCGCCGCCACTGCCACCGCCGCCGCCACCGCCATCACCACCATCACCGCCACCACTCTGGCAGACGCCGCCACCATCAATGCGACTTGGGATCAGGATCGGACTCTGGATCTTGCTCCAGCTCACCCTCCAGCCACAGTTCCGAGTCCTCCGAGGATGATGGCTTCTTCCTAGGGGAACGTATCCCGCTGCCCCCACACCTATGCAGGCCTATGTATGCTCAGGGCACTGCAACTGAGAACCCCAATACCCCATCTCCACAGCTTCCCCGGGACTCCCGCTCAAGGATGTCTCGCCAGACCAGAGACAAGAACTGCATCGTGGCCTGAAGGCAAAGCAATCCTGGGGGGGGGGGGATCTCCATTCAAGTCAGTGTAGATAACGGCCCACTCCCAATCTAAGGCATAAATTCCATTCCTCCTTCATTTGGTCTGTTTGTATTATTGGAGTAGCTTAATATTTGTTGTAATACAGGCCTGGCCTTTTTACCCTCTTGCTCCAGCTGCCCCCACCCTCATTTTCCCCTTCCAGATATTTGAGATCTATGCACATTTAATCAGAGGATTAATTTATTCATTACCATGTGTAACCATCTGTTTATTAGAATTTATTTATCCCTCCACAAAACTACCCCTCACACAGAGGAGGTTACTTGGAGTGGCACACAACTTGTCACCTGGAGTCTAAATCTGTGGTGCCTTCATTTTGTGGATTAGGTGGGGGCATAGTTTAGACAGAACTGGTGGCTCCTTTGGGATACTGCAAAAGGCAGGAGGAATTAGGCACACACCCAAAGGTGGTCACACCCAGGAAGGCTGACTGGCAGGCTGGAAGACAAATTCTCCAGATAAAGGCACTTTTACCTCAAGGGGGCAGAAGTAGGCTGGGAGTACTGTTGTAGGGTGGGAAGGAGTAACTTCCAAGGTGTCTTGCAGGTTGCAAGGAGAAATGAAGGGTGATTCACCTACACAGGGCCATCTGCAGGGTCTGCAAATGAGGAAAAGAAAACATTGGGTGGACCCATATGCCTGTTTTACAGACAAGAATATTGACAGTTATGGTACTGTTGACACCACAACCGTCATCTGTACCAATAAGGGACAGATTTGGCATTCATGCTCTTGAGATACCCCTTCCCATCATGGTCCCCTCAGCAAACTGCCCCCCCACACTTACCAGTAGGCGCCGCTGTGTGTCTTTGTTGGCGCAAAGGGAAGGTGAAATAGGCATCATAGCCAAAGAGGAAGGTAGCGAGTAGGCCCAGTACCTAGTGGGTGGAATGGGAGTGAGGGGAGTTGGATTAGACCAATAAGCCTACTCATCTCCAACCTCCTTGTTTCTACCACATCCAGTGACTGCCTATCCCACAGGGGGATGGTGACTGAAGCCCCAGGTTGGGAAGCTAGACAGCACTCAGGGAATGGCCAGGAGACATGACTATACCCCACTGGCCTTCTCCTAGAGCCTCTCAACACCAGACAACAATATGGGTGGCCTGACATGTAGGCACCACCCACACTGTACGATTAAGACAAAGTTCTAGCAGATAGTAGTCTAATGTATTGATATTTTATGAATCACATCTTATGATTCCCACAATGGTCTTTATGCTGGAAAAGGAATGGGACTTTACAACTGATCTTAGGAAGAAAAACAGGGCCTGGGCCAGAATGTCCTGCAGGCCCTGAGGACAGGTGTGGCCTGCTGTGGGTCATACGCTTTCTATCAGAAGCAGAGAGAGCTGTAGCCCTTAGGTCCCCAAACTCCTCTTTAGACTGCGGCGCTGCTTCCATGGCCTTTACCCCAGCAACTATCGTGGAGTTGTTTCTTCTGTCAACAAGAACAACAATGGAGGTGATCAAGTAGAGGATGGCTGCTATGATGGTTCGCAAGAAATCCTGTGAGGTATGAGAAAAGATGGAAGTCAGCATCCAGAGTTCCCAGATAATCCCAACCGCTGGGGCTCCTCCCCATTCCCACCATTTCAACCCCTTTCTCACACTCCAAGGCCAGTTGATGAACTGTATCTTGGTGTGCAGGTCACACATGTAGATGACAAAGAAGACAGCAGCAAGGACCATTTCAATCACTGACAGGGAGGAGTATCCAGGTGTGGAGGCACTGAAGCAGATGAGGATCACCAGGCACAGGATCTGGAAGGGTGGCATGGGAAAGGGGACTCCACCAACCACCAAGGCCGAGGGGTTGGTTTTAATTAGGAATCTCAAACTCAGATGCCTGCCAGGACGCGGAAGATGACAAATAATCGCAGCTAAATACTTACTATGCTTACCATGTTCCAAATATCTTTCTAGGAACTGTACTAATTCACTTAACCATCACAGCAACCTAATAAACTGAGTACTATTATTACCATCTTTAGTTTAGAGATGAGAAAAATAAGGCACAGAGAGGTTAAGGACTGACTCAGGGTCACTCAGCTAACAAGGAGACGAGTTAGGTCACTCGGTTTCCTCCTTTCCCTCCTAAGATGGGGGGGGCTGCAGGGAGTGGTGCCGCCAGGTGTTTCGCTAGCTCTGCAGGCGCCAGCTTCGGAGCCTTGAAAGGGCGAGGCAAGTGGTTCCCCAGGCAACCTCTTGGGGAAGCGCAGACAGTGACTCTGGAGGGGCAGGGATTCGTTAAAGGAGCAGAACCTCTTTTACAAGTGACTCTAAAGCTGAGCTCACTTTGAGGAGGGCGGGAAAACGAGGCCCCAAGAGACCCACCCGGACAGCTTAAGGCCTTCCCGCCCCAGCACAGATGGGTGAGAAAGCGTCGCGAAGGGCGGGGCCCCCTACCGCGCGGGGCCCCACCCCAACAGACCCCGCCCCTGGGCACCTGGCCAGCCCGCCCGCCAGTGCCCAGGCCGCGCCACGCCCTGCCACGGGAGGCACCCCCCCCCCAGGCCTTCGGGACCCCTTCCATGAGTACACCGATGAGTCCAAGTCATCTCTCTCCACCGGGCGCCCCATTTGTGTTATGCGTCCCTTGCCTCACCCGGTGGACCCGCAACTCCCGACCACCTTCTCGGAACCCCACTGATTCGCTCTGCGCCTCTGGTTTCGGGCCCCCACCACCAACCCACCCACCCTCACCTCTTACCGAACGCTCCTGGCCACGCGCCTCCCTCACCCGGAGCCACACAACACTGCACGGTCCAGACACCCAATTCCCCTTTGCCCACCCGCCCGTCCCGGGACGCTCACAATCTCAGCAAACAGGAGAATTCCCTTTCGGGTGCGCCAAAATCTGGTACAGGCGGCCCAACAGCCGGGGGCCGAGAAGCGCTCGGAATCCGCCATGGCGTGGGCCGGTGTCTCAACGGGAGCGGAGAATCTGCTGGTTTGCTCGCGGGTTCGAGTACGCTGCACACCCAGCCGTCTTGCCCGCCGTCTGGCCGGGAAGGGGGCCCCCGGGGCGAAGGAGGGAGTGAATCACCGCGCGGAGCAGAAGCGGGCGGAGCCGGAGGGGGCCGGGCCAGGTGGCTGCCGCCCCGGAAGCCCCCTTGCCCCGCCCGCCAAGGATACTCCTTGCCTGCGCACAGCGCTCCCCACTCCAGGGGCCCACCCTATCTCCAGGGGCGCCAGCCTTGAGGCTTGGCATCTCGAGGTCTCCTGCTCTGTAACAGCGAGACCCTTTACCTTTTCAGGATAAAAATACACCCTCCTCCCCTCCGGCCTGACTCAACTCAGAACCGCTGACATAGGCTTTGGTAGGGTGTGACTCAGTTTCCTCAGCTGTAACAAAAAGCTAGAGACCATGTTTAAACTCACATGTTTCCAGAATTCATTTTTCAGATTTTAAAAAGTTTTCCCAATACAAATAAGGTGTGTCACTTAACACTCTCAGTGGGGCCTGAGGTTGCCCCATTTTTTAAGAACATTATTTCCTCAAGGGAACGGGTGGATAAGCAAGGATGGAAATGCTCCTCATCGGTCAAGTCATGTCTTAAAAACAAATGGTACCACCAAATTTGTGGGGAGATTGTCAGTTTCCAAAACTTTTTGGACTTCAAAATTACAAAGGATTGTGAATTGTGGAATAAACCTCTTAGCAGTGACAGAAAAGAGATGAGGCTGGCCTGCAAAGAACAGGGACTGTTGAGCATCAAAACACTCAGTAAGTGGAACTAACATGTCAGAGCCCACAGTGTGATTCTCTGTTCTTAGATCTTGGGGAAGTCCTGGCCTGAAGTGCTGTGTCTAGTTTCCTGATTCTCAGGAGAGGAGTTGTTAGCCCATCCCTAGATGAAGAAAGGGGAAGGAGCACAGGTTAACTTCTTGCTGGCAGCTTGTTAAGATGAGGGGGAGACTCCTGGGTGCCAGGGTGGGTGGGTGACAAGGTTGATTTTATTTGAAGAGTGTGTTATCCAAAACAAGTCATTTTTCCTGACTCGGTCACAATCTCTGAGATGTGCAGAAATCTTCTGTGACTGAGGTGTGTATTGAGGGGTTTTACTCCCCAGTGGTATGTTGGCTTTATTTTTGTTTCATATGGAGAGAGCTGTGTCTGGAAGTCTATAAGAACTGGACCTAACAGCCTGCCTGCTCTCCACCACCAACCCAGGTCCCTCAAAACCAAGGGAAGTGGGGCCCTCCCTGGTGGTGAAACAGGTTAGAGCACAACACTTCAAAGCTAGCCACAGCCACTTTAGCACTGGTTCTATCTCTAGTCAGGGAGGTGACCCACATGGCACAGCGGACCTCTCCTGTCTCACCCGCTGCTCCCCTCAGCAGTATATTTCATAGATTGGCCTGTTCTGCTCCCTATTCTGTCTCTGGTGAATTCTCTCACCACCTCTGCACCTCTGGCCTGTACCAGAAATCTGCATGCATAAATAAATCAAATTCTGTATGCATAAATAAATAAAGTGAGGTACTCCTCACTTTTAGTCCATGTTGCCAAGTAATTGAATAGTGGACCGGGTGAAACATACTTTTCCCAGTGCTTGAATGTGGGCTTTCCAACTCTGTGAGGACATACCTGAGTTTCTAGAACAAACAAACTCTGTTCCACAACAGGGCCTTTTCAACTGCTGTTCCCACTGCTGTTCCCAGCTCTTTACACATTGGTCAAATGTTGTGTCTTTGGGGCCTCCCTGGTGGCCTAGAGGTTGAGCCTCAGTGCTATTATCACTAAGGCCTGGGTTTGATCCTCGGCCAGGGAGGTGAACCACATGTGGCGCAGTGGACCTCTCCTGTCTCACCCACCGCTCTCCTTACCAGTGTATTTCAGTAGATCTGCCTGTTCTGCTCCCCACTCTGCCTCTGGTAGATCTGCTCACCTCCCACGGGGCCTAACCCCCAGTTCTTTTATGCAAAAAATAAGAAAGATCAAATGTTAAGTTTTCGAAGAGGCCAGCAGCCCACCATCATTCTTGTTCCCATTATAGCCTCCTTTTGATATCTTCCTATCACTTCTACCTGAAATTGTCTTTTATTTATTTATCTTCCTGCATTTTCTGACATCTATCCACTTAATATTTTAAGTTTTGTTCCCCTGACATTCCTCCAGTGCCTATCACAGTGCAAGGTAAACAGTTGAGGCTCAGATGCAGGTTAGATTAGACAGGCTTGGGAATCAGGTCTTGATTACATCTTGCTTAATCCCCCTCCCCCATCAAGCTATTTATACTCTCTGGATCTCACTTCCCTCTTCTATGAAATGGACATATCACGGTTAGATGTGTAACTAAATGAAAATAGATAGCACAAGTAAAGCTGGTGGCAGGAATAGGCTAAGTGGTGGCTGGGATTACTATTATTAGTCTCCTGTCTCGCCCGCTCCTCCCCTCAGCAGTGTATTTCATAAATCTGCCCGTTTTGCTCCCCTCTCTGTCTTTGGTGACTTCTCTCACCACCCCTGTATCTCTAGCCTGTATCAGAGTTCTGTACACATAAATAAATAAATCTTTAAAAAAAAAGGGCGGTGTTCCTCAATTTCAGCCCATGTTGCCATGTGATTGAATAGTGGAAGGGGTGAAACATACTTTTCCCAGTGCTTGAGTGTGTGCTTATAAGACTGTAGCTCTGGAGTCTTTTTCTGGCTTCCATGGAACCACACATCCACGAGTTGCTGTGTCAGGGGTAGCTGGAAGCCCAGGGTGTGCACCACCACAATTTCTACATTGCAAACACCCAAGGGTTCACCTCGCTACCTCTTTACACCCCAATTCTCAGCCTGGCTTTGCTCTCCTTCCCACCTCCCCAACACCACTCAGGACACTCACAGACTGGTCCTTTAATTGCCTCCCCCCACTACCACCCCTCCCCACAGGGGTGAGATTTGCCCATTCCAACTTGACCACAGCTTCCTTCACTAGGTGGGTGTAGCCAAGTACTCAGGATGTGGTGACAACAGAGGTGACTGGACATTTCTGCCCTGGCCAGTGCTTCAGGACTACCCAGGCTGAAGTCCCACTGCCCATATAAACCCCAGCTTTTGGGCTCTGTCCTCAGGATGGAAGGAAACTCAAGCCTCTTCCAGGACTGGGAACGCCCATCGTGTGGCGTGTGCACACAAGCCCAGCCACAGCAGTTCTTCTCCAACTATGGAAGGGGGCATGGCCGGCAGGCTCTAGCAAACTTTTTTAGCCCAGCCCGCTGACTCACACCTTCTAGCTCCACCCCCAAGGGGGCTCCAGGGCCCCAGCCCTTGCCATGAGGGTGGCAGCCTAAATGCCAGAGAAAGCTAGTCAACCCAGCAGGAAGTAAGAGACCACAGGTCCGGGGAAGGAAGCCACCCTACTTCTAGCCTTGCTATCCGGTAGTCAGCTGAGGGTTTGGGACCATTCCAGCCCAGGGCTGTAGGTATGCTGGTGCCCTCCCGTCCCAATAAGCCAGCCCTGCACACCTACTCTCCCCCCAAAGTGAAATGAATGAATAGGGGCGAGAAGCAGGAGTTGGCCAGGAGAAACGGAGTGGAGGAGTTGGCCAGGGGAAACGGAGTGGGGAGAGGGCACAGGGGACTGAGGATCGGTAGAAGAAAAAAAAAAAAAAACCTCCAGAGGTAAGAAAGAATATCCACAAAGCTCCTAGTCGAGGGTTTCCAGAGGAGGCCCTCCTCGAAAACTGATCGATCCACCCCTTTTGCGGCAGGACTCAGGAGCGCCACCCCGCCAAGAGCACCTGGCAAGTCAAGACTGGATCGAACCATTTTATTACCTCCCCCTCCTGAAACAAGAAGCGCCGGGCTGGCCGGTCTGGGAAGACTATACCACTGACTCCGCGAGGGGAGCGCGGGCTGGTCGACTGCGCTGCAGCAGGGGGGACAAAACCGAAGGGAAGCTCTGTCCACGACGCCAGATCCAGGTTGGGCAGTGCCGAGAAAGCACCAGCTGTCTGATGCCTGCTCAGTGCCTCCGCCTTCCGGCTGCCATCTCCAGCGACAGCTGCGCGGATCCCGGGATTCCTAAGGCTCGCGAGAGCCTTTCTTCGCTCGGCACTAGCCAGGGCCCCGGGGAACCAGGGGTTCGGTCGCCGGGATCCTCCGTGATGCGCTCTGAGGGAGAAATGGCGGGGTCGTCGGCCGCTCGCTCTGGGCTAGGCTCCTGGCTGCCCCGGGTTTGGGGTGGTTCACGGGATCCCAGATGCTGAAATGGGGAAGCGCTGGCACTGCTAGAACTCAAGACCTCTGGTCTCCCAGGACCTGGGCGATCTGGGGATGGCAGAAACTGTAGGTTACATTGGTCTGTAGGGCAGGGATCAGAGAGCTGGGCTCTTAACTGAAGAGGGGAGATCCCAAGGGCTATGGGAGATGTAGACAACTCTCTTTTGAGAAAACTCCCTTCAAGGTCTGGACATGTCCCTCAGGAACCCACACCATACTTCAGGCTGCCCTATGCTTCCTTTCCACAGACTGTTCTCCTAAATCCAGGAAACACCTCAGAAATCATCATGATCCCCAAAGGCTATCAAACCCTGACCTTGGTGAAGAGACCCCAAATCCCTCCTATCTAGGACCCTAAACTCTTCATGCGCAGCTCACCTTCCTAGACTTCAAATCCTTTCCTTTCAGATGGCTGATCTTTCAGATCTAGACCTCCCTATTGCTTTACCAGCCAACCCAATCTCTCCCTGCTGAGACCCACTATCCTTTCCCTTGAGGGACCCTGAAGCCTCCTTCAGAACATTTGCTTTTGTCTCAGAAACTTTTCTTTTTCTTCCCTCCAAGTAACTCAAAAGCCGCCCTCTGAAATCCACCCATCTTCCCATTCTGGGACCCTATCTACCTTGTCTCCAATTTGGAGCATACCATGATCCTACATAGATATCAAACCCCTGTCCCTCCTGATGGAAGCGACCCATCCCTTCCCACTCAGGACATCAGTGTCTCCCCTCTGGAATCCTCCCCTCCTCTCTAAATGGCTGAGAAACCCACCATCTCTTTTCTGGGGCCCTGACACCCCTTCAGGTTTGCCAGGGTGGGTCACAAGAGGCCTGCGAAGCACGAGATGGAGCCTGGGACTGCCTGTCCGAATCTGCTCCAGAACCTGGGCATGGGAGAGGCCCTGAGTTGACTCTCCATTTATGCGAAGCACGAGATCCCCAGCCTGCAAGAGTGCAAGTGGAGAAGAACTGTAGAAAGGGCATAAGGAGAGTGCCTCCTAACAGAGCAAGAACGGGACTAGCAATGTCCAATGGAGGGTGCCTTATGCTCACTTGCAAACGACCACAGCGCTGTGCAGGCCCATCCTTCAGCAGCTCACCCACTGCCAATGGAGTGTTCCCAGTCGCATCTCGTCCGCCGCTTAAAGTAAAACCAAAGCCCACGGGGCCGCGAACCAGTTCTACGCAGAACTGACCAGAGCCCTGAAGATGCTTCAAAGCACAATGTGCCTTAACCTGGGTCATTTGAGGCCGTGTGGTACGTGTACCCAAGGTGTTGGGCTGACGATGCTGAAGTAAGAATAAAAGTGTTCACACATTGCCAATCTCATTGTTTCGAGGCCTTAGTTAGGACAAGGTGGTACCTGGGATGGATGATCCACCAAGGTAGGATTAGGGAGGCGTCTGTCTGTGACCTCTATCTCGGCAGAATCCAACATGCAGGTGGCTGGGGGATTGAAGAGGCAATTAAAAGAGTGCGTGGAAGCTACCCACTATGAGCCTCTGACTTAATATTCTACATTTACCTGTTTTACTTGACTCGAGAATACACTTACAAATTGACCTACTGTTTTAACTAATTTGCTCACACAATTAGCTGTACTGATTACTCTCTCATAACCAGCATTCGGGGTCCAGGTGTTTGAAGAGTGGTCCTTTCCTTCCCACATCCCTCTAATAACACGCAGACTCCGCCCCTCCAGTGACAGTTGGAGCCCCATCCTCAATTGTAGGAGGTTCACACCCCCATATTAGCATTCCAGGCAGCCCGCACCCAGAGCTTCCACCCCGCCTCCTAGGAACGCCTATCCGAGCCCCGCTGATAGGGGCCGCGTCCAACCTCTCACCTTCGCTAATCTTCCTGCACTCACCTACTGCGATAAACACCTGCTATGGGAACCCCCAAGGCCCCGCCCTCTGGAGCTCCCTCCGAGCCCCACCTCTCCACTCACACCGTGGGCTCAGGGCTGGAGTAACTAAGGACCCAGGCCTGGCGGCCACCTCAAGAGCGACCCCCACCCCGACCTTATCCCGCGGGCGGCCCCGCCCCCGTCACG
>NW_004567128.1:28499319-28510006 GCF_000260355.1 Condylura cristata | reverse complement strand
CCGCCGCCGCCGCCGCCGCCGCCACAGCGGCCGCCGCCGCCAGGGCGCCAGCGCTGCTTTGTTTACCACCTGTCGGAAGGAGAAGGCGACGAGCAGACAGGCGGGGCCCGGTGGCAGGGACAGACGCGCCCTCTCCCGCCTCCCCTTCCGTACCTCCTCTGCGCAGGCGGGGGTCCGCGGCGCCCCCCGCGCGCCGCTCCATGACCAGTGTGGACGCGAGGCCTCCAGCGACGCCTGTGCAGCGCCCGGGCGCACTCACCTGGCGGCCCGCCCGGGGCTGAACGCCGCTGAGGCTGACCAGCCAGTGCTGGGCGCCTGACCCGCGCGGCCGCGCCGTGACCTACCTGGTGGCCCGAGGAGGCCTGGCCCTGGGAGCCAGCACGAGCGCCTGGCCTCGCAGGGCCTTGGGCGCTGCTCCTGTTACCCCGATGCCGGGCTGGGCTCCCCGTTCCACCCAATGCGTGTTGATGTCCTTACTGCACGTGCAAGAAGGGCAGGTCAGAAGGGCAGGTCGAGGCCCAAGGGGTGTGAAAACTAAAATTGGGGGGGCACACAGAGGAGCCCAACTTTACCAGGGAGTCCTGCTGCTTCCAGCAGAGCTTCCCACATAGTGGCCACAGGAAGTTGGCAGTCATTGTTTGTCTAAGCCAGGCCCTACCGGTGAACTGGAAGGTGATGGTGGTGCTGGGGAGGGACAGCCCTTGGAAACTTTGAGGCCACGGGAGGGTTTGGGGCCCTGAGCATTACAGAGCTGGGATGCTCACAAAGCAGGGAAGGGCATGTCCCCTGGAGAGTGGAGGGGCTGTAGGTGTCTGAACTTGAGGAGGCCTTGGAGGCTTTTGAAAGGGTGAGAGGGGGTGCCAGCCATTGAGGGGGGAGAAATGAGGCCCCTCCCAGGTGTGAAAATGAGGGGAGTGCCTGGTGCTATAGGCCCTGAGAGGGGACAGTGCTGCTATAGTTGAAGGAGAGAAGGCGAGCAGTTTGAGGTGGCCTGTGACCGCCACTCCGCTACTCCTAGAAGAAGAAACAGAGTCTGAGGGTCTCAGGCTCCTGCCCAGGGCCGGAAAGCCAGCTGAGAGCAGTGTGGGTCTCAGCTACCACCCCACCACCCACCACTCTCTTGGTCCTTGGACTGTGACTGTTTCAGTAGGGGCTCTGGAGGCACAGTGACCACATCACCCCTGCTTTCGCTCCTCTATGACCCACCCCAGTCCCTCCCACCTGTAACCTGGTCTTTACTGATGGGGGACACACTGCTGTGGTCAATTATTGTTGAGCCTTCAAGCACTACACATAGGGCAGCTTCCAGTCTGTGGCTTGGGCTCCAGAACTAGGGATGGTATAGAATAGTGCCTTCAGAGTGGGGCATATAAGCTTGAAGATGTGCAGATTTAACAGTGGCTGGGTCTCACATATCAGAGAATCTCAAGGTCAGGATGGGTATGATAGGAGAGGATGCTTCTAATCACCAGGCAGCCTTGAATGTTCAGAAATGGGCCAGGAAGTTTGCCAACTAGATGGAAGGACAGGACTCATTGACCTGAAGTAGAATTGATTCTAGATTGGGAGATGCTCAAACGGGGGCAGGGTGGGGCTGACAGATTTGGTTGTCTAAAGATGGTCGGTCTCTGGCTAAATTGTGAAGTGGTTGTGAACTATGGGTATGGATTTGCTGAGCACTGATGCTAGTAGAACCTGAAATCTCAGGGACAGGAGCAAAGATTGAGGTTGGGGGAACTGTGCTCAGGTCACTGAGGCAGCTGTCAGGGTCGGGGCCCACACAGAAACAAACAGGATGGAACTGACGCAGGGAATTCTGGGTATTTGCCACTGGTGAACTAATCATGAGAGACAAGGTCTGGGGTTAGGAAAGCAAGGTTTACTAGGAAAACCAGTAAGCTGAGGAGACGGGGACTCCAGTCTCAAGCCATTTCAATTTCTTGGTGGCTGGGGGGAAGGGCTGGAGTTTTCATAATAGAGTGCAGGAAAGGAGGAGATGAGCTTGCTGTTGATCGTCATGACTCTGCTGTCCTGTGGTCACCACACGACTTTTCCTGCCTCTGTCTTGGCCATTGTGTGGGTGCTGTCCAGGTAGAATGAGCACCCAGGGGTGTCATGATTTCATGATGGCTCATATCTTTTCAATCTATCTGTCAACAGAAACATCTTTAAAAAGGGGGTGAAGTTGGTGCTGGGAGGTTGTTTGCGGCCGTTTTAGGGGCGTTAATAAACGAGCCATTGTAGACATGCAACTGCACTCTGAAGGGTACAACATTGGCTAGTTCAGGCCTTGTATTTTGCTTTCAGAACCCTAGCTTAGTGCTTCATTCTCAGGCTCAGTGTAACCCCCCTCCCACCATGGAAGCCACAGAGATGAAGTGTGCCATAGTAATATTGCCAAAGGGTTAGTAATAAAGCTTCAGCTGTTTTGCCTTGTCAGGCTATTTGGTAGAAGTCATGACACTTTGTAAAAAAAATATTTATTTATTTATGCATGCAGAAATGCGGTACAGGCCAGAGGTGCAGGGGCGGTGAGAGGATTCACCACAGACAGAGTGGGGAGCAGAACAGGCAAATTGACAAAGTACACTGCTGAGGGGAGTAATGAGAGAGTCAGGAGAGGTCTGCCGCGCCATGTGGGTCACCTCTGGTGTGGTGACTGAACTTTCACTGAAGCGGCAATGGCTTGGCTTGGCTTAGCTTTGCAGAGCAGTGCTCCAACCCGCTGAGGGCCCCTGACACTTAACTTACAATCAGACTGAGCATGACCAAACCCACTTAGTCCTGCTCCATGTGAATTTAAGCAATTCCGTCTCATCTCATTCATTCATGAATATAGCTTAATGCCCCTTGCAGCCCAGCCTCATTCAGGATAGGTTTTATTTTATTTGAAGATTTATTTATTTATGCATACAAGAACTGGGGTACAGGCCAGTGGTATAGGGGTGAGAGGATTCATCAGAAACAGAGTGGGGAACAGAGCAAGCAGATTAACTGAAATACACTGCTGAGGGGAGCAGCAGTCTGGACTGGAGAGGTCAGCCACAGCATGTGGGTCAGCTGCCTAGCCAGAGATCGAACTTGGAGCTGCAGTGGCTGTGGAGAGCTTCACAGTACATTGCTTTAACCCACTGCACCACCAGAAAGGGCCCAGAATAGGTTTGGAACTGTAACTACCTCCTTTAAGTCTATCACTACAATCAAGAGAGTGAACATAATTTACATTGCTGAAGTTTTCTCTTGCTTCTCTGTCATGAAGTTTTCTATTGCCTCTCTTGCCTTTCTGTAACAGAAAACAAACAGGATGGAACTGACACAGGGAATGCTGGGATACTTGCTCCTTCCTAGTTCCTGACACTCTCCCCAGCCTCCACCTGCAACCACTGATCTACTTCTGTCACTGTACATTAGTTTGCATTTTCCTAGGTTTTTATATAAAGGGGTCATCCAGTATGTACTTCTTTTTGGAAGTTGGTCGACTTCTTTCACATAGCACAATTATTTTGAAATCAATCCAAAGTTTTCATTTTGCCACCCCTGGTGGCACCAGGGGTTAAGTCTCAGCACTATCAAACTACTGACAGCCACTGCAACATAAGTCCAGTCCCAGCAAGAGAGCTGACTCACATGGTCCAGCAAACCTCTTCTGACCTGCCTGCTGCTCCCCTCAGCAGTGCATTTCAGTCAGTCTCCCTGTTCTGCTCCCCACTCTGTCTCTGATGAATCCTCTTACCCCACACCTTTGGCCTATACTCCAGTTCTTGTATGCATAAATAAATTTTTAAAATCTTCAAGGTTTTCATTTTTTTTAAGATTTATTTATTTATACAGAACTGGGGTACAGGCCAGAGATGTGGAGGGTGAGAGGCTTCACCAGAGACAGAGTGGGGAGCAGAACAGGCAGATAGACGAAGTACACTGCTGAGGGGAGCAGCGGGCGGGTCAGGAGAGGTCTGCCATGCCATGTGGTCACCTCCGGGGCAGGCGGGGATCGAACTCATGCGGAAGTGGCTTAAGCTTCTTAGTGCAGTGCCTTAACCCACTACGCCACCAGGGAGGGCCCGGTTTTCATTGTTTAATTAAAATTTTTTGTTAAAGATTTATTTATTTATGCATACAGAGTTGGTGTACAGGCCAGAGGTGCGGGGGTGAGAGGATTCACCAGAGACAGAGTGGGGAGCAAAACAGGCAGATACACTGAAATACACAGCTGAGGGGAGCAGCAGGCAGGTCAGGAGAGGTCTGCTGCATCATGTGGGTCAGCTCCTTTGCCAGGGATCAAACCTATGCTGAAGTGGCTGAGGATAGCTTTATAGTGCTGTGCTTTAACCTGTTGTGCCACCAGGGGGAGCCCATTTAAAATTTTTTAAAGATGAGTTTATTCATGCATATAAAAGCTGGCCAAAAGTGCAGGGGAGAGGGGTGAGACAGCAGAGGTCTGCCATGCCATGTGGGTTAGCTCCCTGGTGGGGGATCCAACTCATGCTGCAGTGGCTGCTGATAGCTTCATAGTACTGAGATTTAAACCCTTGAGCCACCAGAAAGGGCCCCCAAGTTTTTGTTTTTATTCCAAAGTAGTATCATTGCATATATAGTCTACAAATTGTCCATCTATTCATCTGTTGGTGGATATTTGGTTGTCTTAAGTTTTGAGATATTAAAAAATACCCCAAAATACCTATATTGAAGCCTAACCCCACCTGTGACTGTATTTGGAGATAGTCGTTAGCAGGTAATGAAGGTAAAATGGGATCATAAGAGCAGAGTTCTCCTCCCAAAAACTGCATTAATCTCTTTTTATTCTTTAAGTAACCTCTTCTAGAGTTAAGGACTTCTCTTTGCAGGTGATGAAATGTTTAAGAAATACACTTTGGCATGAAAGTGTTGGCACTGTTATGAACATAGAATTTTCCCTTTACTTAAACTCAGAATTAGGACTTTTGATTCTTGTTGTTTATATTCCATCCCAGTAGACTGTAGAAGTTATCCGAAGACAGTCTGAATTGCTTTCTAGTAGTGGTCTACCACCAGGCTCTGGTTTCTCCAGGAACACTATTACCAAATTGATTTAAATAGGTAGTAGACTAAGAGACTTTCCCTTAATCAAATTTAAATGCATTTTGTAAAGGGAGTGCCGCCTTTTAAAAAAAAGATTTATTTATTTATGCATACAGAACTGGGATACAGACACCGTGAGAGGATTCACCAGAGACAGATTGGGGAGCAGAACTGGCAGACAAACGAAGTCCACTGCTGAGGGGAGCAGCGGGCGGGTCAGGAGAGGTCTGCCACGCCATGTGGAGCACCTACGGGGTGGGGATCAAACTCACATTGAAGCGACCACGGCTTGCTTGCAGTGCTGAATTTTAGCCCGCTGCGCCACCAGGGAGGGCCTTAAATGCGTTTTATTTTTATTTATTATTTTTTTTGTGCGTTTTATTTTTAGACAAACTACAAGATGTTTTTCTTAAAAACAATGCTACACTCCAAATAAATCAAGGTCAAAATAAATGGAAAGCTTAAGATGACATCAGTCCTTGGCACATGGGTGACTCGGTGATGGGAAACTCATGGGGATTACAATTGAGATGAAAAAAAAATGTACAAAATGATGTAAAAATAACTATTATATTTAAAAAAATGTCCTATTCTGGTGTCATGTAAATGACAAACAGCAGCCAGTTATGGTGACAGGTGATCAATCCACAGTAATTGCCAAATTTATTAACATTTTTCCATTTCTAAAGCATCCTGAAAGAAAATCATATCTGGGGGTCACCATCCTCACAGCTGTCCGGCAGAGCAACTATGCCATCTGGATTCCTGTTTTCACCAATAAAGAACTGGTACTTTTGAAATTTGCTTGATTTGTCCTGTAGTTTCTGTCATAGAAGTTTTTACTCTTTCTGGTTTGTGTTCTTCAACTTGCCTTTAACTGATTTCATGCCATCTTTGATGTGTTTCTTGCAGGCTTCAGTTGTAAAGCTGGTTTCCTGCAAGTGATGGTTCATGATGATATCAACACCAGGTGCATACACCTTGGGGCCTTGTGTGGAGGCTTTTCCACCAATGCACAAGTCACCAGTGTCCCTCTGGGTCCTACTGCACCCTCTGCTGGAGGAAGGAAGGAGCCTGCAGAAGAGCCTAAGAGGGGTTCAGTTCTGATTGTGACCTTATTAGGAGAGAAGAGGAGGGCTCTCTCTTTTTGTATTCAGGTACAGAGACAAGGTGGCTGTTTGCAAGCTAGGAAGAGAGCCCTTGCCTGAGAACCAAACTAGATTCTTGGACTGGGACACTGATCTTGGACTTCCCACTTTCTAGTCTGTGAAAAATGAATTTCTGTTGGTTAAACCGGCAGCCTATGACATTTTGTTATGGCAGCCTGACATGTTATAACAACAAATAAAGCTACTGCAAACATTAATATATACAAATACTTTGTAGACATGGCAACAGCCATGCTACCCACGTTGTATGACAAGATCCTGACGTGGGGAAGAAAAATCCTGAAAAGTCAGGATATTCCACAGCTGGCTCCTGCTGGATTCTTTTTGCTTGTTTATGGTCATTTTCAAGAAGTATGATTTGTTCTTGGCTGTTCCCAAGAAGCACAGCAATTGTCCAAATAATACATTCAATATAAAATCAATAATTACTTGATTGGTTCAATAACAATAGCATCGTACACACAACGGCACAGTACATTATAAAATAATTAATATTCCTCTGCTTGAGAAGGCGCTGGCACAAATGTAGGTCCCACAATAACGAGAGACATGTCACGGTCCAAGAATTCTGGGAACCAAAAGTTGTAATAATTTCCTACCCAGTATCCAATAAAAGATCTATAGTTTTAAGTAACATAGTTTTATTTTAAGTAATAGACTTATAAATAATATGTTTCCTACTCTTTCCTTTAACTTTCACCCCAACCTCTTTTCACATAGAAAGTTTTTTTTTTAGATAAGATTAATAGGATAATCAGTGACCATATAAAGAAAGAAATTTCCCCCTAATTCTTATGTTAGATTAGAGACTAGGTAGACAAAACAATTACAGGAATAGTGATTAATAGAAGCTCCTTTTGTAAATCAAAAAAGGGGGTTTTCCTTAGGGGCAGGGAAATGTCAGTGCACTCAGTGTTGGTGTTTTTCTCAGTCCTAGTTCCTTAACATTAGATCCTGTACCTTTAAGATGTGTGTTCATTGAGAAATTAACAAAATGATTGCTTAAGTTGTAATAGCTAACTGATCACCATAGAAACATTTTGTTTACTGATAACTGATCACCATAGGAATATTTGTTTATTAACGACTGGTCACTATAGGAACATTTTGTGTATGAATATCACAGTCTCAATAAGAGATCAAAAAGTCCCGAGCTGTCTTTAAGAAAAATGTGATGATTGCTATCTTTCTGCTTTATGCACACACTGATGTACTCCCACAGCTTGCTTGTAATGTATAAATAAAGACCTGCTGGGACAGTTGGCAGAAGATGTTTTCACCCTAAACATGTGTCTGCATCTCCTCATTTTCCTACCTCTCTTCCTTTTTCCCCTCACCTTCTCTCCCTCTCTCTCACCTTAGCCAATGGCATCCTTTCCTGCTGGAGACTCTCATTACCTCAGCTGAAGCTGGCCTTCAGCAGACAAATGCTTTCACTTCCTTTAAGCAAATAACCAGGAGTGGAATGACAGGCTCACATGTATGCAAGTAACTTCTCAAGATACTACCAAACTGTTTTCTAAAGCTGCTATTCTATTTAACATTTCCATTAGCAATAAATGAGAGTTCCATTTCTGTTACATCTTCACCAATCATTGGTATAGTCAGACTTTTTAATTTTTGCCATTCTAATATGTGTATAATGGTAACTCAATGATTTCAACTACCATTATCCTTATAACTACTGATATTGAGGATTGTTGATGTGTTTATTGGCCATCTGTGTATGTTCTTCCTGTTCATATCTTTTAAAAAAGATTTTATTTATTTGTGCATACAGAACTGGGGTACAGGCCAGAGATGCAAGGGTGGTGAGAGGTTCACCAGAGACAGAGTGGGGAGCAGGACAGGCAGATAGATGAAGTACACCGCTGAGGGGAGCAGTGGGCAGGTCAGGAGAGGTCTGCTGCGCCATGTGGGTCCACTCCGTGCTGGGGATGGAACTGCACTGAAGCACTGCGGCTAGCTTGCAGTGCTGTGTCCTAAACTGTTGTGCCACCAGAGAGGGCACTGTTACTCAAGTTCTACCAGCCCCCCCCCAAAAAAAAAAAAAACCTGCAAGGATTTTTATCAGAAATGAGATAGATGAATCTATAGATTAAGTTGGGGGAAAATGATGTCTTAGTACTGAGTCTTATAACCTCAACATAATATACATAACATTTAAGGTATTTAATTTCAGCAATATTTAACATTTCCAAGTTTTCAGGTCTTGCACATCTTTATCCCCAATATTCCTTTTTTGATGATATTGTAAATAGTTTATTCTTATTTCTATATCTAATGGATTATTGCCTACAGGCAAATATAATTTTTACTTATTGAACTTGTGTCCTACACTTTGCTAAACTAGTATATTCAAGTAGATTTTTGGAGGTTCCATTTTTCTTGTCTGAAATAGAGATAGTTGTACTTCTTTCTTGCCAATCTATGTTTTTTATTTTTTCTTATCTTATTGACTGGCGGAAACCTCTAGTACATTGTTGAATAGAATATCCTTGTTTTGTCCCGACTTCTGTGACCGGCCTCAAGAAAAAAGACGGGAGGCAGAAAGGCTGAGCAAGCAGAGTTTATTGCTCCTGGGCAGCAGCTGAGACAGTGCCCCTACTGTGGGGTCCGCAGCTACTGCCAGCGCCATAGGGGAAAAGGGCCTCATATAGATTATAGGTTGGCATTCCAAAGGGTGACTCATCGCTGTGCCCCCTGATGCTAGGCCCAGTTAATTTATCACCTTTGGCTGCAGGCCCAGTTTATTACCACCTTTATCTAGTCCCCATAGTAAATGTGTTATCTCTGTACTTGATCACTCTCAACAATCCTTTCTCATTCCTCATCTGATATGAAAGCAATCAATCTTTAATGATTCCCATATCTTCATAGTTACACCAATTCATGAATTTAAACCAATCCCCTCTTAATTTCATGCCATCGTAATTAATGTCAATTAATATAATGTGATGACCAATCTTATTTTAGATATTCCCTACATGAACTGACACCAAAATCCTTTTTAATAATGTCCCACTTATGATCTCAGGTCATTTACTCCATTATTTTCACTGCATTAACAGATTAAGGCAATCCCTGTTTAAGCACTATTCCATTCCTAAATTTGAGCAGATGTCCGTAATAACATGCCTCATGGAAGTATCTAAAAGAGGCCATGAGTACATGCTTAACCATGTACTCTAGATTTTAAAACCATTACCCCTTTTAAAGTCCTCCTTGTTCAGAGACTTAGTCAAATCTCTTTTCTAGCACTATCAAATTAATATATTTCTATCATCTCCATACTGTGCCTCCAGAGCCCCTACTGAAACAGTCACAGTCCAAGGACCAAGAGAGTGGTGGGTGGTGGGGTGGTAGCTGAGACCCACACTGCTCTCAGCTGGCTTTCCGGCCCTGGGCAGGAGCCTGAGACCCTCAGACTCTGTTTCTTCTTCTAGGAGTAGCGGAGTGGCGGTCACAGGCCACCTCAAACTGCTCGCCTTCTCTCCTTCAACTATAGCAGCACTGTCCCCTCTCAGGGCCTATAGCACCAGGCACTCCCCTCATTTTCACACCTGGGAGGGGCCTCATTTCTCCCCCCTCAATGGCTGGCACCCCCTCTCACCCTTTCAAAAGCCTCCAAGGCCTCCTCAAGTTCAGACACCTACAGCCCCTCCACTCTCCAGGGGACATGCCCTTCCCTGCTTTGTGAGCATCCCAGCTCTGTAATGCTCAGGGCCCCAAACCCTCCCGTGGCCTCAAAGTTTCCAAGGGCTGTCCCTCCCCAGCACCACCATCACCTTCCAGTTCACCGGTAGGGCCTGGCTTAGACAAACAATGACTGCCAACTTCCTGTGGCCACTATGTGGGAAGCTCTGCTGGAAGCAGCAGGACTCCCTGGTAAAGTTGGGCTCCTCTGTGTGCCCCCCCAATTTTAGTTTTCACACCCCTTGGGCCTCGACCTGCCCTTCTGACCTGCCCTTCTTGCACGTGCAGTAAGGACATCAACACGCATTGGGTGGAACGGGGAGCCCAGCCCGGCATCGGGGTAACAGGAGCAGCGCCCAAGGCCCTGCGAGGCCAGGCGCTCGTGCTGGCTCCCAGGGCCAGGCCTCCTCGGGCCACCAGGTAGGTCACGGCGCGGCCGCGCGGGTCAGGCGCCCAGCACTGGCTGGTCAGCCTCAGCGGCGTTCAGCCCCGGGCGGGCCGCCAGGTGAGTGCGCCCGGGCGCTGCACAGGCGTCGCTGGAGGCCTCGCGTCCACACTGGTCATGGAGCGGCGCGCGGGGGGCGCCGCGGACCCCCGCCTGCGCAGAGGAGGTACGGAAGGGGAGGCGGGAGAGGGCGCGTCTGTCCCTGCCACCGGGCCCCGCCTGTCTGCTCGTCGCCTTCTCCTTCCGACAGGTGGTAAACAAAGCAGCGCTGGCGCCCTGGCGGCGGCGGCCGCTGTGGCGGCGGCGGCGGCGGCGGCGG
>NW_004567128.1:28495075-28498424 GCF_000260355.1 Condylura cristata | reverse complement strand
CGTGACGGGGGCGGGGCCGCCCGCGGGATAAGGTCGGGGTGGGGGTCGCTCTTGAGGTGGCCGCCAGGCCTGGGTCCTTAGTTACTCCAGCCCTGAGCCCACGGTGTGAGTGGAGAGGTGGGGCTCGGAGGGAGCTCCAGAGGGCGGGGCCTTGGGGGTTCCCATAGCAGGTGTTTATCGCAGTAGGTGAGTGCAGGAAGATTAGCGAAGGTGAGAGGTTGGACGCGGCCCCTATCAGCGGGGCTCGGATAGGCGTTTCTAGGAGGCGGGGTGGAAGCTCTGGGTGCGGGCTGCCTGGAATGCTAATATGGGGGTGTGAACCTCCTACAATTGAGGATGGGGCTCCAACTGTCACTGGAGGGGCGGAGTCTGCGTGTTATTAGAGGGATGTGGGAAGGAAAGGACCACTCTTCAAACACCTGGACCTGGGAACATTGGTTAAGACGATGGGATCAGAGCTGTTATTCCTGTGGGGTGAGCTGGGATTATTACTTGAAGTGTAAATTCCCTGGGTAAATAGTGTGAGAGGTGGGTCATGAGTTCAACAAAGTAATCTGGTGTATTAATTTAGAAGGTAGAGCCTATGTATTTTCTATGGAGAGTTGCTGACCACTTTCTTAGCCTCTCCCTTCCCATAAAGTAAGCTTGCTATACTGTAAGAATAATAGCGCATGGATGGTTGCCTACTCCAAGACTGGCTTACCTCCCACGCGGAGTTCCTAATATGGCAAATACAGTAAGGTGTACTCAATACTTTTTTGGAATTTGAACAGTGCATAGAACTGGAGACTGCCTTGGGGGAGTCCTCTAAACATTGGAGTCAAAGATTGCGGGTGAGGATGGTGGAGAGGCATGGAGTTGTAGAAAAGCAGTAGAGAGGATCAGGATGAGACTATGCCACAAATTTTTAGTCCCTATGGAGAATTGGGTAGAACCCAAACTCTGGTGTCAGCTAGTCTGGTTTCAAACCTGACTCTTGTTACCATCTTCCATAACTTTTATGTGGCTTTTATCTCAGAAAAGCTTAGCCACTTGAATGTAAAAGTAACATATTTACCTTTCAATATTGATGAATTTAAAATCAGAACCGAAAATGTCAGAATAGCTTAGTCTTTACTTCCATGTGATAACTTTCGGTTTCTAACTTTTAAAGTTTGTAGCAACATGACTTGTTTGACAGGAAATCATGAATAGGTACTGTATTGGAACATTTTAGTAACTTACTAACACATGCATTGAGATAGTGTGTCTAATTGAAGTGTTATACAGTTTACCCAATTAATGTATGCTGCAGTTGTTTTTAGTATATTCATGGAGTTGTGTAACCATTCATTCCAATGTAACTTTGTACTATGTTTAACTTCCTGGAAGAAACCTGATAACCTTTAGCAGTCAGGCTGCATTCTCCAGCTTCTCCCTGCCAGTTTATGGAACCACTAACATACTTTGTCTCTGCAAATGTACATATTTTCATTTTCTAAAATTTAATAATATGTAATATTTTTGTGACTGACTTCCTTCACTAGTAATGTTTTCAAGGTCCTATGTGTTAGCATATGCCAGTACCTCTTTCCTTTTTATTGATAACTAATATTCTACTGCATGAATATTTATCTATTCATCAGTATGTGGA
Organism: Condylura cristata; assembly: GCF_000260355.1. Classification (NCBI taxonomy): domain Eukaryota; kingdom Metazoa; phylum Chordata; class Mammalia; order Eulipotyphla; family Talpidae; genus Condylura; species Condylura cristata. The sequence continues at coordinate 28,496,791 of NW_004567128.1, read as the reverse complement.
TATTAGGGTTTTTTTTTCTCTTTTGGACCATTATAAATAATGCTCCTATACAAAATTTATGTGCAAATTTTTGAATGAGGTGTGTGTTAATTTGTCTTGGGTGTGTCCATAGAAATATAATTGTTGGGTCATGTGGAATTTTGAACTTTAGTCTTTTAAGGAACTATCCACCTGTGTTCCAAAGTCATTGCCCCCTTTTACAATATCACCTGCAATGTCTGAGTCTTCCATTTTCTCCACATCCTCTCCAACACTTCTTATTGTCCGTCTTCTTAATTATAAAATCCTATTGTTTATGGGCTTACATCTCCTTGTGATTTTGATTTGCAGTTCCCTAAAAGATAACTGGTTTTGATTAGGCAGAATAATGGGCTTCCAAAGATATCAACCTCCTAATACTCATAACCTGTGATGTTAGCTTATATGGCAATAGACACTTCATGGATGTGAACAAATTAAGGATTTTGGGGTGAGAATAATTCCAATAATCTGGGATAATTAATAATTATAGTTAAAAATTACCGCAGATCATGGAGAGTACAATGGGATCAAAGGGGTTTCTTAAAAATGAATGGGGGCTCAGGAGAGTAGATGGAAGTAGAGGTAAGAAAGAAAGATTTGATGATGCTGCACTTCAACATGGAAGAAGGGGGCCGTCCCTGGTGGCACAGCCACCTCATTGCAAGCTCCATCCTGATCTCCCTCCCCAGAGCTGACCCACATGGCGCAGCAAACCTCTCCTGTCTCTCCCACTGCTCCTCTCAGCAGTGTCCTTGTCAGTTTGCCTGTTCTGCTCCCCACTCTGTCTCTGGTGAATCCTCTCACCGTGTCTGTAACCCAGTTCTGTATGCATAAATAAATAAATAAATCTTTAAAAAAGAAGATGGAGGAGGCCCTCCCTGGTGGCGCAGCGGGTTAAAGCACAGCACTGAGAATCTAAAGCCACTTCCGCATGAGTTCGATCCCGCCTGCCCAGGAAGTGACCACATGGCGTGGCAGACCTCTCCTGACCCTCCCGCTGCTCCCCTCAGCAGTGTACTTCCTCGATCTGCCTGTTCTGTTCCCCACTCTGTCTCTGGTGAAGCCTCTCACCGCCCCTGAGCCTCTGGCCTGTACCCCAGTTCTATATGCACAAATAAAGAATTCTTTAAAAAAAAAAAAAAAGAAGAAGAAGAAGATGGAGGAAGGGAACCACAAGTCAGGGAATGTGGGCAACCTCTAGAAGCTGAAAAATGCCAGGAAAGAGATTCACCCTAGAGATTCCAAAAGGAATGCAACCCTGCTGATATGTTGATATTAGGCCAATATGATGCCTGCCATACAGGCTGCAAGATAATAAAATTTGGTTTACTTTATTTTATTTTTCCTAAAAACATGGAATACTTCACAAACTTTCCTGTCATCCTTGAGCAGGATCATTGCTGATTTTCTCTGTATTATTCCAATTTTAGTATATGTGCTACCGAAGCCGCACAATTTGTTCTGTTTTAAGCCAGTAAATGTGTGGTAATTTGTTACAAAAGTATTGAAAAAATAGAACAGATGTTAAGTATCTTTTCATGTGCTAATTGGCCACTTGTATATATTTGGAAAAATGTATGTTCAGATTTTTTTTTAAAGATTTATTTATTCATATGGAACTGGGGTACAGGCCGGAGATGCGGAGGGTGAGAGGATTCACCAGAGACAGAGTGGGGAGCAGAACAGGCAGATCGA
>NW_004567128.1:28493798-28494954 GCF_000260355.1 Condylura cristata | reverse complement strand
GAACTCATGCGGAAGTGGCTTTAGCTTCTTGGTGCTGTGTTTTAACCCGCTGCGCCACCAGGGAGGGCCCTGTTCAGATTTTTTAAAGATTTATATGTATTTTTTTTATTTTGAGGTTTTAAGACTTCTTTATATTCTGAATCAAGTTCATTATCATACATATGCTTTGCAAATACGTTCTCCCCTTCCATTGGTTTTCTTTTCACTTTCTTGCCCTAGCTTTTGGAGCACAAATTTTTATTGTTAATTTTACATCAATTTTTGTTTTCATACAATGTATGCTTTATCATATCATGTAGGGTCCCCAAAGAGTTCCCATCACAATTCAACTTGCCCCATCACCATAGTCCCTTGTGCTCCCCAAAGAATATGGATTATAGTTGCCTGTTGATTTTAAGTTTTATTTTGTTATAATTACTGTCCCCCCCTTCCAATCCCTTATTTTGGCCCCCTATATTCCTTCTATAAGTGAAACCACCTGATATTTTTCTTTTTCTTTCTGGCTTATCTCACTGAGCATGGTATCTTCAAGCTCCATCCATGTTGCTGCAAATGGCATGAGTTTATCTTTTTTGATTGCTGAGTAGTATTTCATTGTATATATGTAACATCTTCTTCATCCAATCATCTATTTTTAGGCATTTGGGTTGTTTCCATACCATACCCATTATGAATAGTGCTACAATAAACATAGGGTTGCAGGTGCTCTTTTGAATTAATGTTTTTGTGTCCTTTGGGCAAATACCCAGCAGTGAAATTGCTGGATCATAGGGGAGATCCATTTTTAGCAATTTGAGGAACCTCCAAACAACTTTCCATAGTGGTTGGACCAGTTTGTATTCCCAGCAGCAATGTAGGAGTGTTCCTTTTTCTCCACATCCTCACCAACATTTGTTGTTGCTAGTTTTTTTTTTTAATATATGCCATTCCCAATGAGATGGTATCTCATTGTGATTTTGATTTGCATTTTCCTGTTTACCAGTAAAAGTGAACATTTTTTCATGAGATACCACCTCACCCCAGTGAGAATGGCACATCTTCAAACAACTAGCAACAACAATTGTTGGTGAGGATGTGGAGAAAAAGGAACTCTCCTGCATTGCTGGTGGGAATGCAAACTAGTACAACCACTATGGAAAACTGTTTGGAGGTTCCT
>NW_004567128.1:28480530-28493388 GCF_000260355.1 Condylura cristata | reverse complement strand
CAAAAACAGGGGGGTGGGAAGGGAGGGAAATGCACGGGACTATGGTGGTGGCACAGGGGTGATTTGGTGATGGGAAACCCGCGGGGATTACAATCAAGATGGAAAAAAAATATGTGCAAAATGATGTAAAAATAAACTTTGTAATAAAAAAAATAAATTAAAAAAATTAAAATAAATAAATAAATAAAATAAATTTTAAAAAAGTGAACATTTTTTCACATGCTTGTTGGCCATTTGCATTTCCTTTTTGTAGAAGTGTCCTTTTAGCTCCTCTTCCCATTTTTTGACTGGGTTGTTTACTTTGTTTTTGTTGAGTTTTGAAAGCTTGTTGTAGATTTTATTATCAGTCCCTTATCATAAGTGTTGTGAGGCACAACATTTTTTTTTATGACTTGGACAAATTCTTTAACCTTTTTTTTACCATAACAACCATTTTTAAGTCTACAGGTCAATAGTGCTAAGTATATTCACACTGTTATGGGAAAAAAATCTCCACAATTTTCATCATGAAAATCTGAATTCTCCACCCATAAGCACTCTCTACTCCTCCTTCTTCCTAGCCCCTGACAACCACCATTCTCCTTTCTGTCCCTGAGAATCTGGTTACTACAATTAAAAGAAAAAAATATTTAAAAATAAATAAAAATTATGTTTTTAAAAGTATCTGGCTACCCTTAGAACTTATACAATATTTGTCTTTTTGTCACTGGTTTATTTCACTTAGCATAATGTCCTTGAGATTCATCCAGGCTGTAATGAAAGTGTTGCAATTTGTTTCCTTTTTTAAAATAACACAATTGTTTATTTTTACATAATTTTGTGCCTTTTTCCATCTCAGTGTAACTCCTGTGGGCTTCTCATCACCAAATCACCCATGTGCCATCACCATAGTCTAGTGCACTTCCCTCTCCCCATCGTTTTTGATCCCATTCCCCACTCCACCCCCGCAAAATGTCTCTGGTATATAGTTGTTCATTATTATTATTTTTTCACCGGTCCTTTATACTCCTGCTATGAGTGAAACCATCCAGTATTTTTCCTTTTCTTTCTGGCTTATTTCACAAAGCATGATCCCTTCCAGCTCCATCCAAGTGGCTGCAAAATATATGTGTTTGTTTGTTTTTTGGTTGCTGAGTAATATTCCATTGTGTATATATACCACAACTTTCTTTTTAAATAATATAATAGTTTATTTTTACATTATTTTGTGCATTTTCCATTTCAATTGTAATCCCTGTGGGCTTACTATCACCAAATCACCCATGTGCCATCACCATAGTCCAGTGCATTTCCCTCCCCGCACTGTTTTTGATCCAATTCCCCACTACACCCCCATAAAATGTCTCTGGTATATAGCTGTTCATTATTATTATTATTATTTTCTTGCCTGTGTACCACATCTTTTTAATTTAGTCATCTACTTTTGGGCATTTGGGTTGTTTCCATGACTTTCCAATTGTAAATAAAGCAGCAATAAACATGGAAGTGCAGGTGTCTTTTTGAATCAGTGTTTTTGTGTCTTTTAGATAAATACCTAGGAGTGGGATTACTGGATCCTATGGAAGCTCCATGCTTAGCAGCTTGAGAAACCTCCAGTTTTCCATAGTGGTTGTACTATTTTGCATTCCTACCAGCAGGAAGCACAACATTTTTTAAGTGTTAATGAAGTCCAATTTATCTTGGTATTTTGTTGTTGTTGTGAAGGGGAGCAGAATAGATTACCCCAAAATGTGCCACTTTGACATGCAGATTATTTTGAAGGGAAGACAATAAAGATTCAGCAAATTCAAGAAAAAAAATTTACCTATCCCTTGGTTACTTAAATAATTTAGGTAATCTGAATTATTAAATAATTTAGGTAGTATCCTGGTCTAGAAAGCACTCTATTACCACAGATAACTTTTAAAAAATATTTATTTATTTATGCATTCAGAACTGAGGTACAAGCCAGAGGTACAGGGGTGGTGAGAGGATTCACCAGAGACAGAGTGGGGAACAGAACAGGCTGATCCACGAAGCACACTGCTGAGGGGAGCAGCAGGAGGGTAAGGAGAGGTCTGCTGCCCCAGTGGATCACCTCCGGGGCTGGGGATGGAACTTGCAGTGAAGCGGCTGTGGCTAACATGCAGTGCTGAGTCCTTACCTATTGAGTCACAAAGGAGGGCCCAGAGATAATTTTTTTTAAAGATTTCTTTATTTATGCATACAGAACTGGGGTACAGGCCACAGGAACAGTGGTGGTGAGAGGCTTCACCAGAGACGGAGCAGGGAGCAAAACAGGCAGATCAACAAAGCACACTGCTGAGGGGAGCAACGGTGGGTCAGGAGAGGTCTGCCACACCATGTGGTCACCTCCTGGGGTGGGGATTGAACTCTTGCTGAAGTGGCTTTAACTTCTTAGTGCGGTTCTTTAACCCACTGCGCCACCAGGGAAAGCCTAGATAACTTTTTTTAAAGATTTATGCATACAAAAACTTGGGTACAGGCCAGAGGTGCAGGAGCATGAGAGGATTCACCAGAGACAGAGTGAGGAGCAAAGCAAGCAGATCCACTGAAATACACTGCTGAGGAAAGCAGCAGGTGAGACAGGAGAGGTCTGCCATGCCAGGTGGTCACCTCCCTGGCCAGGGATGGAACTTGTGCAGGCAGTGGCTGTGATAGCTTCACAGTGCTGATTTAACCCCCTTCACCAGGGAGGCCCCAGAGATAACATTTTTAAAAAGGATTTTATTTATTTATGCATACAGAATTGGGGTACAAGCCAGAGGTGCAGGGACAGTGAGAGGTTTCATTAGAGACAGAGTGGGGAGCAGAACAGGCAGATCGACAAAGTGCACTGCTGAGGGGAGCAGTGGGCAGATCAGGAGAGGTCTGCCGTGCTATAGGTCACCTGGGGGGAGGCCTGGGGATCAAACTCGCATTGAGGTAGCTGTGGCTAGCTTGCAGCACTGTGTCCTAACCCGTTGTGCCACCAGGGAAGGCCCCAGAGATAACTTTTTATCTGCATGTCAATACATGCATCTAATTGCCAAACATCTCTTCTTAGGTTTCTATGAATTACCCTCCTCTCCTCTGAAGCCCTATGCTTTTTTTTTTATAACTTGTCCTTGAATTTAATATTTTTGTGGCTGTGTTCATCTGTTCCATGTCAGTTTAACTAATTAGACAAGCCATAGAACCTAGAAGGGAAATTTCCCCTCCCCTACAGTTCCTTTTATTTTAGATGCCTTATCTAACAAAACACTTCCTAACCTAAGATGTAAGTTTACTCTATGTATTCTAAGAGTTTCAATAGTTTTATTTTAGGTTTATGACCCATTTTGAGTTAATTTTTGTGTGAAGGGAATTCAACTTATTTTGTATATGGATGTCTAGTTGTGTTAGCACCATTTGTTGAAAAAAACTATAATATCAATAATAGACATTGAATTTCTTTTTTAAAAAGATTTGTTTATTACAACTAGCAACAACAAATGTTGGCGAGGATATGGAGAAAAAGGAACTCTCCTACACTGCTGGTGGAAATGCAAACTAGTACAACCACTTTGGAAAACTGTTTAGAGTTTCCTCAAACTGCTAAACATGGAGCTTCCCTAAGACCCAGCAATCCCACTCCTAGGTATCTACCCAAAAGACACAAAAACACTGATTCAAAAAGATACCTGCACCCCCATGTTTATTGCTGCTTTGTTTACCATTGGAAAAACATGGAAGCAGCCCAAATGCCCAAAAGCAGATGACTGGATTAAAAAGATGTGGTACATATATACAATGGAATATTACTCAGCAACCAAAAAAGAGAAACACATGTCTTTTGCAGCAACTTGGAGCTGGAAAAGATCATTCTTAGTGAGATAAGCCAGAAAGAGAAAGAAAAATACCAGATGGTTTCACTCATAGCAGGAGTATAATGGACCAGGCAAGAAAATAACAAGAATAATGAACAACCATATACCAGAGACATTTTGTGGGTTGGAGTGGGGAATGGGACCAAAAACGGGGGGTGGGGAGGGAAGTGCACGGGATTATGGTGATGGCACACGGGTGACTTGGTGATGGGAAACCCGCGGGGATTACAATTGAGATGGAAAAAAAATGTACAAAATGATGTAAAAAATGAACTGTTATAAAAAAATTTAAAAAAGATTTGTTTATTTATGCATACAAGAACTGGGGTATAGGCCAGTAGTGAGGGAGGTGAGAGGCTTCACCAGAGACAGAGCAGGGAGCAGAAAAGGCAGATCTACTGAAACACACTGCTGAGGGGAGCAGTGGGTGGGTCAGGAGAGTTCTGCCGTGCCATGTGGATCACCTCTCTGATGGGGGATAGAATTCAGCGAATTCAAGTGCTGCAGTGGCTTCGGATAGCTTCATAGTGCTGTGCTTTAACCCCTTGTGCCACCAGGGAGGGCCCTAACTTCAGCGTCTTAATTTGATTCACTGATCCACCGTCATGCTGGTACCACACTATCTTGACAAGGTTGCTGTTTGTTTTCCTTTGTCAAAATTGTTTTGGTTATTCTGGGTTACTTGAATTTCCATATGAATTTTAGAATCAATCTATCAATTTCTCCAGTTAAAATTAAATGGGATTTTTTTTAAAGATTCATTTATTTATGCATACAGAACTGGGGTACAGGCCAGAGGTGCAGGGGTGGCGAAGGGCTTCACCAGAGACAGAGTGGGGAGCAGAACAGGCAGATCGAGGAAGTGCACTGCTGAGGGGAGCAGCGGGCGGGTCAGGAGAGGCCTGCCACGCCATGTGGTCACCCCTGGGGCAGGCGGGAATCGAACTCATGCGGAAGCGGCTTCAGATTCTCAGTGCTGTGCTTTAACCCGCTACACCACCAGGGAGGGCCCAGTAAAATGAATTTTAAATTAGTTACTATTCATCATGTCCTTTGAAGGACTAAATGAGTGCTTAGATGGGTGATTGGCAATACACTCATCTAAGGACCTACCATAGATGTGTTTGCTGTTTTCTTTTTAAGAAATATTTATTTATGCATGCATGCAAGAGCTGGAATACAGGCCAAAGGTGTGGGGAGTGAGAGGATTCACCAGAGACAGAGTGGGGAACAGAACAGGTGGATTGACTGAAATACACTGCTGAGGGGAACAGCAGGTGAGACAGGAGAGGTCTGCTGGGCCATGTGAGTCAGCTCCCTGGCTGTGCTACTGTGGCTGCTTATAGCTTCAAGGTGCTGAGATTTAATTTTTTTGTGCCACCAGGGAGGGCCCTATTTGCTGTTTTCACTTTTGATATTTCCCATTGACTTAACTGAAGAACAGTATTTCACTGTTGATTTATTTGCATTGTTCTGCTTATTAGCAATGCTGAGAATCTTTATGTATGCTTAATGGCTATTTATATTTCCCACTTTGTGAATCCCCTCATCATATCCTTTGTCCATTTTCTCAGCTGAGGGTTGCCGGCCTGTTATTGTTACTGATCGGCAGTTCTTTGTGTTTTGAGTACATGGGCACCATATCTTTCATATATATATTTTTAAAAACACATGCTATTGGGCCCTCCCTGGTGGCGCAGCGGGTTAAAGCACAGCACTGAGAAGTTAAAGCCACTTCAGCATGAGTTCGACGCCCCCCTGCCCCGGAGGTGACCACATGGCGTGACAGACATCTCCTGACCCGCCCACTGCTCCCCTCATTAGTGTACTTTGTCCGTCGGTCTGTTCTGCTCCCCACTCTGTTTCTGGTGAATTCTCTCACCCTCCGCATCTCTGGCCTGTACCCCAGTTCTGTATGCATAAATAAATAAATCTTTAAAAAAAATACATGTTATCATGTCACCTAATCTTTTCACGACTCAAACAGACACTCCTAAGCCTTGTATACCCTGCCAGCCATGACCTCGTCTCTACCCACCACTTTAACTTCAGCTCCTGCCATCTTTAAGAATGCTTTTGCAATTTTAGCCCTTCTTCGAAGTAGTACCACGTAACTTTAATCCCCTTCTGTTCTCTCAAGCACGCCTCACAGCCTTGTGTGACTGGAGTCTTAACCACACCTGTAATCACTGCGTTTCTCAACATCCCATGTGTGGGCAGGGCCTGTAGCAGAACAGAGTAGATGCTCAATTAATGTGGGTTGAATGAACAGAAGAATCAATGATTGTGTCTGCAAAACTTTCCGATAGCCTTCCTTCACCACATGACAAACAGATTCTTTTCTCAATGTATGTAAACAGAAAGTCCCAATTTTGTTTTCAGGATGAACTATAGAGGAGAATTTTTTTTTCTATCATTGTGTTTTCACCACAAAGTTTTGCATCAGGACCTGAGTGGCTTGGTGTGATCTCTATAGTACATTCAGAAATGAGTCAGAGACCAGGTGTGAAATACCAGCGGAGGCAAGACTCTCAGGGAACTCTGCCCCAGTCTCTGTAATCCTGTGTTATGCACACTGCCTCAGGCGACTGCTTCAGGATGTGAATATCACTTTAGTCATTTTGCCTCCCAGGCCATGTGTCTGTCAGTAGTAAAAAGACAGAATGTCATCAACTCCCTGAGAATATGTGATTAGGGCCCTCCCTGGTGGTGCAAGGGGTTAAAGCCCTGCACTATGAACCTATCTGCAGTCACTGCAGCACAAGTTCAATCCCCCCCATCAGGGTGGTTACCCATATAGGGCTGCAGACCTCCCCTGTCCTGCCCATTGCTCCTCTCAGCAATGTGTTTCAGTAGATCTGCCTGTTCTGCTCCCCACTCTGTCTCTGGTGAAGCCTCTCGCTGCCCCTGCACCTCTGGCCTGTACCCCAGTTCTGCATGCAAAAATAAATAAATCTTTAAAAAAAGAAAGTGTTGGGCCCTCTCTGGTGGCACAGCGGGTTAAAGCACAGCACTGAGAAGCTAAAGCCACTTCTGCATGAGTTTGATCCCCGCCCCGGAGGTGACCCACATGGCGCAGCAGACCTCTCCTGACCGGCCGGCTACTTCCCTCAGCAGTGGACTTGTCAGTCGGCCTGTCCTGCTCCCCACTCTGTCTCTGGTGAATCCTCTCACCACCCCTGCACCTCTGGCCTGTACCGCAGTTCTGTATGCATAAATAAATAAATCTTTAAAAGGAAAAGTGTTTATTCAAATGTTTGCCTATTTTTTGATTGGGTTGTATGTATGAGTTCTTTATATATTTTGGATATTAAGCCATAATTTCTTCTCCCAGTCAATTGGTTTTCTTTTAGTGTTTGTGGTAGTTTCTTTTGCTTACAAAAACTTTTTAGTTGGATGTGGTATCATTTATTTACTTTCTTTTCTTCATTTCATTAATCTTTTGAAATTGTAAGACTGACCCACAGCATATTAATAGTTAGATTTTATTTAACATTTAAATTATATGTTAAATATTAAATTTACAAATTTTAAAATATTTGTTTGTGCAGAAATAAGTTTCTGATAAAATATCATTCACAATCTTCTTGCCAAAAAGATGGAATTTTAATATACGCACAAGAAAGCAACCAGTCCTTATTATACCTGTTGTATACATTCAGCATAATTGAATGTATTCTGGATGGCAATTACTTAGGCATATGTCTGTAAAAATCCACAGAGCTATGCACAACAGGTGTATATTCTGCCATATGTAAATTAATTTTAAAACATATCCTGTTTGAATGATAAATTATAACTCGTCTAAGAAAACAGATGTTTGGGGAATAATTGTCTTTGGTATTTTAATATAGAGTGGCTATTAGATAATATTATAGCATTTACCAAGACATAGTTCATGTCTTGTTAGAAATAGCTGTATTTTGGTTATATAGGATTATATATGTATGTGTATATATAATTGCCAAGATTGTGTGATTATTATGACTATTATAAAGGTGTATGTGTATATATATTTACTTTCACATACACAATATATGGAAAGAATATTGAATTAATCACTAACAATTAGTTATTGAGGCACAGAATAGACAGGTGTGGTACCAACTCTTATGTTTGAAAATGTGTTACTATATTTTTAAGAGATTTATTTATTTATACATACAGAACTGGGGTACAGGCCAGGGGTGCAGGTGTGGTGAGAGGATTCACCAGAGACAGAGTGGCGAGCAAAACAGGCAGATCGACGAAGTACACTGCTGAGGGGAGCAGCGGGCGGGTCAGGAGAGGTCTGTTGCGCCATGTAGATCACCTCGGGGTGGGGGTCGAATGAATGCTCAAGTGGCTTTAGCTTCTTAGTGCTGTGATTTATCCCTCTGAGCCACCAGGGAACGCCCGCTGTTAATATAATCTTTAAGTAAGATACCCAAAGAATTAAAGTAAAACACAAAATTGCAACAACAACAACAAAAAAAAATCTGTTTGCCGTTGTTCCCCCACTGGACTAGGAGCCTCTAGAGAAAAGGGCTATTTTACTACTATTTGAATCCAGAGCTTGTAGAGTATTAAATCTGGCATTGTAAGACATTGTGTACATGTCTGTTATTTGTTATTATACACAACTGGCACTCACGGATTTTTTTTTTCTTAATGACTTCTTTTACAGTAGGACACATAAGATGCATACGGTAGGTGATCAGTAAATCAAACGCCTACAGGAAGGAATGGGTGCCCGGCAAGAATGAAGCCACGTTCTCTGAAGAACTACATTTCCCTGTATGCTTGGCGCGACTTGCTCAAATGTAGTGAAACGTGACCGTTACTTCCCACGGTCGCATAGTCGCCTCCGCCTGCCGATGCCGCAGTGTTTCATGGGAAAGGTAGTTTTAGAACTTATCTTCCGGCCCTCCGCAAACGAAGCCCAAACTCTACTTCCCAGCAAGCCGCGCCTCGGCCCTGGAAGGGTAAGATGGCGGACGCAGAAGAGGATGTTTTGCGGCCCGCTGCGATGTCCGCGGCTCCGATTTCATTCAGTTTCAGTCGCACGGCGGCCCGGAGGCGGCTGGCGGACACCGGAGACGGCGCGGATGTGGTTCCGGAGGAGAAGGATTACTTGAAGACCGTGGAAGGAAAGGAGCTGCAAAGGTAAAGTGCCGGGTTCCCCGGATCCCCCGGAAATCGGTGCGGTAGGCGCAAGCAGGAGAGTGGAATCTGAGTTGATTCTCTTGGTGACAGTGGCCTGGAAAGCTTGAAGTACAGCCTGAGAAAATTTGTCGAGGCGAGAAGGGGGCAGTTTGTAGGCGAGCTGGGGAATTTGGGCCTCGTGACCGTGGGAATTGAAAGGATGTATTCCTGTGGGAGTGTCTTTAGGACTTGGGAACCTTGACCTGTGTGCATTCTGGAGAGAAGGAAAGGAGGGGAGAATGACAGGACCACTAGTGTCTCAACCGAAGCTCGGGGGCTTCACGGGTATGGGGATCTCGGGTGGAGTTGCAGATTCAGGTTGGGGGAAGCCATCATCAGCTTAATTGGGAAAGTGTCTGAGATCACCGAGGAGGCTGATCTAAAGCCTGAAGCTGGGGAGAGAATCTCGGCTGAAGATAGTGATTTGTGGGTCATTGTGGAAGCCTTGAAAGTGGGTCTTGAGATGAACAGATGGTCCAGAACTGAGGACTGATTCCTCAAGGCTCTAATTTTTAAAGAGTCGGTGTATGTGTGTAGGAGGTACACTCATACCATCCGAGGCACCAACAAGGCACCAACATAGACAACAGGAGAGCCAAATCAGAGAGTGAGGGCTTGGGCCTTGGGGCTCAGGGTGAGCTTTCCCCTTGTGCTTTTCTGAATGAAGGGGTATGGTTTAGAACCCACTGATCATGCTTCTCTTCCAACTTTACCCCTTTGTGTCCACATCAGTGTGAAACCCTCAGAAGCCCCTAAGGAACTCGTGATCCCTTTGATCCAGAATGGCCATCGCAGACAACCACTGGCCCAGCCCCCTGGGCCAGCCACAAACACTGAAATCTCAATGGATGGGGTTTTGTCTCAAGCTGTGAAAGAGCTCATTGAGGGTGAGTGCCCTCCTTCCCCACTTTGCTTTGCTCTAGTGAAGGAAGAAGGGGAGGAAGGTGGAAGGATAGGGTGGAACCTCATTGCACCCTCCCATTCTTCCTTAGAATCCAAGAAGTCTCTGGAGGAGAGAGAGAATGCGGGTGTCGACCCCACGCTCGCTATCCCCATGATCCAGAAAGGAGGCACCCCCATCGGGGAAAGGGCAGACAGCGAACCCCGGGCTGAGACAGTGAGCTGGCTCCTGATTCCCCCCCTCCTGCCCCAGCCCCTCCTGCCAGACTTGCCTTCCTGTGCATAGCAGGGAAAGTCTGTGTGTCTAGAGGCCTGCTGCCTATCCATTCTTCCATTCTTTTTGGAAGCATTAACAAATGAATCCAGATACTGAGGTGTGAAAAGTACTTGGATTCTGGGATTATGTAAATGACATGAGGAGCAAATGGAACAAGAAATGTAAAGACCCTGAAGATAGACTGCCTGGAATGCTTGAGGGAACACCTAGGAGACCCTGTAACTGGAATGGAATGAGTCGGGAGGTTAGGGCAGGTCAAAACCTGGAGGAGTCAAGACAGGCAGGTCTTATGGGCCATAGTGAGAATTTTGGCTTTTGTTTTTTTTTTTTTTTTTTTCAATGAGATAAGAGCCATAGAAAGGCTCTAAACAGAGAAGACTTAAAACTTAAGATTTATGAGTTGACAGGCCCTTTCTGGCTGCTATAAGCAGAACACACTAATAAGTGAAGATGGAAGCCCAAAAACTAGTAGTCCAGGCTAGAGATGATGGAGACTTAGGCCAGAGTGGTAGGAATGACATGCGGAAGGGCAAATAGGGTTTAGTGAGAGGAGGAAGAGCAGAGTGGGCACTCCTAATGGCAGCAATGCAATGGCATGGTTGCAGGAAATCAGTGTGGTTTGTGTCCATTGGTGAGGCAACTTGTGGTGTGTCTGGAGTGGATATAAAAAATTGAGGGAGTTGAAAAATGAAAGAATTGAGGGAGTAGTGATGGAAGGCAGTATGGATTATGCATACAGAAGTAACTGTCTTTCATACCCATGGACCCTCCTGTTTACTCCTTTGTCACAATTTTTTTTTTTTTTTTTTGCAAAGCTTCTTTGAGGCCTAGTTCTCCTATGATCCCAGACCATCCACTTTTCAGCTTTCAGATATCCTCAGGTTTCTTTATCTTGAAATATATATTTTTTAGTTTTTTAAAAAATTCTCACATTGTCCTGTTTTGGCTTCAGCCTTATTTCTATAATTTCTCTCTTCTCAAAGCCTTCAACAACTTAATTGATCCCAGTTCTATCCCTTCTTCTTACTCAGCTTAAAAGCCTTCAAGTTATCCTTGATTCTCTGCTTTATTTTATACACACATACAATCTGTCAGCAAAATTCTATCATATCCTTTTTCAAAATACATCAAGAACCTGACTTCTCGCCATCACCACTAGCACCACCCTGGTCTGAGCCACAGCATCTCTCTGGACTTTTCCACTAACTTCCTCACTGGCCTCCCATTGAGCTGCCACCTCTCATGGTTCCTGCTCAGCTCTCCTGAGTAATCTCTTACCACCCCTTTCTGCCTCTGCATCTCTATTTCAGTCAAGTTGACTTCCACAATACTCTTCCTTGGGCTCTTGTCCTGCCTCAGGACCTTTGTTCTTGTGGTTTTTTTCTGCTTGGAGCACTTCACTCATAACCTCATGTCTCTCTCTGTCATCTCATTCTGGTCTCAGCCCAGATATCAGCTCAGTGATACCCCCTACTTTGTCCCTCTACATCCCCTTATTTTCTTCGTATGATGTACTGTCACCTAACACATCACATCTTAAGTATTTATTGTGTTTCTTGATAACTAGAACATAAGCCCAATAAGATAAGGGTTTTTGGTTTGTTTTGTTTCCTGCTTTATCACCAGCACCTCGACCAGTACCTGGCACAAATAGGTGCTTGAGAAATATTTTCTGAAGGACTGAACGTGGAGGAGGAAAGTGAGCGATGGCAAAACTCACCCTTGAGCTCACTGGAAAAGCAGCAAGTGGGCTATAGCAAGTGTACTGCACAGGGCGCGGTGTAAACCAAGGCTGACTTCCTTCCTCTGCCTGAACCCTAGATGCCAGAGGAGGCTGATTATGAGGCCGTCCCTGTGGAGGCCTATGGGCTCGCCATGCTGCGGGGTATGGGCTGGAAACCTGGCGAGGGCATCGGCCGCACCTTCAATCAGTGAGTCCTGGGGTAAGGGCAAGGGAACAGCAGATGGGGTGAACAGCAGATGGTCACCTCGAATGCAGAACCATCCAGCCAGGGAGTGGGCTCATTGAGGACGTTTGAGCCCAGTGCTCCCAGTGGGCTCCACCCTGCAGCTTGGATGGGCAGTCAGCAGGGTCTGCATAATCCCATGACAGTTGCACAGTGTGCTTCCTGAAATACATCCGTCATTGAGCTGCACGTGACTGTGCTACCCTGAGGAATTCCATAACCCCTTCCACTGCTGTTTCAGCCTCCACTTTTCCCTCTGAAACTTTGTGTCCATGAGGATTGCCCCTTGGGGCATCAGCTTTCTCACCTGAAAAATAGAGACAGTCACAGTACTGACTTCCCAGGTCTGTTGTGGTAGTTAAGTGAAAGTATTCACATCAAGCACTTACAATTGGCCCTGGCCCCAAATCAGTACAAGCTAAACATTTGCTATGAGCACTTAGCTTTATAGTCCCTTGTCTGCAGTTCTCAACACCAGAGAATCCTGAAAAGCAAACACTTTTTCTGGAAACCATTTGGCAGCCAAATGTGACCTGAATTGACATTGAGCATCTTTTAGTCTGTTTCTCCTGTGTGGTCTGACCACCTATGTGATTTCCCTTGTGGGAGTATTAGGACATTTGGTTACAGGGATATGCCTCAGATCCCACTGTGGATACAATGTAAGAAATGGTGCATGAGG
>NW_004567128.1:28459522-28480279 GCF_000260355.1 Condylura cristata | reverse complement strand
AGTTCTGTATGAATAAATAAATAAATCTTAAAAAAAAAAAAAAAAAAAAAAAAAAAAAAGAAATGGTGCATGAGCGTTTAGAAGGTTGAGCCTAGTGAAATGGCCTAGTATGAGATCCGGAAGGCTATCAATCAACATATTGCTAGGGCTGGGAGGGATGAGATGTTAAAGACAATTGTTTCCCCAGTAAGCCTGTGTTCTGTGTTTCCTGCAGAGTGGTGAAGCCCTGTGTCAACTCACTAAGGCCCAAGGGGTTAGGACTGGGTGCCAACCCGACCGAGGTCCAGGCCCTGGCCCCCACTGGCCCCCACCGCCTGCCAAAGCCAGATGCAGATCCAGAGAAGGATGAGAAAGACCATCCCAAAGGACTGGTGCCTGGAGGTGCTGTGGTGGTTCTCTCTGGCCCTCACCGAGGCCTCTATGGGAAGGTCAGAAGCCAAGACAGGCAGCAAGGGGAAGGTTGATGTGAGGGTTTGGGTACAAAAGCTGAAAGCTCTTTCAGACCTGCTTGACCCACTGCCTCAGTCGGTAACTCAGGCCTACTTGTTGGGCCTCTCTGGACCTCATATACAACGGAAAGGGAGAGAATGCCATATGCTCATAAGTGCTTATGGGTTAAATGCTTAAAATATGTCCAGGTTCTATAGTCTGGGGAAACACGGGTCAGGCCTATTGGAGTTAAGGGTGGTTTGCTTGGTCCTAGAAATGTGAATCAAGTTCACTCAAGCCCTGCCTACCTTGCTCCCCCAAACACTAGGTGGAAGGTCTTGATCCTGACAATGTTCGGGCCATGGTACGTCTGGGCAAGGGAAACCGTATGGTGACTGTTAGTGAGTACTGCCTGCGGCCCGTCTCCCAGCGGGAATTTGAAAAGAACTCCCTGGATCTCAGTGAGTGAACTCTTAATTAGCTGGGGGAGTTGGAGAAACATTCTTGGGGGGTGGTAGGGTCTGTCTCAAGGAGAAAGGGGGTCAGATCTGCAGAGAAGGGCAGTGGTCTGACTGGACTTACAGGTGTGACTTACAGCCATCGGGAGATAAGAATGAAGATGAGGGGTTTGTTCCATTTGGTGGAAGAAAGGTTGGGCTAGTAACCCTGTGTCTTGAGCCTCTTTGAGGGTGGCAGGGAGAAGCAGGTATCCCATTTCCTACCCTCAGTATGTCTGTCTGTTTGAAGGGCTGAGCCTCTGCCTGAGAAGTAAGAGCAGCTAGGACTGGGATGTGACTGGGGAGGAAGGCATTCTAGGCATTCTTGGTTTGGCAGGTGGGAGCAGAGCACACGGGACTCCCATGTCCACACTAGCTAGGCCTTTGACTCTGGTAAGCATTGTCAGCGCAGGCTGAGATGATTGAGGAAGGCTTCCCAAAGGAGGCCAGGAAGGTTGAAAGGAATGGGGAGGGTGAGCATTCTAATAGCCCAGGCAGTAGCATGATGGTAAGAGGGGGCACTTTGCCAGAGGGTGGGTGACCCAAAATAAGATGTGGCCTCGAAGGAGAAAGAGTTAGACACTGAGACTGTCCTGGTTACTTTGAGCAGGCCAGGTGAGAAAAACTTGCCCAGCACAACAGAATGGAACAGCCTCATCCTCGAAGTCCCAGCGAGATCAGAACCTCCACGTCCGGTGGGAGGACTCAGAAAGGAAGCGGAAATACCTTCCAGACCGGTAGGAACCTGGGCATCTGGGCTGGGGTATGAGGCAGGGTTGTGGAGCGGCTAGCAGTCAAGAGACTTTCGGAACAAGGCAGGCTACACAGGAAGAATGAGGCATAGGGTTAGGAGTGATTTTCACAGTGCCAGCCAAAGGACGATGACTGGGACTCTTGTCTGTGAAGCGCTAAGCCTCGTGTCTCTCTGTCCCCTTCTCACAGACAAGATGGGCCTGTAGCCAAGAGTGAGAAAGCAGCCTCCAGGAGTCAGCACTGGCTACACAGGGACCTGCGTGTGCGGTTTGTGGACAAGCTGCACAAGGGCGGCCAATACTACAACACCAAGGTGGGCACCCCACGGCCTGGGCCTCCTTCCTCTCCTCGGGACTGGCCCCTTAACTCTGCAATATTCTCATATCCCCTGACTCTACCCAGATGACAATCGAAGATGTCCTGAGCCCAGATACTTGTGTATGTCGGACAGATGAAGGCCGAGTCCTGGAAGGTGAGTCTGGGGAACGGCCCCTGGGCCCTTATCTTCCTGGAGGCTGGATGAGAAAGGTGTTTTAGGCCAAGAGCCTGCCCAGGCAGAGACTGAGGCTGGACAGAGTTCAGGTTTTTTGCAAGGCCCAGGAACCTCTAACAGGGCATTAGAGGCTTCTGTGATGGTGATCGCCTAAGCTTCATTTTCCCCGTCTATGAATCAGCATGAATATCACTCTCCCTCACTCTCGGGAGAGACGCCTATGTATTGATTCCCAGTACTGGGCAGGGCTTCTCACATCCACACAGTAATCAAAGTCTGTTGTCACCACCGCCACCATCATTGTGCACAAACCCTCCTTCCTTAACAGTTGTTTTTAGAAACCGTTCCTTAGGCTTCTTCATCTGTGACATGGGTTTGGTGGGATGCCTATCTGTCAACAGGTACAATCAGGGAATTAGAGAAGAGTCCTTCTGAAGGACTGGGGCTGGCACTCACTTGGGCCTTATTCTTCTCTCTGTCTGCAGGCCTGAGGGAAGACATGCTGGAAACCTTAGTCCCCAAGGTTGAGGGCGACCGGGTGATGGTGGTGCTGGGACCACAGGCTGGAAGGGTGAGTCCCAGACCTGGGAATGGGGTGGGAGCCTGCTGGGGACGTCCTAGGGCTTGGGTTAGCCTTGCTGACAATCTGTCCCTACCAGGTGGGCCGTCTGCTGGGCCGGGACAAAGCACGGAGTCGGGCCCTGGTGCAGCTGCGGAGAGAAAATCGGCTGGTGGAGCTTTACTATGATGCGGTCTGCCAGTACGTGGGCCCCAGTGACTCAGAGGAAGACTGACCCATGGACCCACTCCCACCCAAGCTCCCATCGGACTTGTCCAGTATGAAAAGCCTGCCCTTGCCAGGTGGGGAGGTTGCTGCTTTTTCCTCCACTTGCAGTGCAGCCTGGGGACAGGGACAGGACACTGGCAACAGACCCCGTATCTGCCGGAACTCAGTGTGTAATAAAAACTATTTTAAACACTGAGTAAAATGAAGAAATTCTAAACAGTATGGATGGAGGGGGGAATCATTCCAATTTCCAGCTCCCCCTCCCTGACTGGGCTGCAGGACAAGTGAAAGATCCCTTTGCTCACAAGCTCACTCTTGAAATGAAAGCTGTGAACCCCATGCCCTGAGTGGCTGCTGTAGCATCTGGGAATGCCTCGTCTCTGGGCAACTGTGTCTTGCGCAGGTGACAGCAGGGAGTCTAGAGGACGCCTTGGCGCTGCTTGTTAGCAGAGCGGTTCATTTCCAGGCCCTTGGTTTAGTCCCAAACTGTGACTCGATGGTAAAAAGTTTTGGCTGTCTCGGTTAGACTTTCTTTGGTTGCCCTAGGTGACTGTATTCTCAAAAAAGGTCACTGCAGAGAAACCTCAGTTCTTATGTTTCGTGACCTGAGTTACAACAAGGGAAGTCACAGTTGTTCCCAATCACCAAGTCATTGGAGTAATAGTAGTATTTGAATTAGATCTAGGCCTTGAGTATAAACTTCTGATGTGTCAGACCATGACACAGAGCTGGAGAATTTAGACACATCCCTCGGGAACAGGAAACAGCAGAAAGCTGCTCTCCTGTCAGAGGCAGGCTGTGCTCAGAGCCGAAGGGAACCCGTGGCGCAAAGCAGGTGAGGTGGCTGCAGCAGTGCCCCCGTGCCGGGAGGAAGGGGTGATTCGAAAACCCTCCACTCTCATGACTCCAACGTGGAGTGACCCTTTCCTTACTTATCTTCTCCAGCGAATTCCAGAAATATCTTTTTCCAAAATTGGCCAAACAAGGCTGTTGAGGTGGACAGCAGGGGAACAAACTTCCCTCCCCAGTTCGTCCACTTCTCGAGTCATCTTTGTGATTGCGCACACTGCCCCAGGAAATCCAGGCAACATTGTACTTTTCACCTCGCAGAGAAGGGTTGAAAGTTCTAGAGGTTCTGAGTGTGGCAGTTGTGCGTGTGCTTCACCCAGTTCGGGTCTCCCTGTTTCTCCAGATCCTAATTAATCCATCTAAGGTAATCCCTGGGGAGACGGGCTTCAAGCTCCCTGGGGAATGGCTCCAGTCCCCTCCGTGAGCCTTGCAAGTTGGCATCATCTGGCAGCTTTAGACAGTTTCGCCATCTCTGCATCACATACTTACAATAGTCCTCACATTAGATTGTACTTTCCTGGAGTTAATGTTCCTCCCAGCCTTCCTTTAGAAATGCAGCCTGAAGTTCTTGAGTGCAGCCCTGTGTCCAGCCGCCTAGCCGTAGGCCATGCACTTGGTCTCTCCTGACAGACCATCAGACCTTTTTCTTTTCCCTTGAAAGGATCCCTCCTGCTCCCTCAGGTTGAGGACAGGGCTCCTGACATTCCAAGAAGGATGAGCGACATTAGGAGACTTTCCCAGTCTGCCCCTTGTCCAATGTGCACAAAGGCTTGTTTCTAAAGACCCTTTGAGTCTGTGTGGTTTTCTCTCGGCTTGCTGTCTGGCATTGCCTGCTGCCAAGGTCACCCCTTAGGTAGCAGTTGCTGCAGCAACAGCTTCTGTGAGCCCATGAATTCTCTGCAGACCACTCACAAGCCAGGGACTGTGACCGTACAACTTGTCCAGACTGGCTTATTCCACATCACAACGACTGAGCAAAATGTGGGTGAGAAAGCATTTGTCTGTCCTGCCAAGTTCCAGAAGTTTCCCTGGCAGAGCGCTGCCTCTCAAAAACTGAGCCATGAATATCTGACAGCAGACTCAAAAAGCTGCTTTGTGCTACAGAAAGAAGCTATTTGGATGGTTGGGATTGCTCCTGGAGCCAAGCTTGGTGGCAGATGTATGTAGGTAGCCCTCTGGCA
This sequence comes from Condylura cristata, assembly GCF_000260355.1. Classification (NCBI taxonomy): domain Eukaryota; kingdom Metazoa; phylum Chordata; class Mammalia; order Eulipotyphla; family Talpidae; genus Condylura; species Condylura cristata. The sequence goes on along the minus strand of NW_004567128.1, from coordinate 28,475,290 downwards.
TTCCCTCTGCAGCTGAGGGGGTGTCTCCCCTTCACTCCTGCATTGGGAGTGAACTTCACCTGCATGTTGGTGGCACTGTGCAGAGGGATAAAGTACCCAACAACTTAGAAAATGACATGAGGGCCCCCCCCCCATGGCGCAGTGGGTTAGGATGCAGCACTGCACGCTGGCCTGCTAAAGTCCAGCCGCAACAGTTGGGGTGACAGGGGTCCTGCAGGAAATGACAGCTGGGCAAAGGTGAATGAGGGACACAACACTGGTTCAGGTGCAAATGTATCCTGCTGAGAGTCTCAGTGGGTCTCTATTTTTATGTTAGCAAGCTGAGGGATTACATCAGCATGTGCATTGAGCAAAAAATAACAACTATCACATTTTTCCCAGGAACAGTTTGAAGTCTTTTGACCTTCAGTCAAAATTGTAACATTTATCATTTTTTAAGAAAGACACAGCTAACAAGCAAAATGTTCTTAATGATTATTTTCTGCAGCTGGACAAGCAGTTTATTAACGATAAAGTTTACTTTACTCAGTTCTATTACTAAAAAAGAGTAGTGTTTCTTGTTGAAGGCCAAACAACAAAGGCTTAAGCTCTCTGGTTCCCAAAGTGATTTTTGTTTCCCCTCCAGAACTTAATTTAGCATGCATGTCTGAAAGATAGTGGAATGATGGAATTTGAATAATTGATTTGGGCAGGAAAAAGGCTCTGGCCTTTTTTTCACATGTTATTAGCACTGTCCCATTTTGCCACATTAACTTTACTTTAATAAAAGCAGCCAGTTGCTTTTATTAAAAAGGCCAAATGTAAAATCAATTTTGACTTCATCAAATGCATCCAAATGCAAAAAGAAAAAAAATGGTTACAATTACAGGAGTGGCCAAACAAATCAGAGATCCAGTAGGAGCAGCTTTGGGGCCCGACTTTTCAGGGGTGCCCACTCATACCCAAACTCTGTCAGATGGCATGAGATTTTTGGCCTGCGCTACTGGCCATAGCAGCCTCAATGCAAGTTCAATCCCCCGCCCAGCAGACCTCTCCTGGCCCGCCCGCTGCTCCCCTCAGCAGTGTACTTCGTTGATCTGCCTGTTCTGCTCCCCACTCTGTCTCTGGTGAAGCCTCTCATCCCTCGCACCCCTGGCCTGTGCCCCAGCTCTGTATGCATAAATAATCTTTTTTAAAAAGTGACACGAGAAAGAGTAGACTCATCAAATAGCCCAGTTGCCCTAGTTCATTGAGTATGCATCTAGTGAGCTCCTACTGTAACCTGAGGACTGATCTGTGTGCTAGCCATACATTTCAGAGTAAATCATTCAGTCAAAAAAATAGTCTATTATAAGCCAGCTCTTCTATCACTTCCTGGAAGAGTTGTCAACACCAGCAAAAGGAGAGAAACATTGAATGTATCCTGTTTTCCCACAGCACCTCACGAGAGGACTAACCCCTTGACTTTGCTCAACAATCGTTTGCCCTGAGTATCCACCATAGAGAAATAGTGGTGCTTTTATAATCAGGAAGGCGTTTACTTGAGAATAGGAATCAGAATTTCATACATGACCAAGGGATAGTTTCAAGGTCTGTACCATCAGGGTTGGCATAGGGGAGTTTTAAAAAATTGGCAAGGAGATGGTATGAGTTTAAAATGATTTGCTATGACTGGCAGGCAGAAAGACTCCTGAGAGAAGATTGTGGTATTGGAGTCTGCTGGCAGATCAGCTGATGTTTCTTGTTACGTGCACTTGCTGAAATCATCTTAATTTTCTCCCATAATTCTTAGCATGGCAGTTTAGGTACAGGATAGAATCTGTGTGCTTCAAAGCAAGTCCCACATGAATTTCCTCATAATCTCACCTTATCTTTGTCTCTAGAAGTGCTTTAAGTCATTAGGAAGTTGCAAATTTAAAAAAATAAACAATGAGGTACCACTGCACACCTAGGAGAACAGCAAAAACCCAAACAACTGACAAAGTCAAATGTTGGCAAAGATGTGGAGTACATGGAGCTCACATTCACTGCTGGTGGGAATGCAAAATAGTACAGCAATAGTACAACAAATGACCACAGTGGCCTGACCTTTTTTGTTTTTTTTAAGATTGATTTATTTATGCATACAGAACTGGGGTACAGGCCAGAGATGCAGAGGGTGAGAGGATTCACCAGAGACAGAGTGGGGAGCAGAACAGGCAGATCGACGAAATACACTGCTGAGGGGAGCAGTAGGTGGGTCAGGAGAGGTCTGCTGCGCCATGTGGGTCAGCTCCGAGACCAGGGATCAAACTCACACTGAGGCAGTTGCAGCTGGCTTGCAGTGCTGCGTCCTAACCTCTTGTGTTACCAGGGAGGGCCGGCTTGGCTGTTTCTTACAAAACTGAACATATTCTTATAAGATTCAGCATTCATCTCCCCTTGGTGTTTACCCAAAGGAGTTGAAAACTATGTCCACACAAGAACCTACACTTAGTCTTTTAGAACAGGAGTGGATATGCTGTAATATATCCAGACCATAAAATATTCAGCACTTTGAAAAAAAAGCTATTAAGCCACAAAAAGACATGGAGGAAGCTTAAAATGTATATTGCTAAGTAAGTTAATCTGAAAAGGCTACATACTGTACAATTCCAATTATATTAAATTCTGGAAAATGCAAAACTGTGGATACAGTAAAAAGTAGTTGCAGACCCTCCCTGGTAGCACAACAGGTTAAAGCACAGCACTATGAAGCTAGCTGCAGCTGCTTCAGCACAAGTTGGATCCCTGACCAGGGAGGTGACACATGTCGTGCAGCAGACCTCTCCTGTCTGAACTGCTGCTTCCTTCAGCAGTGGATTTCAGTCAGTCAGCCTGTTCTGCTCCCCACACCTCTGGCATTCACCCTCGCTCTGTATGCAGAAATACATAAAAATCATTTTAAAAAATGAATCTTTATTATGAAAATCAGTGCTACATAGTTCTTCAGCCGTATCCTATTACTAGATTGTTTTTAATATAGTTTTAGTGTTTTTAAAAAGCAGTAACACTATTCAGAATATCAACAGAAATAAACAGTTAACAGGGCTGCATGTTTAAGGTATTTTGATGTCTTTCTAACCTAGGTCAATTAAAGTGATAAAATCGGTAGTAGCTTTTATTTGGGACCTTAATGCTCTCGATCAGAAACATCGTAAAGTGGCATACACAAAGAAAGAAATGGTGGTCTGAGGCAGGAGAGAGGGATTGAATTATTTCTAAAACAGCATACACATACCTGCAGTCATGAAAGTGAGCATGCTCCCCCATACTCCCCAGGCTTTCTTTGCCCTTGGTTCCCTTCTTCCTCCCCAGCCACCCCCAAAGCAATTGCTGACTGTTTTCTATCACTATAGTTTGCATTTTCTAGAGTTTTCTATACATAAATCAATGACACTGTGTCTGATATACTATACACAATTACTTGGCTCTTCTGCCCATTTTAAAAAAGATTTATTGATTTATGCATACAAGCACTGGGGTGTAGGCCAGAGGTGCTGAGTGTGAAAGGACTCACCAGAGACAGAGTGGGGAGCAGGACAGACAGATGGACTGAAACACACTGCTGAGGGGAGCAGTGGGTAAAACAGAAGAGGTCTGCAGCACTGTGTTGGTCAGTCCTTGGCCGGGGATGTTGAGATTTAGCCCTTTGTGCCACCAGGGAGACCCCACTTCTGCCCATTTTTGATTGGATTGTCTGCTTTCTTGTTCAGATGAATTCTTTGTAGATTTGGGATGTTAACCTCTTGTTAGATGGACAATATACAAATATTTTCTCCCACGCAGTAGAATATCTTTGTTTTAGTGATAGTCACTTTGCTTGCCCGTGGCCCCAGGATCACCTCGCATTGAGAGCACAGGGCCACCTAGGTCTTTCTCCAGCATGTTACAGCCCTGCTCAGGCGCAGGCACGTGGCCTTCCAAATGAAACATGGCAGAGCTTTTCAAAGGCCAAGGTAACATTTCATTTCCCAGATTTTGGTTGCATGTTTTCTGGCCAACTTCTTGTTTGTGCCAACTGTTACTGTTACAGGGCACCCCTGAACCCCCAGACCTACCCACTCTAAATAGGTTCTATCATCCACTGCATTAAAACATAAGAGCTTTAATGGAAAGAAACTTTAATACAATGAGTGTGCAATACAGAAAAGACAAAGAATATAGTTTCTAAATCAAACACCCAAAGTCACCCATCCTCTCGTGGGTAAAAGTCCACCCAAAGGGATTTGCCCAAAGCAAGGCCTGAAAGCTGTCACAAGTCTAAAGCACCTTCTGGTGAGAACCCATAGGAAAGGGTCAGCAATGGCCAGACAAGTCTGGGAAGAAGAGAGCAAAATCAAAGTCAAGATAAACACTGCCATAGTCAACCTCCCCACGGGTCTCTCACCCACGTCTGTTTCACCCAGTCCAGGACCAAGAAACAAGAGCCGCTTCTTCACATGTCTCTACTCCATGTGGCTCCTTCAGGTCTCCTGGCTCCATCCTGCTTCCTTCCTCTTCAGTCTCCTCTCCAGAGTCTTCTCTTCTCTCCAGAGTCTTCTCCAGGGAACCTGGAACATCCCCATTTTCTGGGAACCACCCTGTTACATTATCGCCACCTCAGTGGCTGTGATGTTTACTAGTATCCACTGATGGTTTTTGAAAAGGCTATTTGAGCTGATAGTACTTTGAATAAGGTCAAATAAAGACAAGCCCTGTACGAGTGGGTGTGCAGGGAGCTGCCATAGAGATCAATATTGACAGTTTTCTGGGTCTCATGCCCATTAAGATGACTCCCATTAAAAAAAAAAAAGGAAGGGGCCTCGCTGCTGGCTTAGGGACTAAGTCTCAGCATGATTGATACCCTGCACTGTGCCACAGTGTGGTAATGTTTGTAATTATGCCAATGGAAAGGGTTTGTCCAATATTCACCATAGGTACAATGATAAAAACAAAGTGGGAATGTGGGTGGCTGAAGCCAAGGACTGTTGCAGGTGGTGCCCCTCCCTGAGGGGGTTGCTGAGAAGATGAACAGCCTCAGGGATAATGTTTCAAAGTACCCAGATTTTCTAGGAGGTGCTACCTTGGAGAGGAAATTGAGAATGGAGAGGAAATAGAGATAGCAGAAAGGAAGAGAAAGAGAAAGAAGGATGTTGTTTGTCTGGGCTCGGGGGTTCCAGGTTGGAATTGTGTCAACGTTTTGGGGGCCAGCGGATTTAAGCTCCAGGCAGGGATGATCTTGGAGAAGGCCACTGTGGACCTCTGAAGGTGGAGGCCAGGGGAAAAGGCTTTGTAAGGAGCAAGGCTTTTTCAGCCAAGGGAATGAAAAGTTTTCTGGTTTTGCTGTGGTTACAGCCTGGCTTAGCTACGTGAGGGGGGTTGTTTGTCCGGTCATTTGGTGGCTGTGGCTGCTGTCCTGAGTGTCCCTTGTCTGGTGCTGTGCTGGAGCGTGCTGCAGCTCTGGGAGTAGCTCCTGTCATGTGTTCTGCTGTCTTCGTGAGTTGGAAACTGGCCTGGAGTCTGGCTGCCCTGTGACCCAGGTTGGCAGAGGCAGGAAGACGCCATCTTAGACACGTGGCCTGTTGTCTGGGAGAGGAGCTGCACATCCTCAGTGGCGGGAAGACGCCATCATAAGGTCTTTGTGCAGGACAGTACTGGACATGACCTTGAGTAAAGTAAACGGCCATTATTGGCCTCAGTAACTCTTGTTTTTCCCATTTGTTAAATAAATCCCCTCCTTTTTTTTTAGTTTCCTGAGCCTGTGCAGTCTTGCAGTTGTGCACATGGGTGAAGAACCCATATTTGGTAAAGTATTTGGGCAGCATGCCCGTGGCCAGTTTAGGGTCCCCTGCCACCTGGTATCACTGTCACCACTGCAGCCTGAGTTCGATCCCTGGCCAGGGAGCTGACCCACACGGCGCAGCACACTTCTTCTGACCTGCCCCCTGCTCCCCTCAGCAGTGTATTTTAGTCAGTCTGCCTGTTCTGCTCCCTGCTCCGTTTCTGGTGAGTCCTCTCTCTCACACACACACACCCTGCACCTCTGGCCTGTACCCCAGATCTTCTACACACACAAAATTTTTTTTTGAAAAAGGAAGACTATGGGAGCCTCGGTAGCCTCGGTGGTAGGTGTGGTGTCGTAACACACATGAAGGTGGATCCTAAACCTCTAACCATATTCAGTGTTGTAAACCAATGGTACCTAAACTTTTTATTATTTTTTTATTTATTTATTTTTATTACTTAAAGAAACTCCTTCTTTATTTATTTATTTTTTGGTGCATGCCTTTGTTTTTTTTTTATTTTACAAAAGTTTATTTTTACATCATTTTGTACATTTTTTTCCCATCTCAATTGTAATCCCTGCAGGTTTCCCATCACCAAGTCACCCGTGTGCCATCACCATAATCCCGTGCACTTCCCTCCCCACCCCCCCGTTTTTGATCCCATTCCCCACTCCACCTCTGCAAAATGTCTCTGGTATATGGTTATTCATTACTTTTGTTATTTTCTCGCCTAGGTATCTAAACTTTTTTTAAAAGGAGCTCTGGATTAGTAAGTGATATAGCACTGCATTTTAATTACCTTATAAAAAACAAGTGTTGAAGATAGGGGGAAATTTGAGCCCTTGTACACTGTAGAAAGGAACATAAAATGGTGCAGGGGGCCCTCCCTGGTGGCATAGTGGTTTAAAGCGCAGCATTGTAAGCTAGTGGTAGCCATTTTTGTCCCAGTTCAATTCCCGGCCCCGGAGGTGACCCACATGGTGCAGCAGACCTTTCCTGTCACTCCTGCTGTTCCCCTCAGCAGTGTATTCATCTATCAGCCTGTTCTGCTCCCCACTCTGTCTCTGGTGAATCCTCTCACTGTTCTTCCACCTCTGGCCTGTTCCCCAGTTCTGTATGCATAAATAAATGTTAAAAAAAATGGTGGGGCTCTTGTGGAAGGCAGTAAGCATTCCCCCAAGAATTGAAACAGAATTGCCAGATGATCCAGTAAATCCACTTTGGGATGTATATACAAAAGAATTTACACACCCTTGCTCACAGCCACATCACTGACAATAGCCAAATGGCATAAACAATCCACATGTCCATCAGTGAGTGAACTGACAAGAAAAATGTGACATATACATACAATGAAATTTTCAGCCAAAGAATTTAAGGAATCTAATACATGCTACATCATGGATGAACAGAGGATCCTGTTTGAAGTGAAATAAACTAGTGAGAAAAAGGAAATTACTACATGATTCCACTACTGTGAGGTATCTAGAATAGCTATCTCATAGAAACAAAGTGTAATGGTAGTTGCCAGGGGCTGGGGGAGGGCAATGGGGACTTGTTAAATGAACATGAAGTTTTAGTTTTGCTAAATGAAAAAGTTCTGGGCCCTCCCTGGTGGGGCAACAGGTTAAAGCCCAGTTCTGTGAGGCAAATCTCAGCCTCTTCAGCACGAGTTCCACCCCCGGTCAGAGAGGTGACCCAGTTGGTGCAGCAGACCTCTCTTGCTCCCCTCAGCAGTATGTTTCTCTGGATTGGCCTGTTGTGCTCCCCACTCTGTCTCTGGTGGATCTTCTCACTGCCCCTGCACCTTTGGCGTATACCCCAGTTCTGTATGCATAAATAAACAAATCTTTTTTAAAATATGAAAAGGTTCTGGAGATCTGTTTCATGACGATGTGAATATAATTAAGACTACTGAGCTTTATGCTTAAAGTGGATATGATGGTCAATTGCATTTTGTGTTTTTTAACAATAAACTAACAAAGGTTAAGGTAATTAATTTTTTATGTATTTCACTACAATTGCACTACAACTCAGAAGTTGTACCTGTGACCCTGCTTTCCCTCCCCCGAGATCCCCTGGGCTCCTTTCCCAGCCAGGGCTGGCAGAATCCTGCAAAGAAGGCTGATGAGAAAGGTTGTTCTGCCATCAGTGAGGTAGTGCCCTGAGAATACACCATCATCATTCGCAAGCTCATCCATGAAGGGGGCTTCAAGAAGCGTGCCTCTCGGGCAAACAGCCCAGAAATCTTCTGTGAAGGGGTCGGTGTTCCCGATGTGCTCTTTGATGCCAGGATCAACAGAGCTGCCTGGGCCAAAGTAACAAGGAGTGCCCCACACCATGTCCTTGCACAGTGGTCCCCAAAACGTGATGAGGATGAAGACTCAGCAAAATGTATAAAGTGTACATTGGATACCTACATACTTGTCACCGCTTTCAAAAATCTGCAGCCGTTCTGGGTGAGAAGTAACCACTGACTGTCAAAGTTATAAAACCGCCTGCAAAAAAAAAGCACATGAATCCTATGACGTGCCTGGCAGTGTAGTTCATCTTTGTATGCCCGATGCCCACAGAGAGCGGGCACTCGCGTTTCTTCCTCAGCACCATTTGGCAGCTGATCACTTCTTTCTTGAAATGTTTGTTCACTGGACTGGCAGGATTCCTTGTTTCTGCTCCTGCCTTTGGATGCTCCTACCCAGTCTTCTGCTCACTGCTTCCTCTTCCCCTCACCTCTGAACCTTGGGAATCTCCTGGGCTTAGGCCACTGATCTCACCTATATTCACTTCCTAGGCGATCTTCAGTCTCATGGATTTAAGTAATGTAGCTACTCTGATGACTCCAAAAATGATCACTCTTATCAGAAAAGAAAAAACTAGCAAACTATAAATCAGAGACTCTCAGCAGGGGAGGGAGGAAGAGCAGGAGAAACTATGGGGACAATCACAGTCACGGGTGTCTTGGTGGTGGTAATTTTATGGAGATCACACCTGAGTGGAGAAATCAAACATTGTACAAAATATATAAATTTTTAAAAATTAATAAAAATAAATAGGGCCTCCCTGGTGACCTAGGGGTTAAGTCTTAGTGCTACCTCCTCAATAGCCTGAGTTCGACCCCCAGCCAGGGAGGTGACCCACACGGCACAGCAGACATCTCCTGTCTCGCCTGCTGCTCCCCTCAGCAGTGTATATCTATAGATCCCCCTGTTCTGCTCCCCACTCTGGAGAATCCTCTCACCCCCCCCCTACCCCACAAGACTGGCCTACACCCAGTTCTTCTAGACAAAAAGTAATAAAATATTTTTAATAAAAATATCCAGGAAAATAAATAATTGCCTTAGCTAGTACTTCTCTCCTGATCTTCAGTCATATTCAACCTGCTATTCAGTATCCTCATGTATTGAGGTCTCATAAGCATTTCAGACTTCACAATAACAGAACCAGCCCCCCAGCATCCCCTCCAAATATGCTCCTCCAGTGGACTCTCAGCCTAATTAAAGACTTAAAAAATAATTTATTTACTTATGCATACAAGAGTGGGGGTTCACAAGAGACGGTGGGGAACAGATCAGGCAGGCAGATCAACTGAAGTACACTGCTGAGGGGAGCAGCGGCAAGACAGGAGAGGTCTGCTGCGCCATGTGGGTCAGCTCCCTGGCCGGGGATTGAACTCAGGCTGCAGTGGCTGGTGATAATATGAAAGTGCTGAGACTTTAACTCAGCCCTGCACCACCAGGGAGGCCCTTAATTAAAGCCTTTTGAGTCATTCTTAACCCTTATCCTCACACATACCCAATTCATAACTCCATGCCTTCAACTTGACCTTCAAAGTAATCCAGAAGATGTCTTATCCCTTCCACTCCTAAGTGGCTAAACCACCAAAACCCATCTCCTGATTTCCTACAACAGCCTCCTAACCGCCCTCTGTGCTTCCTGCCCTTCCCCTCCCAGTTGTCTACACAAAGCTCTCAAGTCTCTCACCTCCGCTCCATCCCTCCCCCCACAATGGCTCCTTATTTCACTCAGAACAGGAACCAAAGCCTTTAATAAAATTGTTATAGGGCACCTCAATTCAGAGAGAGGTACCCCTGAAGTCTCCAAAACCTGCCTGCTCTAAGTGGGTTCTGCCATCCGCCGCAACAAGACAAAACATATAAAGCTTTAATGAAAAGTGACTTTAATACAGTTAATATACAATATGAAACACAAAGAATGTAACTTCTAAATCAACACCTGAAGTTACCCATCCCCTTGTGGGCAAAAGTCCACCCAAAAGGGATTGGCCCAAAGCAAGGCCTGAAAGCCTGCCACAAGACTAAAGCACCTTCTGGCCGGGACCCATGGAAAAGGGTCTGAAATTGCCAGCCAAATCTCGGAGGAAAAGAGCAAAATCAAAATCAATATAAACACTGCCATAGTCACCTCCCTACAGGTATCTCACCCACATCTGCCTTAACCAGTCCAGGGTCAGGAAACAAGCCCGGTTTCTTCATCACATGCTTGCTGCTCCATGTGGCTTCCTTAGGTCTCCTTCTCCATCTGCCTTCTGCCCTCCTTCTCTTTTCTTCTCTCTCCTTTTTCTCTGCTCAGTTCCACCCTCCTTCTGGGTGGGGCAGGGAACCTGGAACTTCCCTTCTCCTAGGGACCACCCAGTTACAAAATGACCCACAAGGCTGGCCCTCCCTGGTGGCGCAGCGGGTTAAAGCACAGCATCGAGAATCTAAAGCCACTTCCGCATGAGTTCGATTCCCGTCTGCCCCGGAGGTGACCACATGGCGTGGCAGACTTCTCCTGACCCGCCCACTGCTCCCCTCAGCAGTGTACTTCGCCGATCTGCCTGTTCTGCTCCCCACTCTGTCTTTGGTGAATCCTATCACCCTCCACATCTCTGGCCTGTACCCCAATTCTGTATGAATAAAAAAATAAATCTTTAAAAAAAAAAATGACCCACAAGGCCCTACATAATGTGCTCCCACCCCATACATCCATGACCTTAATTGCTTAAGCTCCATCGGTATCCTTGTTCCTTCTGCCTGTGATGCGTCTTCCCAGAACCCTCATAAAGCTCACTCCTGCTCTCCCTTCAGGTCTCTGCTCATTTGTTACTTTGTCAAAGAAGCTCCTCTGACCACCCCAAATAAAATAGCAACCCCTAACGACCACAGGCCACGCCTCCCTATCTCCTAATCCTTTATCTCTCCATAGCATGGAAGTGTGTGTGTATTCAATTTACAAATTCAGGAAGCAATTAAAAAAGAAAAGCACATTTCTTTGTGATCAAGGAATGGCAATTCAGGGCCACAGATTTCAGGCAGACACGTGAATAGTGTCCTAAGGAGGACAAAAGATAGGGACATTTAAAAAAGATTTTATGTATTTATGCATACAAGAACTGGGGTACAGGCCAGAGGTACAGGGGTGAGGGGACTCACCAGAGACAGAGTGGGGAGCTCTACAGGCAGATTGACTGAAACACATTGCTGAGGGGAGCAGCGGGCGAGACAGGGGAGGTCTGCCAAGCCATGCGGGTCACCCCCCTGGCCAGGGATCCAAGCTGCTGCAGTGGCTGCTGAGAGCTTCACAGTGCTTCGCTTTAACCCGTTGCACCACCAGGGAGAGCTCAGATAGGGCCTTTTATGGGAAGAAAAGAGGAGACAAAGTTTATTTTTTAAGAGTGCTAATTCAAGTGGAGGAGCTTGAGCTATTCTTGGCTATACATAATTGGCCACTGTTCTATCCTCAGGCCAAAAGTCTATAATCTTAAGTCCTATGATCCAGATGATTGCTCAAGCAATTGCTTGATGGTTTCTTAAAACAAATGCTTTTGTGATCTCTGGAGAGCACCAGCACTGAGGGGCGCTGTGGCCCTGTACTGCTGGTGAGTATCAGACTGGTTCTGTTGGAAAACTTCCTTCCTCTGTGGCCTTGAGTGAACTGAGAGGTCATTTTGTACACTTTGCCCATGTACAAAAGTGCGCTGTATCTTTTGACAAAGAGACTGGCTTAAACGGAGATATGGGTTGGGTTTCGTTTTCTTTAGAAGACCTCCACGATGCACTACAATAGGAAACTTCTGTTGTTGATGGATTAAAGCTCATTCAAGCTAAAGACCAAAAGTTTTGCAAGCAAATCAAACATCTGATGAAGACAGAGATTTCTGGGACTATCATCTATGGAAGTAAACAAAACTTGAACAGGGGGAATGCTTTGGGCCCAATCCAAAGGTCTTTATTTTAGTTTGTACCAGACAAATAAGGCAGGTAGTGCAGTTTCTCTGGACTGCACTAATTCTATTTTTTAAATGGCTCACTTGTCAACTTTTATTGTGTGTGTGTGTGTATATATATATGCATATCATCATTCTTCTCCAGGACAGAGATATTGTTCTGCATACTATTCTATTCCCAACACTTAGCACAATGTGCCTGGTGTGTTATAGGAATTCAGTAAATTTGAATAAATATATGAATAAATGCTCAATAATTAGTCATTAAAACAAGGCATGTGGAAATTGGGATGTTACTTTTCAAAAACCAGAGTAAAATTTAAACAATTTCTCAACCCACAAACAATCCATTTTTCAGGCTGCACTAGAGAAAACAGACTAGCTCGGTGTATCACTCCCACAAAACAAGGTGAACAGGCCCTCCCTGGTGGCGCAGCGGGTTAAAGCACTGCACTATTAGAAGCTTAAGCCGCTTCCGCATGAGTTCGATTCCCGCCTGCCCCGGAGGTGACCACATGGCGTGGCAGACCTCTCCTGGCCCGCCCGCTGCTCCCCTCAGCAGTGTACTTCTTCGATCTGCCTGTTCTGCTCCCCACTCTGTCTCTGGTGAATCCTCTCACCCTCCGCATCTCTGGCCTGTACCCCAGTTCTGTATGAATAAATAAATCTTTTAAAAAAAAACAAAACGGGTGAACATGTTCCAAAGGGGGAGGCTAGTCTGAAAGTTGGCCCACTGTGTCCAAGCGGCTCGATGCTCAGCTTCAGCATTTATGTTTTGAGGGAGAGATGTAGATACTTTCGACTCGTCCCCGCGAATCTGGAATGCTGAAATGTTCATCGAGTTTGGATTTCTTCACTGGGTTACTCAGTCATTGGAACTTTTTTTTTTCCGGTGTGCTTTGATCTAAGTGCACCTGCACTAGGACACTAGACCACATCATGATGTTTTCCTAACATTCTGATCTCACCTGAAGGCTTTCAAGCCATGTTAATGGACTTTTTTCCCCCTTGGTGTTGGCCTTACTCTGTGGGAAGCTATTTTTGCCATCTCATGGGGTCAACATGACCATCATGCCGCGGCTTTGTGATTCACATTAAATCAGGAGGAGGAACACCAGGAACCCATTCATCATTCATCTGTTCACTCAAATACATCTGCTGAACACCTAGCTAAGGGTGCTCACCATTCTGCTAAGTGTTGTAAATACCAAAAGGAATAAGGCAATTTTAGGGGGGTACAGACCACAGGGGGGATAAACAAAGCACTGTAGGGTATAGGTGGTGGAGGGCAATTAGTTTTGCAGAGAAGTCAAGGAGAAGCATTGTTAAGATGGATCCTCAGGAATCCAGCAGTTCCTAGTGCACAAATGCTAAGAAAGGAATGTTCTAGAGAAGTGAGTGTAGGGTATGCCCTGTATACAGTATCTTCAGATACTGTCACAAAGTATCTTCCACTGGGTAATTTGCAACAAAAGTGTATCACAGTTCTGGAGGAGGAAAGTCTGTGAACAAAATATCAGACTGGTTCCTTCAGAAGCCTGAGAGAAAATCTGCTCTATGCTCTCACTAGTTTCTATTCCAGTCTATATAGAATATGATGATTTGCTGAAATCTTTCTCCTATCTTATAGATGCATCACCCCAACCTCTGCCTACATCTTTACATGGTGTACATGCCTGTGTCTAAATCCCCCCTTTGTATAAGGACAACTGAGTCATGATAGGAGTTAGGGGCCCACCCTATTCTGGTATTTTGTTTTCCCTCCACCAAACTACACGTACCCATATCCCATCTGCCTCCTTCCCCCACCCACTCCACTCTTCCTTATTCCCTCTGATAACCATTATCTTCCTTTTAAACAAATTATTTATGCATACAGAACTGGGGTACAGGCCAGAGGTGTGGGGGGTGGCAGTGAGAGGATTCACCAGAGACAGAGTGGGGAGCAGAACAGGCAGATGTATTGAAATATACTGCTGAGGGGAGCAGCGGGTGGGTCAGGAAAGGTCTGCCACAGATGGATCACCTCCTTGGTGGCGGACTGAGCTCAATCTACAGAGACTGAAGATAGCTTCATAGTGCTATGCTTTAACCCCTTGCACCACCAGGTGGGGCCCTCTTCCTTTTAAAAAAAGATTTACTTATTCATGCATACAGAACTGGAGTACAGACAGGCCAGAGGTGCAGGGGCATGAGGGGCTTCACCAGAGATAGAGTGGGGAGCAGAACAGGCAGATTGACTGAAGTACACTGCTGAGGGGAGCAGCGGGTGAGCCAGGAGAGGTCTGCTGCACCATGTGGGCCACCTCTTTGGCTGGGGATCGAACTCAGGCTGAGGTGGTTGTGGATAGCTTCATAGTGCTGCACTTTAACCTGTTGTGCCACCTGGGAGGGTCCGATAACCATTATCTTCTTTTTGCCAAGTTCAAATTTTTATTTCTTCTAATGTTTATATGTAATTATTTTGGGGGTATGTATATTCTTCAGATAAACAAAAAACATCTGAAATCTGTCTTTCATTTCTTGACTGATTTCAGTCAGTATAATCACCTCAAGGACCATCTGTTTTGTGCTAAATGCCACCAATTCATCTCTACAGCTGTGTAATATTCCATTGAATACACACTCCACAGTTTCTCTACCATTCATCTGTTGAAGGGCACCGGGGTTGATACCTAATAGCAGTATTGCTGGGTCATGTGGAATTTCGGTTTTTATTTTCTTGAGACAGCTCCATACCACTTTCTATAGGAGGTGCACCAGCTTGCATTCCCACCAACAGTGGATGAGAGTCCTTTTTCTCTGTAACCTCACTGATATTTGTTAATTCCATTTTAAATTATTTTACCTTCTGTTTCATTTTGTTAGTTTTTACTGATAGGACTTCCATTCAAATCAGCAAACTTTTTTCTTTTGCACTATCTAGTCATTAACCCCATCTGGTATATTTTAAATCTCAGACACTGCATTTTTTATCTTTAGAAATTCAAGGATATTTTTATGTCTCTGCTTAACTTTTTAAAAATATGAAGTACAGTTGGATCTTATAGGTTAAGTGTTGGGATCCTTGGGTTCATTCTGGGAAAGGATTCACCAGAGCTGCCTTTTCAGCAGTATGTGACAAAATTCTCCACAACACAAACATGTCAGATATATTTAAGGAGAAGATTTATTAGAAAAAGGGACAGAAAAGAGAAGGACGCTTGCATAATGCAAGTGGGAAGAAAGAACTGCTTTGAAAGGGCCAGGTTTGTTGAGAGGTGCCTGCGTGATTGCAGGAGAGTAGCCTTGCGAGCAGCCTCCGCTGAGGGAGACCGTGTAGAGAAGCCCTGGCAGGATGCACAGGTCACCAGCAGGCAGGAGGTTGCTGCCCTGCAGAGGAAGGAGCAGGGAGAAGCACCTGCATAGGCACAGGTGGGCAGGACTGCGGCCCCTCAGCGGGGACAGTGCTGGGTTTATCATCTTCCAGTAGGGAGGGGCTCATCTTCGTGAGTGGATCATGTGTTTCTTAATCCCCACAGCTTCACCTTCAAGTCTGTGCTCTTGACACTCCCTGCAACAGTTTGACACCTATCTGAGCCTTGAGGCCTAAGGGTCTTCATTCCCATAACCTGTTTTTTTTTTTTTAAAGATTTATTTATCTATGCATCAGAGCTGGGGTACGGGCCATAACTTCATTACTGGTTGACACTAACCCCTTCTACTCCTACCTCCTTCTGTGAAAAGGTTCCTGACCTTGTAGTGGGTCCTCCAGCCTTTCTATTCTTTTTTTTTTTT
>NW_004567128.1:28423996-28458467 GCF_000260355.1 Condylura cristata | reverse complement strand
AAAAAAAAAAAAACTGTACAAACATAACAAAGATGGGGTCTCCCTGGTGGCTTGAGGGGTTAAGGATCAGCACTATCACATCTAGGGCCTGAGTTCCATCTATAGTCAGGGTGCTGACCCACATAGGGTACAGCAGACCTCTCCTGTCTCACCCGCTGCTCCCCTCAGCAGTGTACTTAGTCTGCCTGTTCTGCTCCCCGCTCTGTCTCTGGTGAATCTTCTCATCTCCTGCACCTCTGGCCTGTACCCCAGTACAAAAATTAAAATAAATAAATGAGTATATTAATCCTTCTCATTTTAAAAATGTAAATAAATAAATACATTTAATTGTAAAAACAGCTTCCTGATCTTTATACTGAGATCATCAGATTACTTGGAAACAGTTTGATCTCTCAGGGTCTTTCTTTCTTAAGTGGGTCTGGAGGGGTACTAAGCTTAAGACTAATTACTGCAATTAAGGCAAGACCTTCCTATGTACTCTGTACTGAGAATTATGAATTTTCCCAGTCAGGCTGGGGGGGATAGGCACTATTCTCTGCTGTGTGAGTGCCAGGCCCTGTTATCTTTAATCCATTTGGGTGGTTCTTTCCTGGTCTTGGGTAGTTGCCTCCCACGCATGTTCATATGGGTGCACTTACCTGATATCAGGGGGTATACTGTGCAAATCTCTGTTGTTCTCTGTCTGTACTGCTCCCTAATGATGTTCTTTGGACTCCTGCTGTCCTTGTCCTTGGACTATCTCAGCATAGAGAGGCCACCAGAATAGTCTGTCTCCTCTTTTTGTGCCATAGCATGAAAAGTCTCCGGGGGTATCCTGGGGCAATTGGAGGGCTCATCTTGTTTCTCATTTCTCAGGGATTACTGATTTCATGCCTATGTCTTGAAAACTAGTTTCATGTATTTTCTCTGGGTATTTTTTTTATTTGTGATTTTTTTTCTTTTTTTTTGGGGGGGGGCAGGGAGGTTGGTTTTTTTCATGTGAGGGTAAAAAAAAAACAACTGAAACTGCATGAATAACTGGGTGCATCTGTGACACTTTAAAAAAATATTTATTTATTTATGCATACAGAACTGGGGTACAAGCCAGAGTTGCAGGAGCACTGAGAGGACTCACTAGAGACAGAGTGGGGAGCTAAACAGGCAGGTCGACCAAGTACACTGCTGAGGGGAGCAGTGGGCGGGTCAGGGGAGGTCTGCCACGCCATGTGGGTCACCTCTGGGGCTGGGGATAGAATTCGCACTGAAATGGCTATGGCCAGCTTGCAGTGCTGTGTCCTAACCCATTGTGCCACCAGGGAGGGCCTGTATTTGTGACACCTTTTGACAGAGGACACAGAATTTGCCATTAACAGAGAAGAATCAAATTGGAAATACCTGCTCTTTGACTTGAGGCACAAAATAGGTGTTGTAGAGCCATTGGTTGAGATGAGGGAGCCAGGAGGGTGTCTGAGCAAGGGGAATTCAAGTGACCTGTCTGGATAGGTGGTTGAGATGCCTTATGAGACATCTGCAAGAACATGGCTATAGCAAGTAGGCCATGGCATACATAAGGCTTAGGTGCTAGAG
Organism: Condylura cristata; assembly: GCF_000260355.1. Taxonomy (NCBI): domain Eukaryota; kingdom Metazoa; phylum Chordata; class Mammalia; order Eulipotyphla; family Talpidae; genus Condylura; species Condylura cristata. The sequence goes on along the minus strand of NW_004567128.1, from coordinate 28,456,901 downwards.
GAGAGGTCCAAATTAATGGGTATTCCAAATATTTACAATAATAAATGCTAAGACACAAGATGAAATCACCTGGTAAGAGAATATTAGTTACAATAGTAAGGGGGCCAGGATCATACTCGAGACATCAATATTTGGAAATTGGATCTAGGTGGTCAGACTTGTAACAGAAAACCAAGAGAGTGAGAATAAAAACACCTGTGGAAAGCAGTGGCCTTAGAGGGAAGGGTAGAAAAGTGATTGCTGGTTTGAAAAGGTGATTATCTGTACATGATTTGGTTTAGAGCAGTCTCAGAGATACGGGAGTGACAGAAGCCAAGCTGAATGAAGTTAAATGTTGTCTGGGACATGAGGAAGTAGAAGCAAGCTTGATTCTGCTGAGAAGCGTAATAATGGAGTCGCATCCAGGAGACTGAGGGGCCAGAGTTCACTGATAAACATGTCCATGGATGACAGAAACAAGTCGCATGGTTATCAATAAAGGTACAGGTGAACAGTGCTACGTTTATACCACGGAATGCCATGAATCCGTTGAAAAGCATGAATACACAGATGCCCATTAAATATTAAGATTTTAAAAAAGAGGATGAAAACAATACTTGAAAGAACTGAAGGATTAACTTTGACAGATTTCTCTGTGCCCTTTTCAATACCACATGTGAGTGTACAGCTTTCTCAAAAATTAGAAGCTGAATTTTAAAATATTTCCAGTATGTACCTGATTGGAATCTTTTTTCCCCAGTAAACATTCATACTTCCAACCATGAGTAGATTTTTTTTTATCTTTTAAAACTAAATCAAAGTGGGAGAATGGGGAGGGAAAATAGAAAATTCCATCGCTAGCTTCCCTTAACTCAGGGGACTCATCCTTCAAGGCCTCTAGGTCTGTCCCTGGCCCGAGCCTCCGGAGATGCCCCTCTAGGCGCCTGGGAGGCTGACACCTCGCTGCCGGGGGGCGGTCATTCTAGCCCCCCCTTAGATCCTAGACTTGTTAGCTGAGGTGAACCGCCTCTGGCTCTCACAGAAGGACCGAATTGGGCGATACTGAGCCTCTGTCAGCACCGGGAAGGGCAGACTCTCTCGCCCACCGCTCCCCAGGGCTTCAGCTAGCCATGCCCAGGTGGAGCCAACTCCGCTCCCCGCCCCCTCCTAGGCGGACACAGCAATCACTACTCGGCAAGCACCAAACACCCAAAAGCTGGGCTAGCAGGGCGGCGGCGGCGTTTTCCGGCCTGGGTGAGTCATTTCCGGTCACAGGCTCCCTCCCCCGGAAGTGAGACCTGATGTAAACACTGAAGCCGGGCGTCTGGGCCCGGGAGGTCAGAAAGCCGGGCCGCGGGCGGCACCGACAGCGGGACTGGGATCGGGGACGCACAGAGGTCGGGTCAGTGCAGTGACGGGGAGCTGGGACATGATCTTAAAATTCGTTGGGGTCTAAGGGCGACTTGGGGTCTCTTGATCAGAGGTCTTGGTGGATTGGGGGGTGTCCTGGGACAGGGATCTTGAGTGGGTGCTGGTGTTAGCAGGAGTATAAAGGCCGTCCTGGACCCGGTTAGCAGGAGTATAAAGGCTGTCCTGGACCCGGTTAGCAGGAGTATAAAGGCTGTCCTGGACCCGAGGAAGCTGGGTGGGGGGAGGGTGTGTGAGGCATCCCGCGGCAGGGCTTTTGGGTGACGAGGATCTTTGGAATGGGAATGCAAAGAAGGAGTTTTGGAAGGTGGGGCTGTCCAATGAGACAGTGCTTTTGGAGGTGGCACAGGGGTTGGGGGGAGGTAGGAATCTTGGGCTATTGGAGGATGGGAAGGGGGCGTGTGTGAGCAAAGGTCTTGGGGGAGATGGGAGTTTTCAGGGAGTATGAGGACTCTAGGACAGGAATCTGCCCTATGAATCTTGGGGAGTTCCAGGGCAGGTACCTGTCTTGGGGGGCAAATAAGTCGTCCCTGGTAGATATTTTGGGAGGTGTGTGTCCTGAACAAGGGTCTTGAAAGGGGTCTTGGCTGAGTACAGAGGGTCTGGAGGAGGACACTTAGGGGGATGGGATTCCTAGGAATGGGTCTGAGTCACCCTGTTGTCGGGAGTATGGACAGCAGAGCACATGGAAGGGGGTGTTCCAGGGGTGGGGGATTTAGTGATAGGGGACTCCTGGGGCAGGGTCTCGAGGTCTTAAGAGGATCTGGGGGAACATCTGAGTTGTCACTGGTTGGGCAAACGTTAGCATGCCCTGAGAAGAGTTTGTCCCAAGATAAACATGGGATCCTAAAGAGGTTTGAGGGAGCCTGTTAAGTGGGGAGCTGTGAGCTGCTTCATGGGTTGCTGGGAGGGTCAGACAGGCATGATTGGGGAATTCCCAAGAGTGGTGGACCAACCATAGCAGGTCTTGGGGGCAGGTCAGGAAGACACAGGAAGAGGTGGATGACCTTTCCCCTGTTTATTGACAGGTGGATTTGGTGTCCAGGTGTGAAGATGAGAAGTGGGTGGGAGTGGATTCAGGCCATGCTGGATATTGGGGCCAGGATTAGCCAGGAGTAGGAAGGAGGTATTACTGGGGCACCCCCTGCCCCATTACTTCCTGACAAGCCATGAGGGCCAGCAAGTACAGAGAAAATAGAGGGTCCAGGTCAGGGTAGGCCTGGAGCTATGGTCAGGCAAGACTGAGAAGATGGGGAGGTTTCTGGCCATCTGCTGTTTGGGGCCCTGGGAGACCCAGTCTTCTTCCCCTCCTTTTGTCTTTGCAGTCTTGCTGGAGTTAGTAGATAGCAGAGAGGAAGAAGAAATCTGTTAGGGACAGAATTTCTAGGAGGGTAGACCCAGAGGGTAGACCTCAGGACTTTTCCCAATCCTACCCCATTTGTGTCCAGGGAAGCAATCCTGGACCATGACTCAACAGCCTCTTCGAGGAGTAACCAGCCTGCGTTTCAACCAAGACCAAAGTGAGAAAGGTTTCATGTGGGAGGGAGGGAATGAGAAACCAGAGGTATGTGTTGAGCCCCGAGCTTCCCACCTGGGCATCCTCTGAGGCAGCCTGAAACCTCTCATCCCCCAGGCTGCTTTTGCTGCGCCATGGAGACTGGTGTGCGCATCTACAATGTGGAGCCATTGATGGAGAAAGGGCATCTGGGTGAGCCATGTTGGGGGGCTGGGAGGCGGGAGTGGGCAGAAGGGCAGGGCTGGCATCATTTCCCGCCCCTACTGATACCCATCCTTGTCCAGACCACGAACAGGTGGGCAGCATGGGCCTGGTGGAGATGCTGCACCGCTCCAACCTGTTGGCCCTAGTAGGTGGTGGTAGCAGCCCCAAGTTCTCAGAGATCTCAGGTAAGTGCCCTCATCATTCTGCTTTTAGCCCAGATTCCTTGGAGCTCTGGCCGCCCCCAGGCACCCCAAGGAACTGGCAAATGAAATCAGTGCCTCAGAGTCACACAGGGAGGCCTACAGCTTGGAAGTCATGGATCTTAAAGCTTGAGAAGCTTGATGTTTTGTCTTTGCTTAAAAAACCGAATGCCTCTGGTATGCATGCCCTTGCTTACTGAGCATTTACTGTTGGCCTGGTGCTGTGATAAGCACTTTATGTGTATTAACTCATTTAATCTACATAGTAATTCAGTGTGATAGGAAATACCATCATCTCAATGTTTATAGATAAACCTAGAGAGGGTAAGTGACTTATCCAAGGCCACAAACAATAGGGTTAAAATCTTATGGAGGGCCCTCCCTGGTGGCGCAGCGGGTTAAAGCACTGCACTGAGAAGCTAAAGTCACTTCCGCATGAGTTCGATTCCCGCCTGCCCCGGAGGAGACCACATGGTGCGGCAGACCTCTCCTGACCCGCCCGCTGCTCCCCTCAGCAGTGTACTTCGTCCATCTGCCTGTTCTGCTCCCCACTCTGTCTCTGGTGAAGCCTCTCACCTCCCCTGAGCCTCTGGCCTGTACCCCCATTCCGTACGAATAAATAAATAAATCTTAAAAAAAAAAAAATCTTGTGGAGCCTCTCCCTGCCATCCTCTTGCCTGGAGTCTTAAACCCATGTTTTTGTTTTTGTTTTTGTTTTTTTTTACATTATTTTGTGCCTATTTCTATCTCAGTTGTAATCCCCTTGGGCTTTTCTTCACCAAATCACCCATGTGCCATCATCAAACTTAAACCCATTTAAAAAAAGTATTTACTTATTTATGCTCACAAGAACTGGGGTACAGGCCAGAGGTGCAGGGGTGGGGGTTAAAAGGATTCCCCAGAGGTGGAGTGGGGAATGGGATCAAAAACGGGGGGGGGAAGGGAGGGAAATGTACGGGACTATGGTGGTGGCACACGGGTGATTTGGTGATGGGAAACCCTCGGGGATTACTATCGAGATGGAAAAAAAAAGTGCAAAATGATGTAAAAATAAACTTTTGTAATAATTAAAATAAAAAAATAAAATATATATATATAACTCTAAAAAAAAAAAAAAGGATTCCCCAGAGACAATGGGGAGCAGAGCAGGTCGATTGACTGAAATACATTGCTGAGGGGAGCAGCAGGCAGGTCAGGAGAGGTCTGTTGCGCCATGTGGGTCAGCTCCCTGGCTGGGGGTCAAACTTGTGCAGTGGTTGCTGATAGCTTTACAGTGCTGTGCTTTTCTGGGTCTGGTTGCACCATCAGGGAGGGCCCAAACCCATTATGTTTTAATGGTTTTTGTTGATCCCACTGGGACATGGCAAGAGATGCCTTTAGGCCAGAGCCCTAGTATTCCTCACAGAAATCTTTCAGGGTTATAGGTTAGGTAAGAGCCTCAAGGAAGAAATAGTTACAGGGTTAGCTATCAGGCCCTACTTAGTTGCCCATGGGCTTAGTTGTCCTTGGTCAGATACTCTTCAGTAACCTCATCTGTAAGTGGGTATAACAGTACTAGAACCTGTTCTCTCAGAAATCTTGGACGCAACTGCCCATGATGCCTGAAGTTCACCTTGGGTGTTAGCAAAAAGCTAACAAGTGGGTTGAGGTCCCATGGGGATTAGGGGTGTGTCTCATGTCACCAGAGCTGCCCCTCACCTTAAACCTTGGCCCCCACAATGTACCCACCTGCCCAGCAGTGCTGATCTGGGACGACGCCCGGGAGGGCAAGGACTCCAAGGAAAAGCTGGTGTTGGAGTTCACCTTCACCAAGCCAGTGCTGGCTGTGCGCATGCGCCATGACAAGTGAGCCTGAGGAAGACCTATGGGGCAGGGGGAGGTAGGAGGTCCCCAAAGCAGGCAAGACGGTTAGTCCCACCTGGGCATCCTGTCCTCTGCTCACAGCTACCCTGTGTTGTGTGATGCCCACAGAATCGTCATCGTGCTGAGGAACCGCATCTATGTGTACTCCTTCCCTGACAATCCCCGAAAGCTGTTTGAGTTTGATACCCGGGACAACCCCAAAGGTGAGGAGACCTGGGTGTAAGAGCAGAAGGCAGTAAACAGGGCCCAGATACTCACGCTCCCAGTTTCTCCAGCTTTCAGTCCCTTAACCAGTTCCATCTTCCCACCCTCTGCCCTGCCCCACCTCTGGGTGCCCCAGATAGCAGTGCAGAAACACCTAGAAAGGACATGCGTGGGTTTGTCGGGTCCTCTTGGGGCTGTCATCACTGCAGAAGGAGGAAGGGACTCTGCCTTGCTGGCCAGGCACACTGCTGAGGCAAGCTCTTAGGATTCTGTGGGTAACATGTATCAGGAAGGTGCAAGTCTAGCCCTTATCCAGCTATGTCCACTTTCCCTATTTCCCCTTCACTGTCCCACCCCTCTTCATCCCCACACTTAGGGCTCTGTGACCTCTGCCCCAGCCTGGAGAAGCAGTTGTTGGTGTTCCCAGGACACAAGTGCGGGAGTCTGCAACTTGTGGTGAGCCTCCCAGCGGGCAAGGATGGGTTGGGGGGTGAGCTGGCTCTCCATATGAACTGTTGGCCCCTGTTGCATACTACCCCAAGCCCAAACGACTCCTTCCACCGTAGGACCTGGCCAGCACAAAGCCTGGCACGTCATCTGCTCCTTTTACCATTAATGCACATCAGAGTGATGTGGCCTGCGTGTCCCTGAACCAGCCAGGCACTGTAGTAGCCTCAGCCTCCCAGAAGGGCACCCTTATTCGCCTTTTTGACACCCAGTCCAAGGAGAAACTGGTGGAGCTGCGTCGAGGCACTGACCCCGCCACCCTCTACTGGTGAGCACAGGGCCTCATGGTGGCTGGTGGCCCGGTGCCACATGACATGTGAGTGACGCTGCTGGTCTGTCTTCCAGCATCAACTTCAGCCATGATTCCTCCTTCCTGTGTGCTTCCAGTGATAAGGGCACCGTCCATATCTTTGCTCTCAAAGATACCCGCCTCAACCGCCGCTCTGCGTGAGTACTCATACCCCACCCTACCTCTCCTCCATCCCCCTACCCATGCCCCACACTTGGGCTTACCCAATGCTACCTGCAGGCTGGCTCGTGTGGGCAAAGTGGGGCCTATGATCGGGCAGTATGTGGACTCTCAGTGGAGCCTGGCAAGCTTTACCGTGCCTGCTGAGTCAGCCTGCATCTGTGCCTTCGGTCGCAATACTTCTAAGAATGTCAACTCTGTCATTGGTGAGTGGATAGCCCTTGGTTGAGGGGTATTACGTGACAAAGACCTGCAAATTGGATCTGGAAGAAATTTAGGGTATGGGAAGCCTAAGGGAGCTAGAATGGATAAAGAGGGATGACATACAGGCAAAGGCCTAGAGGTAGACCCTAGGCCACGGGACACCTGAGGATTAGCGTGTGTGGCTTCAGCAGCCTCTAATCTTTTACTGATCCTCCCCTCCTCCAGCCATCTGTGTAGATGGGACCTTCCACAAATACGTCTTCACTCCTGATGGGAACTGCAACAGAGAGGCTTTCGATGTGTACCTCGACATCTGTGATGATGATGACTTTTAAGGACCCTGGGGTTTGTGCTAGGAACCCGCAACTGCAAATCACAAAGCCTTTGAGGGAGGGTTGGAGTCCTGTGGAAGCCGCCGGCCAGCAAGCGTTAATGCAGCGGGTATCCACCCTCCACTCAGCAAAGCAATGTCTAAACAGCTCGTGTCCACCAAGAAATTTTGATGACCATGTGTCCTCTATTCCCGTGTGCCCACAGTGCCAGCCAGGAACCCAGGGAGGCAGCCAACCCCGGGGGCCCCCAGCCTGGAGAAGACTGTCCAGGGACCCAGAGGGAGAGCCCTAATCCAACCTGTAGGGTTTTTAAAAACTTGTCAGAGATCTCTGATGTGACAAAAATGAATAAAAGACCCTAAATAGTATTTATGGCTAAATGGAGGGGGGTGGTCTCCTAGATAAGATGAAGCTGAAAAGGCCCTGCTGGAGGCCAGGGAAAGGGAAGAAGTGACAGGGAGGAAATGGGGTCCTTGCTGCTATCTCTGTGAGTCCTCTTCAGTCTGGCAATTGGCTACAGTACACTTGAGCTGCCAGCAGGGCCGGGAACCGTCCCCCCGCCCCCAACAACCCCCCGCCCCGCCCCCTTAGTGTCCCCGCCCAGGCGAAAACAACCGCTCTGCTCGGCAGAGACGAAGACTTGATTTCCCACCAGCCCCTGCGTTTACAGTTCCGGCGCGGTGCTTTCGTTTCGGTCACGTGCCCTGCTGCGTCTGAGCGGTTTGCTTTGGTCGGACTCCATTTCCCGGTGTCCCCCGCGGCGGTGCGCGGGGTAGCGGGTGTTGTAGTCGGGCCGCTCTTCTAGTTGGTCCAGCTACATCCATTGGCAGGATGTCGGAGGTGCGGCTGCCGCCGCTACGCGCCCTAGACGACTTCGTCCTGGGGTCGGCGCGTCTGGTGGCCCCGGATCCGTGCGACCCGCAGCGATGGTGCCACCGCGTCATCAACAACCTCCTCTACTACCAAACCAACTATCTCCTCTGCTTCGGCTTCGGTCTCGCTCTGGCCGGGTGAGGGAGGAAGGGAGGCGCCGGTTTGCCTGGGACGCCTGCAGGGCACGGAGGGTGGGCCTGCTGGTTTTGAGGCCCAGAAGGAGTAACCTTGGGAGGTGGTGGGGTGGGGGTTGCAAGACCTGGAATAGTGCGTAGAGCAGAGATGGAAAGCCTGATGGGCATGGAAGGGGGGGGGGGACTTGAAGAAGTGGGACTTGATTGTGAGGAGGGCCTAGGATAGAGCCTGACTGAGGGGGGCAGAGAGGGACCGAGAAAGTGTGGAACTGAAGGGGAAAGTGGTTAGAAAGGTGGACTTGTAGGTAACAGAAAGCCTAAAAGTGGGACATGAGTGTGCCTGGGGGGTGGTGGGCCATGTGAATGATGGGGCCACATGGAGGAAGCCCTAGAGGACTTAGGGCAGAGCCCAGAGCAGGGATGTGGTCAGGTTGAGGTGTGTGGAGGGTGGACTTGTGTAAGTTCTGGCCTTGGAGAGATGCTGTGACTGAAGGCACAGATGCAGGTACCTGTTGGGGAAACTGAGGCAAGAGGGGAGGACCCAGGGATGGAAGGGCTGAGGCCATAGAGGGACAGAGAACCTGGAGGAGGGACTTGGGCAGGGTGGGGAATCAAGAGTGGGTGGGAGAGCCTGGAAGCGGTCTACCAGTTACACTGGGACAAACAAATCTGTAGGAAAGTGGGAAGGGGGGGAGAACTGTCAGGAGAGGAAGCCTGGAAGGAGCGTCCTATAAGGACGCTCAGGGGAGAGGGAAACATATGGAGACAAGCCCTGAAACAGGGCTGTATGGGTTGGGGTGGGTTGGGGTGGGTTGGGGTGAAGGAACTGCAGACGGGTCCTGCGGGAGTGGAGTTAGAAGGCAAGCACAGGGAAGGGCTGGAAGCCTGAGGACCTAGAGGGATGGAAGGACCTAACTGGGGCATCTAAGGAAGTTGGGGCTGGAGGACTGATGGGGAAGAAATGAGTACAGACGGAGCCTGAGAGTTGGAAGCTCTGGAGACTAGACCAGCTGGACACAGGGCTGGCAGGAGTATTTCCTGGGCTAGAAGGTCTGCAGGGATGGGACCAAAGCTCTTGGGCCCGATCCAGGTGAACCATGATCCAGGACTCCAAGGCCTGCCAGCCCTCCCCCACCTGCCCGGTTGGCTAACTTAGTTCCATTGTTCCTGCAGGTATATGCGCCCGCTTCACACCCTCCTAAGCGCACTGGTAGTAGTGGTGGCCCTTGGCATGCTGGTATGGGCCGCTGAGACCCAAGCAGCTGTGCGCCGATGCCGCCGTAGCCACCCCGCTGCCTGCCTGGCCACAGTGCTGGTGGTCAGCTTTCTCGTCCTCTGGGCCGTGGGTGGCGCTGGTACCTTCCTGCTCAGCATTGCTGGGCCAGTGCTTGGTGAGTCACTCCACTACCCTTCCATGGCCTACAGCCGGGAGAACGGCCAGCTCAAACCTGGTTTCTGGGCTGAGGGGGCCCTGGGACACACTGCAGGCAAGGTCACACCCCTGCACAGATGCCTTCCCTGGTTTCTCCGCCCTACTGGGGGCATCCTTTTCACTTCTGCCTTTCTGGGCCTCACCACTGGTGTTCATGCCCTTCCCCAGGCCCTCATCCACAGGCCTTTGTGCCCTTCTTGACCATGCCCCTTTGGCAAAGTATGCTACTCAGCCACACAATACATCAGGCGTCCTGGACATTGCCTACTTTGGCCCATCTGTGCCCCAATTCCCCTCTGTGGGCCCCATTTGGCTAAAGGCCAACATCCCATCCCACTGACCCCACTTTCCTCCTGCTGTCTACAGTGATCCTGGTGCACGCCTCACTGCGCCTGCGCAACCTCAAGAACAAGATAGAGAACAAAATCGAAAGCATTGGACTCAAGCGGACGCCAATGGGGCTTCTGCTGGAAGCATTGGGACAAGAGCAGGAGGCTGGATCTTAAGGCCCTGGGATCTGGACCCAAATACTGGAGAATACTACCCCCTGCATACCCATACTGGGGACCCAGAGCCCTTCCTAGCCTTTACAGAGGTATCCCGTACCCAGTTCAGAAAGCAGGACAGCTGTGACCCTCTCTCCAAGTCTAAAACTGGGATAATATTCCCTCATATCCTTCATAACCAGTCACTACCTAAGGGATCTGTCTTCTCTAGCCCTGAGCTTGGGACCCAAAGCCAGTTTGGAGACCAGAGCACCCATGGCCCATCTCAAAGCTGACCCAGAGACACTCCTTCCAACCCCAGTTTGGGACCCACTCATCTCCCATGCTAGCACCAAAACTGGGATCTAGGAAATGGGAGGCTCAAATCTTGCACCCTGAGCCAAGAGTTTTCTAGACACTACGCCAGCTTTGAATCCAGGTCAAGGCATTGCCAAATCTTGCACCCCAGACCCAGGTGTTCCCAGCTCCCATCTAGGGGGAAGACTTAGATATTCTGACCCCATTGAACCTTTGGGCCCAGATGACCCCAACACCAGTACCACTAGCCTCCAGCTGGCTCTGCCAGGGGGTTCTGCCCCTCCCCCAAGCGCCCCGTGCTGAGGACCAAGAGGTGAGGTGGCGTGGCAGTAAGCCAAGGGGTGGGGCATATGTATCAGTGTTGCCGCAACAATAAAGCTTCTGGCATTGTTCAAGCCAGTCTGGGCCTCCTGAGTACTCTGCGTGTTTCCATGGCTAGAAGTGGCAGTCTGCCTTTCACTTCTGTGGACTTTCCCACACTGGGACCCTGTCAGACATGTGCACTGAAGGAGTGGCCCAGCCCATTCCTGGAACCTCACAGGCAATTAAGGACAAGGACATTTCTTATCGCCTATCACTAAGGGCTCTTGTTCAGGAGGGGCTGGGGTCTGGGTGCACATAAGCAAAGAAGTTGCCTCACCACAGAGCAAGTAAAGAAGCCAAAGCGGATGGATGGCGGATGGCGTTATCACAGGCTGTTTCTCCCGAGCTCCTTTTTTTTTTCTTGTACAAATATGTTATCTGATCTTAGCCAAAGGTGTGGCCCCCTGAGGTGTGGCATTTAAAGGAACAACATATGGGTTCAGTTTACACATTTATTATAGAAATCCCCTTCCAGTGTGGGTAGTGTACTGGGCCCAGATCCATTGGTACAAAAAAAAAAGTTTAACACCAGGTAAAGGGGGTAGGGGGACCCCCAGCTCCAGAAAGTCACAGACAGGTATAGAAAACACAGCTTGTGTAGATTTGTTTAAAAAGTGGTGGATGGAAAGAAAGCCAAGGAAGACGTGACGTAGCCTGTGGCCAGATGTCACCTGAGGATTTTACTGGCGTCTAATAGGTGCCAGCTTCCACCACCGCGGCATCTCAGGATGCAACACACCCAACAGCTCTGCCCTTTGGTCCTCCTGCGGGGCTTCTGATTGGGGACAGTCAGGGCAGAGACTGCCACCAAAGGCTGGGCCATCTCGCCCTATGGGCAGAGGCAGCGGGCACAGACAGGCAGACAGGGACCAGGGCTCCTTTAGGCACCCCTTGGGGGAGATGAACCCAAGCCCCCCACCCCCCACCCAGACTTGAGTTCTTCCAAATGTGGACAGCGGGCCCATCTTCCTAAAAACTGCCCCAGTGGGAGATGGCGGGGAGTACTGCTCACACCAGGGTCCCTGGCTGCCCCAGTCAGGGCCCTGAGACCCCATATGGTCCATTTTGTGGAGGGGGCTCCTATATGGAGTAGGCTGGGCATGGGCATAGGAATGAACCCAACCAGGAAGAGATCACAGTTTCCCTTTTACAAAATGTCTAGTGTTGGGGGAAGACAGTGAAGACCTAAATCACAACTGTAAACAGAAATGGAGGAAGGGCCTTGGAGTCCCCATGACGTCATCCCCCCCCTTTTTTAGGCTGTCCGAGGGCCCCCAGTCCCAGCACAGTGTGAGAAGAGAAGTGGGGCATTAGACAGCATTGTGGGCCCACGTTGAGCCAGGGGCTTGAGAAGATCAGGTTGGCGCCCCGAGGACTGAGAGCAACCACACCCCAGGGCTCAGTGCAGTCAGCTGTGTGCTCCTCAGACTGGACTCATGCCCAGGCCAGCGAGGAGCATATCAGCAGGGGTCAGACCAGTGTCCCCGGGGTCTGGGGGTCAGAAGTGGAGGACTGCTCCCCCTCTAGCGTCAGGTCACTTAAACGAGCGCTCAGCTCCTGGGGGTACAGGAAGTCCGCGTAGTATCTTTAGGAGGGGTAGCAGGAATCCGGAGGACAGGGTGGGAAGACAGGAGAGAGGAAAAGACGGACAACACACAGAGAGAGAGGAAAAGAGGCTCGTTAAAGAGGTGGAAGCAGGCACAGGACAGCTCCTTTGGGCTCTCAAGTGTGGGGCACAGTGAGAGGAAGAAGAGAAAGGCGAGGTGGACAGCTGGCCCTTCCTCTCAGCACCTGGTTTCAAGGCTCCTTTCCAGCTGACATGCATTACAACTCTTCCCTAGCTTGGGAGAGGACGCTGTGAGCGCCAAGACACCCCTCCAATGTGAGCCCACGGATTAATGTGGGGTGGCCAGAGCCCGCTGGCCCTATGCCAAGCCCACATGAGCTCTCCCCTACTCCAAGTCATCAGCTATCACAACTAGCTGCTCTCTGGCCTGGGTACTTTTGCCATCTGCCTCAAGAGAACCCAACCCATCAGTAAAAGCAACCCCCATACCTGCCAGAGACAGGGGGCGCCGTGAAACTCCTTGAGTGCGGGAGCGGTGCCTGGCTGGGGGCCCCATACAGCGCCTGGCCCACTTCATAGCAGCGGGCATGGAGGAAGGGTGGGTGTTGCGGACCCATGTGGGGGAGTGCAGGCCGGCGCTGGGGCCCCGAAGCCAGTCCCGAGTTCCGGATGTACCAGTCCCGCAGCCCCTCCAGGGCAAGGCTCTTGTGGCCGCTGCGTTCACCAGCTGGGGGGACGCGGGTGTGTGGGGGCATCCACAGCAGAGAATTTGGATGCACCTCCAGACCCTCGGCAGCCTCCAGAGGCAGGCCACAGGGCTTGGTGCGGGTGGCACGGGTGTGGGGGTCCTTGCTGCGGAGGAGGGGGCTGCTGCTGTCAGCTGCATATACAGGTGGTGGGCCTGGGAGCATGGCGAGGAAGCCATCCCGGCGGGAGAGGGGTCCTGGGACCTCAGCTGCAGGTAGCAACTCTGCCCAGGCTGCCCCACCACCTCGGGGCAGGCCCCGGTCCAGGGGATAGTCCAAGAGAAAGTCCCCACACATAGGTGGGAGCCGGGGAGGCCCACGGGAAGCAGGGGCAGCTGAGCTAGGCCGGGCAGCCCGGGGTGGGTCTGGGGGGCCAGCTGTGCGGGAGGAAAAGGCAGGGGTTGGCTGGGGGCGCTCATACAGCACCTCACTGCTTTTGCAGACTGGGGGGCCAGTGGCAGGGGGAACTAGAGGTGCAGGTGGGGAGCCAGCTCCCCCACCAGCTGCTCGGTCCACCAGCAGGGCCTCGGAGCTGTTGCTACGACGGGTGCGAGCGGCAAAGAGGGAGGCGCGGTCGGAAGCAGGATCCGCCCGGGGGAAGCCCATCTGGGAGTCCTGGCTGCCGGACCACTGGCGAGAATGGAGGCCTTCAGGTCTGGGGGCAGAGGAGGTGGTTGATGGGAGTAGGGTCAGAGCGACCAGGCAGACAAAATGAGTACCCTCCCTTTCTGAGCCTTTACTTTCCCATCTGCAAAATGGGCCCAGGATTAGAACTGCATGTGTGAACGAAGGTGGTATATATGGAGGAGGTGTGAGCCTGCTCCCTAAATCACATGCAGTGTTGTAAACCCATCACCTCAACTTAAAAAAGATAGTGCTCGCCTTAGCACAAGAGCAGTACATAAACGAAGGTAGAGATGTGCTCATACTTTGACCATTACTGTCCCAGAATTATTTTTGTTTCAAGAACAAAGTAGGAGAAAAATACATGTAATGGTGGCAGGTCACAGAATGAAAAGGCTGGGGGTGGCGGGCTGCAAACGCACGGAGGCCACTGGGACAGTAGCTCTGAGGGAGATGTAAGCACATGCAGGGCTGGGGAGTGAGGGCTCTTTCTGACTCATCTCACCTCTCATCCCTTGCTCAGACCCTTCTCCCAGACCCCCACTTTGGCCACCACAAAATCGTAATCCCTTGGTCTAGAATTCAAGACCCTTTTGAACTTTCTGTCCCACCACATGTAAGGATCACCAAAAGCTATCACCAAGGGCCACAAGGATGGGGACTCAGTTTTGTTCCCAGCCTGGGAGCAGTAGGTACTTCAGCTTTTTTCTTCAAGAAACAGTAAGGAATAATAGTTAAAAGCAGACTCCAGATTCAAACTTGCCCAGGTTCCCATACCAGGCCTTCAGTCTACTGACGAGTTATTTCACCTCTCTGTGCCTCAGTTTCCTCATCTATAATGTGAGAACCACCACAGCACAAACCTCATAGGGGTCTCGGGACAACTAAATGAGCTGACAGCACATATAGCACATACTGACTCCTAACATGCAGGAAATGCTCAGAACATGTGAGCTAGAACTTGGCCGACAATGTCTTTCCAAGGTAGACACACTTCACAATGAGGAGACAGAGATTCAGAAAAGGGAACTGACTTGTCCAAAATGCGCAAAAAAGCCCATACTTGAACTCTGGTGTTTCTTTTCCTCAGTCCCCTTCCCCTTCTTTTCCACTAACTCCTAGTCACCTTTCAAAGCCCAGTCTCTCATGCCCCATACTCTTTGATAATGCTCTCCCTAACGGTCCCAGTTAAAACTAACATTTCCCTCTTCTGGTGCCCAAATCCACCCTCAGAGTCTCCTTACTTGCAGTGCTGGGGGCCAGCACCCCGGGTGAGGACAGGGGTGGCAGGTACACTTCGCCCCTCAAAACTGGAGGCACTCCTGGGCAGCGAGCGTGTGGGGCTAGACAGAAATAAAAGGGCCAGGTTAAAGACTGTAGCCATCAGCAGGCCTTCCTGCCAGGCCAGCCTCAGGACCCCACTCCCTGCATCTGGGGAAGAGAGGAAATGGGTTCACCCTCACCTGGTGGGGCTGGCCACAGAGTTGCGTCGGCTCTTCAGGTCCCCATAAAGATCTGACGGGGGTGGTTTCCATGGGGTTCTCCGCTCAGGGCTGCCCCCAGATACAGCCCGCAGCTGGTCCCAGGCCTTGGGTGGTGAGGGGCGCTCTGCCAAAGGGAAGCAGCTACGGGGCTCCTCTGGGAGGAAGGGTAAAAGTAGAGAGGAGTCAACAAGGGTAAAGCAAAGGGTAGGGGCTAGGGAGGCAGAGGGCTGAAGAGGACAAGGTGGACACTGGGGCTGAAGAAGACAGAGTGGTCCCCACAGGACAGGACAGAGGAGCTAAGGGGGGGGCGGCTGAAGAGGAAAGAGAGGGTTGAGCATCAAAGGATGGACAGGTTTGGGGAACAGAAGCCTCACCATTATCGTGACTGGCCCCAGACTCTGACAGGGAGCTGCTCTCCGAGTGCAGAACTACATCCTCTGCAGGCGAGAAGGGGGAGACTGGCGCTCTTCCCTTACACCAGGGGCTGAGCTCCTCCCCACCACAGCCCTCCCAAGAGCAGAGCTTTCCCTCAGTCCCAGACCCCCAGAGGCTTGGTTCCACACCTTTCTGGTGCCTATCAATCCGTTCCCAAAGGCCCCACCATCCCCGGGAGCCAGTGTACAACTCTTCTTACTAGTCAGGCCCTTCCAGTTCTGTCTACATCCCACTCTCCCACCTTCACCAATGCGATGGGGAGTCAGGCTCACCTTGGCTGAGCTGAGCGAGGCGTGTGCCCAAGCAGACACCCTGGGTGGTGATGACAGTCCCTGTGGACAGTGGCTGGGATGGTGGGAGCACCGGGAGGCCGCAGCGGGCCCGGAAGTCCCTGAGCTGCTCCTCCAGCTCGTGCAGCCTCCGCAGCGCATCGGCCTGGACCTGTCGCCGCCGGCGGCGCTGTTCAGCACTCAGCTCAGGGGCCAAGGCCAGGCGGCGGGCAGCTGCTGCGATCTGCTGCTGCACGGACACCTCACGCTCCAGGGCCTCCAGAGCCAGCTCCTGCGGGACCCACCCAAGAGGACGGGATGGGACCGAGGACTGGAAATCCAGGGAAGAGCCCATCTACTTTGCAGCATGTGTCTACACTGCAGGCAGGGCCGACTCTTCCTAGGGCTGGTCTATTCCCCGGGGGTGGAGCTTAGGCCCTCTGGGAATAGAGGCAGTTTTGTTTAGAACTATTTGTCTTCCTAGGAGTGAGAGGTCTATTCTGACAGGAGCCTCAAGAAGGCTCCCTTCTCATCGCACACTCTTTCCCTGGAGCTAACCGCCCCCCCCACTCTGCCCTCCGTGTTCTGTCCAGGCTCCTTCTCCTCCATGGCAGTCTCATCTCCTCTTGTTCTCTGTGCCCATCTCCTCACCTCAGTAGGACACAGGGAGTGGTGTGCTGGGTTGGGGTGCGGTGGAGGGTAGGCTCGGGCGGGAGGGGGCCGCCGGCGGACTAACTGGGGCCGTTCACCAGGCCGCTCACCAGGCTCGAGCGGGCACTCAGGGGGCAGCTGGCCGGTCAGCTCCTGGAGGAAGCAGGGATCAGAGGCTACCACGGGTAGTTGGGGGGATGAAGTAAAGCAGTAATGACCCAGAAGCTACCAAAGTCCCACAGGGAGCTCAGTCCTGCTCAGCGCCCCATGCCCGTCATGCTTCTTCCTCCTCCCACAATCTCCACCAGGTAGGTGTGCAATGGAGACTCACTCCCTCAGTGGCCCGGATCTCTGGGGCGACAGGCAAGGAACACAGAGACCTGCTTCCGAGCCCAGAATTTCCTCCTTTTTATAAAGACGGCACAGTCTACATGTGTGCATTCTACAGCACTTCCTTTCACACGCAGGGCTGCGTGCTCTGAGGCACGTTATTATTTCTGGCAAGCTGCACGGACATTCACACTAAGGGGTAAATCGAAACTATAAATCACCCAGTGTCAGTGAGGTCAGGTTTTGCTGCCAAGTTTTAGAAACAGCTTTTGTTTTTTGAGGTTTCTTTAAAATTCCAATTGTTGATAGGGGATTGGGGGCCTCTGTTATGTTACTGATTCTGAGACATCTGAGCTAAGCTTTGAGGAACTGGAGGGTAACAGGGTATCTACAGCTTAGCCAAGTAGCTCAGCAACTACCACCACATGCCTAGCTAGAGGCTCCAGCCCCTCATACTCCGCCCACTGGCCACCCTTAGTCAGGCCCTCACCGCCTCCTGGAGACACACTTTGCGGAGCTCTTGAAGTTTCAGGCTCAGGGCCTCCTGCAGGGCCCGCTGCCGGTCCAGCAGCCCTCGCAGACGCTCTGACTTTACCTGGGGGGCAGCCTCTCCAAACAGGGCAGCTGGGCAGAGAGGGAGGTAAGATTAATGGGAAAGCAGGCAACCTGCAGGGCCAAGGGTCAACCCTTCCCAAGTGGGCAGGGGTGACTCAGAGGAGGGGACGAGGTAGCAGGAGAGGGAAACAGTCACAGACCTGGAGCATTGAAGGTGGGAGAGCTGATCAGCTGACCTTTGACTTCCATCCTGGTGCTGCCAAGAGGCCGGGGCTGATGGCTGGACAAGGCCTGGCAGTGAGGCACAGGAGCCACTGAGGATCACATTCTGTGATTCCCCCAGCCCCTGCCCCTATCCAGCTTCCCACACCCCAACTGGGAAGAAGGTGTGCCCTGATCCCACCCACCTGCTTGACCTGCCCTTTCGGAATCTGTGTGTGTCTGCACCCACCGAGCCCTAGTACCTTGGTTCCCTACCCATTGAGTGGGAGCACAGCAAGTGGGGAGCCGGGCGGACTTACAACGCCTCCTCAGAGGCCCATAGGCCACAGTCAGGAGTCTCGCCTGGGGAGGGAGAATTCACAGTACAGATTCAACTAACCGTAACAGCGGCATTTGCTAAGCACCTGGAGACCAGAAACAGTAACCCTCCGCAGGACATGTAACCTTCATAACGCCCCTATGACAGAAGTTCTGTGATGATTATCACTCCCATGTTAGAGAGAGAAAAGGAAGGCATAGAAGTAAAATAAGCTGCCCATGGCTTAGCATGTAGCCTAGGCCCTCCCACCCCTACCCACAATCCTTCATGGAGCTGCTCCAATCCCAACAACTCCTCATAAGTTCCCCAGGCAGCCAGGCCTCCTTCTCTGCCCCCAGACACCCTCACTGACCAGAAGCCTGGCCTGGTTGGCCGCCAGCCCTGCTTTCGCGCCTTTCTCTAGAGTCTGTTCCCTCCCTCCCATATCCTGCTTAGTCCCCAGCTGGGAAGCCAGGTGACATCACCTCCTACCACTTGGCCTGACCTCAGAGGCAGGTGCAGGGAGGGCCTCACAAGGCAACCAAGGTCTTATCCCCACCTACTTTGAAATCCACAGCTGAGATGATAGCCAGATGATGGCCGGGTGTGGGGAAGACCCGGGCAACAGTGGGGACAGGGGCAGAAGCCCTTCTCCCATCCATGCTGACATTGTGTCGCCAGCTTCTCGGCAGTCCTCCTACTGTCCCCTAGGATTGGTATCTCTCCCTCGCCATCAGGGCGGGGTCAGTCCCTATAGCCTTTTTGTAGCTCCAGCAGCAGCCCTGCCTTCCAGAGGCCCGCATAGGCCCGCCTTGCAAGGCCAATGCTGCCCAGCATGCCAGGGCTTCCTTGAGGGCTCAGCTCAGCCTCTTCTGTTCCCTTGGATCATGGGGCTCCTTCCCCTGGCCCTATTTGGGTTTGAGGAATTCTCTAAACCTTCCTCCACCCCACCAGGAACCTCAACTCCTCTCCCATGGGCCCATTCACCAGGACTGGTCCCACATCCCAAACTGGACTGCCCTGAGCCTTCCTTCTCTGGAAGTTTATGGCCTTGTGGGAAGTCAACACAGAATCCAGACAGGAACCCTGACTCCGCTCTCACAGCCTGACCTTGGGGACATAACTCAAGCCTGAGTCATGGGGTCACTGGGCAGGCTAGACTCAGGGTCAACGCCCCACACCCCCACACCTAGCTCCCAAACCTCAGCCTCAGCTCTTTCTGCTCGCCTGCCCTTTGCACATTTGCCTTGGGGTGCAGGGTGACCCCTCTCCCACATAGAGGGCAAGAAGGAGGATCCCAGCAGCCTTCTCCCCACTATCCCCTCCTCACCCCCACCGGGGAAACCAGCCCCTGGGTCTCCCCACTAGACAGAAGCCATGTCCCGGACAGGACGGACTGCAGTAGGAGAGCTACAGATGGCACCCCCCCACACCCAGAGGCGGGCCCAGCAGGTTTTTCAGGTCTGCCCTTCTGACACCACAGCCGAGAAAGAAATTCCTGGCCGTAATGACTGTTTACAACTAAGATACCTCACCTGGGTGGCACCCCAACACCCTCAGTAGGACCCCATTTCTACATCCTGCCACCATCAGAGCAAATACATATTCCAGGTATCTGGAACTGCTCTCCACACACTCAAAGGGCCCCCCTGCCCCAGCTCTAAGTGAACAGATGGGGGGGGGGAGCAGGCAGGCAGGTGCCGGGAAGCAGTTACTCAATAGCCTGCTCTGGGCTTTCCTGGAGGCCTGGGCCCAGAGCAAAGGGAGGTCAGAGGCTGCTCCTTCAGGTGAGGC
Organism: Condylura cristata; assembly: GCF_000260355.1. Taxonomy (NCBI): domain Eukaryota; kingdom Metazoa; phylum Chordata; class Mammalia; order Eulipotyphla; family Talpidae; genus Condylura; species Condylura cristata. The sequence continues at coordinate 28,437,415 of NW_004567128.1, read as the reverse complement.
CAGTATAAGGAAGTGAGGGAGCAGAGAAGAGAGTCTGGCTCCTTTTCTCCCCATCTCTTCCCTTCATCCATTTCCGGCAAGGAATCGGCTTCAGGTCAGGAAAAGAACTTGGACATTTTGGGATTCACTCTTCACTCAGGCCTGCCCGTCCTCCCTCAAACAGGCACAGACCTGGTTCTGTGTTCTCCCTCCCACCCTCACCACCACAAGGAAGTTAGTATGTCCCATACCCCTTAACCCCATCCTTCACCCACTGTTCCCAAGTGCTTACCAATGCCAGAGAGGTGTTGTAGGTGGCCTCAGGGTCCGCCAAAAAATAGTTGTCTCACCCAGGCTCGGCTCCAGCTGGTAGTGGCAGTGAGCTGAGCACTGAGGCTGATGTCTAGGCCGCCTCCCACTAGGCAGTGGCCCAGCCTACCTGGCCAGGGCTGGGCGGCCGTACCTTTTAACCCTTGCCTGCCTGTCACCAGGGCTCAAGCCACCCTTAGGGGCAGTCTTGGGACCAGGTCCCCTCAGGGTGTTCGGCATGGCCCAGAAGACAGTCTGGACACCCCTCCCCAAATCCATACACCTAGCAGAGAACTGAAAAAGAAGGACTAAGGGTCGTGTGAGTGGCAACTACCTCTCCGATTGCCCAAATTCCCAGGTCAGACCCTGCCCACCCAACCCGCCCATGGATCTTACCTGGGAGCTAGGGGTGGAGATCTGGGAGCTGCTAAGCGCAGGGGAGGCCTCCTGGGTCTCTTGGCAGCACGTATCACATTCCTAAGGCCCTTACCCTCTCCTTCCAGGGCAAGGCAGGGATGGGAGAAGGTCTTAAGGCAACTCCCACCCACACAGGGGTAAAGGTTTCCCAGAGGGAGACAGAGGGAGTAGACTTTTCTAAGAAGAGACCAGGTCTCAAGACCCTACCACCTTAAGCAGCTCCAGAAGCGGTCATCCCAGAAAACTGACCAAGCACACACTTGTTTTAACCCCTCCTGCCCCTTACAAACCTGGGGTGATGGTGTAGACCCAGCTCTTCATAGCCAGCCAGTAGATGTAGAAGCTGGCGCTCAGAGAAGTGAAGAGGCCTGATTCAGCTCACAGGGGCATAAAAGCACGTAGAATCCAGGCTGGGAGGGGGGGGCTAGGTCCCAGGTCGGTGGCAGACAGAGGTTACTCCTGCAAGGGAGGAGTGGGAGAGGAGACTCATGCTGCTTCACATCTAAGCTGGGTCTCCCCCATTCCTCCCTCCTTGGGGCATTTTTGGTCAGAAGCCGGCTTCATGCCAGCCAAAAATGAAGGGCTCTGAGTCCCTGTGACATACTGCTTCCCTACAACACCAGCTGGGCCTGCCCCGGCACACACCACACACATCCTGTGCTCCATTTGGAACCATCTGCTCTGTGACCTCAGGGCCCAAGGCCCAAGCCAGGCCCCTGCAGCAGCCTGTGCCATGATGTGAAAGGGCAGCGAGAGGAAAGGCCCCTCCCCCCTTGGCAGGTGGGCCAAGAGAGGAGTCCCCGTGTCAGCAGTGCCCCACATACATGTTATTGAGGCCTCCACCATCCTGCCCACCTCTCTTCCTGGGTGTGAGATTTCCGCATGGGACACAAAGGCCCCTTTCATCCCCCCTCCCTTTTCACTGCCCGGGGCTGCGGAGGTGTAGTGCCAAGGTGGGCAGTGAGGTGCTGGTGAGACCGGTCTTCTACTCAGCACAGCCCCTCCTGCCTCTCGTGGGACACCAAGGATGTTGGGAAAAGAATATTTATAAAATCTAAACCAGAGGAACAAGGGAATCTGGCGAAGCAGACTGAGTCTCAAAGATTATGTTTCCTCATCTGTAAAACTGTAACCGGTTAGAGAGCCAAGAGAAGCCAAAGTCACTTCAAAAGGTATTTCAAGAAACTGATACCACCTCATTAATGGCTGTCAATAACAACAATAAACTCACTCAGAGGTGGGCTACTGTGGAGGGGCAAAGTGGAGAGCAAGTAATGTGGAGTCACCCACATACCTATCACTCTGGTCCATGACTCCTATTTTAATTTTTTAAGATTTATTTATTCATGCATACAAAAGCTGGGGTGTAGGCCAGAGGTATGGAGGTTGACAGGATCCACCAGAGACAGAGTGGGGAGGAGAACAGGCAGACTGACTGAAATGCACTGCCTAGGGGAACAACAGGTGAGATAGGAGAGATCTGCTGCACCATGGGGGTCAGCTCCCTGGCTGGGGATCAAACTCAGGCTGCCAATAGCTTGATAGTGCTGGAACTTAACCCCTTGTGCCACCAGGGAGGCTCTGGTCCATGACCTTTACCAGCCTAGAAGTTGACTAGCATCTAGGAGCCTGACCCTCTCAGAGAGTTGGCAAGTGCTAGGTCTGGAATCCAACCTAGCTCTGCCACTTACTGGCTGTGTGACTGCCTGAAAAAGGCATTTAACCTCTGTGTGCCTCAATGTCTTCATCTATAAAATGGGGATGATGATAATGGTATGTACCTCACAGGGTGGTTGTGAGCACATGAGTTAACACATATGAAGTTGGCACAGGGCAGTGTCACAATTACAAGTATCCCACCCAATCCAAACTCATGACTCAAATAGTACAGTTTTCTGAGACAGGGCAGGTATCCCTCAGCCTCATCTGAGACATCTGAAATGGGGCTGTTTTTTCCTTGAATAATTTGTCCAAAGCTCCATATCCAAAATCAGTAATTAAATGTGGTCAGATGTCTTTCTGAGACAGAGGTGGTATCCCCCAACCTCCAAACCCTCCCTACTTGCTACCCAGACACACAACTCTCACTGCTCACCAAACCAAACATTTTTGCAACAGAAACACTGCCCCTCATTCCACCTCTCCCTACTCAGCATCAAAAAAAAATGCAGGAACCAGAGATATTCAGATAAACTTGCACTATCCAAATACAGCAAATGAATGGATTTGTATACATTTTTCAGACAGAATTGGTATCCCTCCCTTTCTTTCTATTTTCTTTACTCACAAGGCAAAACGCAGAAACCATATACATTTTATCCGCACTACCCTACCCCCTGCCAGCACAGGTCAGGAAAAAGGAAGATTTGAAAACATGAACATTTGAGTTAGAGACCTAGCCCTCATTATCTGAATTCTCACTACTATGTAAACACAAAATACCTTCACATAACTCGGTATCTTGCCCAATCTGAACTATCTGAATTCTCCCTCTCAGAACTCAGCTACAGATTAGGAGTAAGAGAAGTTTGTGTTGTTATTAAAAGGTTTGGATAAATGTCTGAGATAAATGGCATGGGCCTGGTATCTCATTATTCAAACTCTCATTAGTCTCTATGAGAAATGTAGGCATAGAACATAACTGAATTACACATTTACCTCTATGCTATTCAAATTTTCATCTGTCCACAAAATCAAGCAGATTCAGACAGAGAGGGAACCTCATGGTGTAAATGTTACCACCAGATGGGCCTGATTCTAACACCAGCCCTCACCCACAATGACCTTTTCCATGGAGGTGAAATGAATTAGCACCAAGATTTGGATTGGTTACTTTTGGAAGGGGGGAGGAACCCCTGATCCCATTCCACCCTTACCAAGCCCTAAAGTCTTCAGCCTAGAATGAGCTTTATTTCAGACTAGGAAAATAGGGATCATGCACTGAAGATGAAGAGCAGGAGATGGGGGTAACATGACTTAGAAGATTCACACATAGCCAAGTCCCCTCCCTCCCCTGACATGGGTAGCCCCAACCTAGCAAGGCTGGAAACATGATCCAGACCTCACAGACTCCCAGAGAGCCATTGAATAATTTAGGGTGTTCTTTCACACATAGGGAGCATAGGGGGCACAAGAACAGTTCCATGCTCTCCTGGGGCAGGGAAAGAAATGCAAGCTCTGTGTAAGATCACTGAGTGGGGATGGGGAATCACGTACAAAACCCCACCCGCTACACAGGTCCCACAAGGTTGTATGCTCTGGTTCATGCTAAGAGAAGCCTTTATGATGAACTTCAGAGGTAACAGCAACAGCTGAACATCTGAATCCAGGGGCAAGGAATAATGGGATCACTGTCCTGGGCTCAGAGAGGGAGTGTTAGGCAGGAGGGAGATGTGAACAGGTTGGAGGGGCATGGAAGAGTCAAATGGGGGCATGAGGATGGGAAGGAATTAAGGAACAGAAAAGAAAAAAGACTACAAAGCAAGTCATTGTAGGATGATGGTCAGGAGACAGGACAGAGAATGAGCCAGGATTATCTGATGGTGTGGAGTCAGGTTCAGGACAAGAGTTAGAGAAAAATGAGGGACAGCAGGGCATAAAAAAGCAGGGCAGGGGTCATCACCAGTACAGAACTAGTCAAAAGACATGACTGGGGACAGACCGAGACAGCGGTCAAGGGAAGGGATTGGAGAAAAGGCAGGGTTAAAATGGAGGTAAGGAGCAGGAAAAGACAAGGACAGAATGAGGATCGGAATGAGGACTTTGTTGGGACAAGAGAAGATGGAAAAACTACGGGCTAGGGGGTGGGGTCTATAGGTGGTGAGCCAGGTAGGACAAATCAAAGGACTGGGTAGATAGTGCAGGGTGGGGACAAAGTAGGTAAGTTAGAGGTCAGGAATTTGGACAGACCTAGATCAGATTGGTGTTAGAGGGACAAGACATGACTGGAAGGGTTCAGAGTGGACAAGAGTTTAAGAAACACACCGTCAAGCATCAGGACAGAAATTAGGGTGATCAGGACAAAACAAGAAGAGCTTCAGAGATAGAACAGGAAGGCAAGGATCTGGGGTGAAGTCAAGGATCCTAAGAACATGGGGTCTGGGATCAGGAGTGGGTTTTAGCGGGACAAGACAGGGGTTGAGGATCATACCAAGCCGAACACGGTTAGGTCAGCGACCAGACTGGGTGCCCTGAGGCCAAGATTGCCCGGGGTTCGCGATTTTTTAAAGGTAGTCAGGTCCAGAAGTGGTCCAGCGCCAAGACCACGGGGTCAGAGGTCGTAGTGCGCGCGCAGGTCCATTCCCCCCCTCCGCGTTTCCGGGCCCTCACCCCGCCCTATCTCCTCCCTTCCTCCCCAAGCGGGCGTTACTCACCAAGGGTCCTCGCCCCGCGGTGTAGGCGGGGTCGGTGAAGGCTGGGGAGACTGGTGGGCGCGCCCCTCCTTTGCGAACCCCCACCCCCTCGTCCCTGGGCTCGCGCCTATTCCCCTTTCCTGCTGTGGGCCACGTTCAGCTGCGCGACTGTTAGCCGAGGGGGCTAGACTTAGTCGAGGGGGTCAGACGGGGGAGCGCAAGGAGGGAAGAGAGGAGCCCCGGCTCGGTGGACCCAGGCCCCCGCCTTGAACTCCAGTCAATTCCCTCCCCGCGGCACCACCACCTCGGCCGCGGAGCGCGAGCCTGGGGGTTGGGGGGAGCGGGGGGCGGGGCGCGAGACCACAGCAGCGGCGCAGACGAAGTGCGCAGGCGCCAAGCTCCAGTCTCCGTTTTTCCTGCCTTGAGAGTGCCGGGAGTGAACACGCCAGGAGCGCGTGCGCACACGCTATCGCGAGGCCCGCGGAGCTCTTCCCTTCTGAGGCCACGCCCCCTCAATGATCAGATGGCGCCCCTCACCCAAAGTCACTCTAACCCGTTCTCCTTACGACTGATTATCCGTCTTCACCACACCTCTGAAGTCCATCAACTACCCTTCCTGCTCCCCCAATGCACCCCAAGCCACCCTCCCTGATACCCCAAATTGTATTCCCAAACTATTGTCCATTGATTCCAGGCAGAGCCTTCACCCCAAGTCAATGAATAGCAAAGCTGAACCAATAAACCATCCTCCTTGCCTCCGAGTTGTGCCCAAATCACTATATTGACCCTAATCCTAAATTACCTACCATGACATCAAAATTGCACCCAGAATGACTACCCACAGAATCACCAAGCTACCAGCAAACAACACTCCATTACCTTCCAAATCATTCTCCATTTACCTTGAACTTCGACTCCCAAACCACCTATTCTCCAAATCTCATCATCCCCCAAACTGTATCCCCAAATTATTGATCCCAAACAATACCTCCACACTGCCTTCCACTGACACCCAAACCACTGATGAACTACCATCCACAAACCCCAAGTTGTTTCCCAAAACAATCTGCAGTCATCCCTGAAAACATTAACCTCCAAAGAGCACTTCCAAATCACCCTCCAGCTTCCCCAACATGCCTCAAAACAGACTCCATTCACCCCAAACAACTCTCATGTGCCATCTCAACATTACTGATGACCTAGGACCTCCAATACCACCCCAAACATTCTCAAGTACCTTTGGTATGGGCCCCACCTGTACCCCAAATAAACTCCAGTAGTCACCTGCTCTACCTCTGAACCATGCTCCATGAACCCATACACTAAACTGCATTTCATTAGCTCCCTCCCCCCACAAACTACCTTCTAACAGCCCTTATCAGTGTCCTTATACTCCCAACTACTCTTACTACTCTTTTTTTAATATTTACTTTATTTATTTATGCATACAAGAACTAGGATATGGGCCAGAGGTGCCAGGGGTGAGAGGATTCACCAGAGAACAGGTAGGTCTACTGAAATAAATTGCTGAGGGGAGCAGTGGCTGGGAAGAGACAGGAGAGTTCTGCTGGGCCATGTGGGTCACTTCCCTGGATGGGGATCAAACTCATGTCAGGGATCAAACTCATGCTACAGTGGCTGGCCATGGCCTGATAGCACTGAGGCTTTAACCCCTGTGCCACCATAGCTTAATAGCATTAAAGTTTTAACCCCTGTGCCACCAGGAAGGCCCTATTCTTAGTACTCTTATGTGTGGTCCCTAACTGCACTTCCAATTACCCTCCAATACTCTTTCCACCTCCAGACCACACTCTGCTGATGGAAAATTATCTCTAAACTACTTTCCAACAGTTCTCCAACTATACCTCTAAATAATCACCAACCATCTTGCTGTAGCCACTGCAGCACGAGTTCAATCCCCAGCCAGGGAGGTGACCCACATGGTGCAGCAGACCTCTCCCATCTCGCCCACGGCTCCCCTCAGCAGTGTATTTCACTGCTCCCCACTCTGTCTCTGGTGAATCCTCTCACCCTCCCACATCTCTGACCTGCACCCCAGCTCTTGTGTGCATAAATAAATAAATCTTTTTAAAAAATCCTTCTTGCCCAAATACAGTTACTCCTCATTCCCAGTCCCAAGCAACTGCTAATATATTTTCTGTCTCTATAGATTTACCTTTTCTGGACATTTCATATAAATGCAATATGTGGATTTTTTATGTTTGGCTCCTTTCACGTAGCATAATGTTTTTTGTTGTTGTTGTTGCTGTTTGCTTGCTTGTTTTTAAAGATTTATTTATTTATGCATACAAGAACTTGTGTGTAGGCCAGAGGTGCAGGGGTGGGGTAAGGGGTGAGGTGATTCACCAGAGACAGAGTGGGGAGCAGAACAGGCAGGATCTACTGAAATACATGGCCTAAAGGAGTGGGTGGGACAAAACAGGGGAGGTCTGCTGAGCCAAGTGAGTTAGCTCCCTGGCTGGGGTTGAACTTATATCCTCATGCCACAGTGGCTGGTGATAGCTTGATAACGCTGAGACTTTAACCCCTGCATGACCAAAGAGGCCCCTAGCATAATGTGTACCAGGGATTAGTTCCTTTTATTGATGAATAGTATGGCATTCAATGATTTCCAACTGCTCCCCAAATCACATACTAATAGTGTACCCTCTGGTTAAAGCCCTAGACTGTTACAGGTGGTGCCCCCTGGAGGGGTTGCTGGTGAGGATAGACAGCCCCAGGAAAAATGCTTAAAAGCATCAAATTTTGGAGTGGGGCAACCACTAAGAAATATAAGCAACTGCAGAAAGGGATGTGGATTCATTCAGTCTCCAGAATTCAGCATTTGGGGTTAGTGGATTTCAGCACCCCACATACACACACACACCGCTGCACTGATCTTCCAGAAGGCAGTCGTGAGCCTAAAGCTGGACGCCTCCAGCAACCAACCTCAGAGACAAAAGTACTGAGGCTTTACAAGTAGGCTGAGTAACTGGAACTGTTTGCTGGTTTTGCTACTGTTGTGCCTGCCAGAGAAGGCAGAGATCCCCCGCCAGGCATCTTATTGAGATATCGTGTGAGTGTGGCTGTTTGTTGCATCATTCAACCACTCCTGGGGAATCTCATCAGCATGAAGCATCTTCTGCTGTATTTTCTGCTGTCTTAGTGAGTTGGAACCTGGCCTATAGTCCAGCTGCCTTGTGCATGCAGTGGCAGAAAGACACCATCTTGGACACCTGGCCTACTGTTGAGGAGAGGGGAAACTCATCCTCACTGGTGGGAAGATGCCATTTTAGCAGCTTTTGCTTAGGACTAAAAAACACTGGACCGGCATCAGGTGAGGTAAATGGCCATTTTTGGTCTCAGTAACTCTTTGCTTTTCCCCAGTTTGTTAAATAAATCCCTTTGTTGTTGTTCTCTGAGCCTTAGTAGTATTGCAATTATGTGTGCGGGTGAACAACTCAGACAGTGACCCGTAAACTATTTGGGCAGTGTCCTTGGCCACTTTTGGTGCCCCCTTGCTGCCCTGCCTCATAGCCCCCCAACTATAGCTCATAATAACCTTCTGACGTCCAGACTCAAAGACAGGCCCTCAAACTACATCCAACTGTCATTCCAAAGTCCTCTCCAACAGTTACAAACCTCACTCCTAAAACTCCTCTTCCAATAATGCTCAACACTTTCTCTAGATACCTTTTAACTACCTTCCTTTGGTCCCAAAGCTGCAGCCCCAAACCAGGCTTTCAAATCATGTTTCTTTAAAAATTCTTTAAAAAAAATTTTTATCTTATTGAGACACTCTGGTGGCACAAGAAGTTAAGTCTCAGCACTATGGAGCTATTGGCAGCCACTGCAGCACGAGTTCGATCCCGGGCCTGGGCACTGACCCACATGGCACACCATGTGCATAAATAAGTAAATAAATCTTTATTTTTTTTATTTTTTAAAGATTTATTTATTTATACATACAAGAGCTAGGGGTGTACGCCAGAGGTGCAGAGGTGAGAGGTTTCACCAGAGACAGAGTAGGGAGCAGAACAGTAGGGTCCTACTGAAATATACTGCTGAGGGGAGCAGCAGGCGAGACAGGGGAGGTCTGCTGCACCATGTGGGTCAGCTCCCTGGCCCGGGATGGAACTCATACTTCAGTGATTGTTGACAGCTCCATAATGCTGAGACTTGACATCTGTGCCACCATGGAGGCTCTCAAATCACTTTTCAATGACCTCCATGTCCAACCCTGTCTTGAATTACATGCAGCTATTCTTACAAAATGTCTTCTGATTTTTACCAACCACACACCCTAAAACTACACTCTCAAAATTCCCAACTATACCCTAAATTGTCCTAGAATAGTCTCCAAGTTTATTTGTAAATATGCCCATTTATCTCCCAACTACACCTACAAGCCACCATCCAATGACCCCCCAACCCTAGCTCAATCTTCCCTTAGAGGGCTCCAAAAGCACCCCAACACTTTTCAATAGTCCCCAGTGATATCCTCAAGTGCCTTGATAACCCCCAAGCATAAACTTAAGTCCCTCCAACAGCCCCCAAATTTATGCCCAAGCCATTTATATTAGTTCTCTGTGACTATTGTAACTAATGATCGCTAATCAGAACTTAAAAAATAAGAAATGTATTCTCTCACACTTCTAGGGGCCAGAAAACCAAAATCAAGGTATCGGTAGGGCTTTGCTCCCTACAGAGATTTTAGGGAAGAAACTGTTGCCTCTTCCATCTTTTGATGACTGCAAATATTCCTTGGCTTGTGGCTACCTCACTCCAATCTCCGCTCTCCTTACCCTTTTCTGTGTCAAATGTACTGCTGTATCCCACTTATATGGGCACTTTTGATGATAACTAGGGCCCCCTGTGTAGTCCAAGATAATCTCTCCTTCTCAAAGTCTTTTGAGAACATCTGCAAAATCCATTTTTCTTTTTTCCTTTTTTTTTTCTTTGTTACCATCTAAGGTATATCCACAAGTTCTAGGAGGGCATGCATATCTTTTGAAGGGAGGCATTATTTAGCTGACAACAGTACACAGCCTTTGATGTCCAAAGATCCACAACCACCCCAAGTGCAAAACACATATATGCCTCCCAATACCCACCCCCTGCAATGTTTTAACTCAACACAGTATCAACTGAAGTTCAAAGCCCTTACTTTAACATCAGTTTGATAGTTACAAATCTTATTTAAATCAAGTATGGAACTCTTAGTATGATCTACTCTGGTGCAAAGTTCTTCTCCTTCTCTTGACCCATGAAACTAGAAAGCAAGTTATCTTTTCTGTTCCCAAAATACAATAGTAGGACAGGAGTAAGGTAAGACTTAAGGACATTCCCATTTGAAGAGAGAAAATGGAAGAGAAAAAAGGTGTCACTGGTTGCATGGAATTTTGAAATCCAGCAGGGCAAGTAGCATTGTTGGAATGTCTAGCATTATCCACTATGACTTGAGGCACCAGCTCTGGGACCACAACTCTATCCTTAGGTCATTCTTCCTGTCTTTGGAAGGGTAGCACCTGTTTGCAGCTGATTAATTTTAGCCTGTATCCTCCCAGTAGGATTTTGGGAGCCTAACCAGTGTTCCTTAATTTCATTCTGTCTGTTTCTTTCAAACCAATCAGGTAGCACTTCTGGTGGTATATAACACTCTCAAAAAACTTGTCTCCCATGAAAGTTACAGGAATTCAATGCATCAGACAATTTTTGTGTGTGTGAATTATCTCCTCTCAATTCCTGGCATCTGCTGAGATGGTTGAGATGATCCTAGAGTCTCACACCTTATCTTTTTAATTCCTAGCAAAAGTTGTCCAGTCAGTCATCCCTTGACTTTCTCACCATAGTTCTCTGACAATTAACCTCCTATTTTTTTGTGTCTTTTGCAATCTGAACAGCCTGTGAATTTCCCAAATCTTTAATTCATTTTACTTGAAAGATTTTCCCTCAGGCCCTCCCTGATGGTGCAACCGGTTAAAGCACAGCACTGTGAAGCTGTCCGCAGCCCCCTGCAGCAGAGTTCAATCCCCAGCCAGGGAGTTGACCCACCTGGAGTAGCAGACCTATGCTCTCACCTGCTGCTTCCCTCAGCAGTATTCTTCAGCTGACCTACCTATTCCACTCCCCACTCTTGTCTCTGGTGAACTCTCTCACCCACCCCCCGCAGCTCTGGCTTGTACTTCAGTTTTGCATGCATAAATAAATAACTCTTAAATAAAAGATCTTCCCTCAGACTTCATATTTTACTATAAATAGCCAGTAGAAACTAGGTTGCCCCTTCAACATTTTGCTAGGAAATCTTCTCATCTAAATATCCAAGTCCATCATTTACAAGCTCTGCTTTCCACACAATTTTAGGAAGCAATTCAACTAAATTTCTGTTTCTATATAATAAGGATGTTTTTCGCCTTCAGTTTCCAACATGTTCCTCATTTCTGAGCCCGCATCAGCAGCACCTTTAATGTTCATATTTCTACCAACATTCTATTCAAGATGAGATGTTCATATTTCTACCAACATTCTATTCAAGATGAGATATGTGTTCTCTAAGATAACAGGTTTTGCCTACCACATTCCTCATTTATTCTTGAGTCCCCACCAGCAGTGTTTTTAACACTCATATTTCTACACTCCGATCAAGACAATCTAGGCTTTTCCTATCATGTGCCTCAAAACTCTTCCAATGTCTACCCCAAATTCAATTTCAAAGCTACTTCAACATTTTTAGGTACTTGTTACAACATGCTATGAACTGAACAAATTCGTATGTGAAGTCCTAATCTCCAATGTGACTGTATTTGGAAACAGGGCCTTTAAAGAGGTAATTAATTGTAAACAAGGTCAGAAGGGTGGGGACCTAATCCAATAGGACCTGTGGCTTAATAAGGAAAACAAGAGACATCAGGAGGGTATGTGCTCAAAGGGAAGGTCATGTAGAGGACAAAGCAAGAGCAGCCGCCTGCACATTAGAAAGACAGCTCCCATTAGAAACTAGCCTATACTGCACCTTGATCTTAGACAGCTAGACTCCAGAATTGTGAGAAATAAATGTCTGTTGTTCAATATACCATTCCATGGCATTCTGTCATGGTAGCTGAAGTCAACAAAGACACGGTAATATCCCATCCCACACCCAGGTATCAATCTACATTAGTTTCCTGCAGCTGATGTAACTAATGACCACAAACTCGGTGGTTTAAAACTTAAGAAATGTATCTTCCCACTGTTCTGGGAGTCCGAAGTTCAAAATCAGTTTCCTGGGCCAAAATCAAGGTGTTGGCTGGGGTGTATTCTTTCTGAAGGCTCTAAGGAAGAATCTTTTTATTGCCTCTTTCAGTTTTAGGTGACTTCTAGCATTCCTTGACCTGTGAGACGCCATACTCCAATCTCCAGCTCCATGGTCACATTGCCGTCTCCTTCTGTTGTCAAATCTGCCTCTTTCTCTTTCTTGCAAACATATTTGTGGTTATAACTAGGTTCCATTCAGATAGTTCAGATAATTCCTTAACATCCTTAATTTCATCATCTGCAATTTTTACCACATACGGTGATGTTCACTGGTTCCAGCGATTAGGACATGGCCATATTTTGGGGGGCATCCTATCTATGACAATTAACAGCTCTTCTCTTTAAACTACCTATAGGAGAACAAATTCTGTCTCTAAACACTCACTGTCTTCCTATAGTACCTCCAACTATGAGGGTGAACTAGTCTTACCTCAAACCATCCTCTAGCCCCTCAACTATTCAATAGCCTCCCAGAATTTGATGTTATCCTTTGGTCGCCTGCAAACTATTCTGTGCTGGACCCCAACCTCATTCCAAGCCACTCTGAGCCACCACTCACCCCCATTCCTAAACATCCCTAAATTTATCATCCAATTTCCCTCTCTCCTTTTGCCCTTCACCCCACCCCACAGTTGTCTCATTAGCTGTGTTTGAGAGACAGTGACAGAAAGGCAGAGGAACAGAGCCAGATAGGACAGTGTTGGAAAAGTTGTGAAGCTGTGAGCAAGAAATTAACAGACAGAGAATTGGGGTGATGTCAGATATGTGATGGAGAAGCACCTGTCATGGAGATATTTGTGCTGTGTGTATGAAACTGGTGGCTTTAAGACGAGGATGGTGTAGCAGAGCATCTGTGGGTCAAATGCTGTAGATTTTTCTCCCAGTCTTCCACGAGTGTTTTTAAGTATTGGTTGCAGCATCTTTCATCAGATTGTAGCTTTATATTTTGATGTAGTCAAACCAGAGAGATGGTGGGTCATAGTAGTAAGAGTGCTTGGGTTCCTAGCCCAGGTTTTTTGTCTGTTTGTTTCTTTAAACGAGTTTCAGGGTTTTTCTTTTTTTTTTTTTT
>NW_004567128.1:28396367-28422301 GCF_000260355.1 Condylura cristata | reverse complement strand
GGGGATTACAAGTGAGATGGAACAAAATGATGTAAAGATAAACTGTTATAAAATAAAATAAATAAATAAAAAAAACACACTGCTGAGGTGAACAGAGCGGGGAGCCAGAAGTCTGCTATAGCCAATGTGGATCACCTCTCTGGCTGGGGATTGAACTTAGGCCACAATGGTGACTGGAAATAGTTTCATAGTGCTGAGACTTAACCCCTTGTGCCACCAGGAAAGTCATAAATTAGATAGTCTTACATAGTAAGGCACTATAGGAATTTTAACACCAGATCTACAAGTTCCATCTTTGAATTTTTTTATCGGTAATGCAGTGATTATTTAAAGATTAATTAGTGAAGAATTGTCATCTTCATTATGTGAATAATGGTTTTGTGTGAGGTATAGGGATGTGCATATTTACTAAGCAAACTTGGGAAGTAAGGGGGGAGGGCAACACAGGAAGGGATGAGGCACTTAGTGAAGTGTCCAAAAATTCAGGTCCAACTGATGAGAAGGTTTTGGGGATGTTGGCAAGGAGGAAGGGAAGGTTAGAGGCCCAGTCAGTTGTGAGCTGACTTTGCATTTGGAGAAGAGCCTCCATTATCTGCCAGCCAGCTTGCATCAGGTACACAGAGAATAAATGTTAAATCAATGCACCAATGAGCCCATACATTAATTTTTGTAAAGCTTAGTGTACGCCAAACAGCCTGCAAGTATTTATCATAAATTATCTGTAACCCTCATAACAACCCTAGCAGACAGGTATCATGACCCCCATTTGACAGGTCAGGAAAACTGAGATTCAGAGAGGCGATGTCCTTTGCCCACATCCAAAGCCGAGTCTTTATGATTCCAGAAGTCATTTATCCATGGGAACAGATCTAATATCCACCGATGTACTCATTCATCCATCGAAGATATATTAAGCACCTACTAACTACCACAACGACCTAGAATAACAACTACTTCGGATGACAGAGTAAGCGAGGCGTTCCCAAGAAGACCAGCTGGGCGGATGTATGTACTATGGGTACCAAAAGGGTGGAGTTTCTAATGCCCAGTTCCAAAATAGTACCTGCCTAGGCCTTAGAGTTATAGCTTGGCTGACAAGACGCGGTTTGACTGAAGTTGGAGCGAGGTCTTCAGGGCAGCTATTGTGAGCTCTAGCCGAGAGGTGGCGTGGTTCCACAGCTTGAAGTATGGCCTGGAGTTCCTAGGCGCTCCCACAGGCCATTGACGCGCAAGCGCAGAGAGCCCAAGGATCAGTTTAATAGCTTGCGGAGGAATCAGTTGCGAAGAGAGGGCGTGGATCAATAAATTACCTCTCTCTGATTTGCTCCAGTCTCTGAAGGAGTGGCCTAGCTGGCCTCCTCGGAAAGAGGGCCGACCGAATCCAGGTTTCCCCTCCGCGTCGGAGGCGTGGCTTAGGGCTGGGCCTCAAGCCACCTCTCGGCCATTGGTCGTTTCACTCATAGGGCGTGGCCCGGAGAGCCGTCCATCCTCCGTGTGGTCACTTCCTGTGGAGTTTCCCCAGCCCAGGAGGAGGGGAAAGAGGACTAGGCGGGGGGAGGGAGGGGAGGGCGGTCGTCCGGGGTTAGGTTGGGGGAGTTGTTGGTCCGTTCAGGGCGGGGGATGACTCACGGCCCATCCCATCTCCCCGACGCCTCCCGCCCGCGCACAGCTCGCTCCATGGCTTAGCGGAGGAGGAGGCGGTGGTGAGCGGGGTGGGGGGGGAAAGGGGGACTCTTATTTTGTTAGGGGGGTCGGGCCGAGGCCCGACCGGCCTGGCAGGGCTCGCCCGGGGCCGAGCGTCATGTCTCATGCAGCCGAGCCAGCTCGGGACAGCGTAGAGGCCAGCGCAGAGGGCCCTCGAGCCGTGTTCGTGCTGTTGGAGGAGCGCAGTCCGGCCGACTCGGCCCAGCTGCTCAGGTGCGGAGCCGCCTGGGGCCGGTGGCGCTGACTGGGACTCCCGGGAGCCTGATCCGGGGGCAGCGGGGTTCCGCGACTGGGATTGGAGGCGCTTGGCCTAGGCTTGGAGGACGTTGGGGTGCCCGTCTTGGGGGTGCGCCTGAGGAATCCGGCGATGGCCTGCTTGGACTGGAGGCTTAAAGGAGTCTTGAAAGTGCATTAAGGGAGGCCTACTTCATATTGGAAGGGGGCCTTGACTGGATCTAGAGGGACAGATTATGTTGTTTCTAGAAAGTGGTCTAAGGTAGCTGAGCTTGGCAATTAGCACTCTAATTAGGACTGAATTTGGGGTCTGTGAGTCAGGCATAAAGGGGATGAATTGAGGGGCGCTGGGTAGGTAAGGCACTGATTTTAAAGGAATCCTGGACTTTCTACCTCAGTGTCAAAGAAGGGTGCTGTCTTGGGAGATTGGTGACTCCCAGTGGCCGGTTGCTGAAAGCTGTTTGGGGTTAACATTATAACTGGAGGGATTTGGGGAGTATCTTAGATATACTGCGTGGGACTCGCCTTGTGAGTGTATGTGAGTAAGCAAGAGAAGCAGCATTCATCAAAACTTGACCAAAATGATCTCTTCACCCCTGCCCACCCACCCAGCTATGTCAGATCCCAGGAATATTGGAGAAAACTCCACACGCGCAAAAGGTCTTGAATGGGAGACAGGCAGGCAGACAGGCAATGGATCTGGCGCTACCTCTGCTCAGAGAAGGCCTCCGACCTTATTTGGGAACCCAGAGGAGGGACTTATTCCTGCTGCCACCTGCCCTAGCCTCTCAGTGCTGCCCACCCCTTACACACACACACACACACACACACACACACACACACACACACACACACACACAAGGACAGGCACGCACATGTACACGACTTTTTTAAATCACTCTTAGTTTGTCTCTCAGGCTCTGGAGATAATCTTGAATCTTTCCCTAGAGATGCAATAAGTGCTACATGCATCATCCCTGCTTAGGTGGGTCTTCTCTGGCCTCTCACTTCCACCAGAGTGTTCTTTGGAAGCCCTGGCCCTTCCTGTCCACATCCTGCCCACCTCAGCACCTGTCTCTTCCATCTTCTGTGCGGCAGTGTGTGTCCCGCAAGGGGGCTTTGCCCACTTTTTGCCTGGCATTTTGCTGAGCTAAGTAGCTCCCTGAGCTTCCTCTTCCTGACTTCCTGGGTGGTTTTAGGGCCCCATCTGAGGGTGAGGAAAGGAAGGAAGAAGGATCTTTGGGGAGGGGAGAGAATTCTTGTCAAGTGAAGTCAGCTATATCCTCTCAGGTTTCTAAATCTTTGAATTCATTGATGCATGTGTGTCCGCCCGCGCCCCCTACTCACGAGGGCCTTGCACCTAGCATGGGAGAGTTGAGCAGGAGCCTTTCTGAATATGGTTCACCATCTTCTAGTGTCTTTATAACAGCGTAGATCATCACAGAAGTGGGGGTAATTGAAAGGGAGGGGTGCACATGGCTTCTTGTTTTGTGTGTCAATGGGTGTTAGTCTTGGAGGTGTTTGTGTGTGCATGTGCATTTTGAGCTATCAAAAACCAGAGCTCTGGGCAGTCTCCTTTGGCTAAGTATAAAGTGATAAGAGTTTCACTTACCCAAACTCTCCCGTTAATCCTGATTTTTCCATATTATTTTGGGCTGTGTTTTAGCATCCCAAGAACTCTGGGGGGAGGAGCTCATCTGCAAAAAGGTGAATCCCTCTGAAAAGTGAATCCTTGACCCCAGTTCTCTTTGTGATACATTCAATCTGTGTTACAATAGGCTGTTTTGCTGAGGGATGCCCCTACCGTGCTGTTCTGTGTGGACAAAGGTGGGCTCACATTCAGCTGCCAGGAAAACTGTAGGGGGTGTGGGGGCTGGGAGGACTCTGGATGCAAAGTCAGGAATCCTGCAAAGTGAATCTTTAGTCCTAAATTCTTCGTACTTTCTCTCAAATCCAGGTTGTTATCCTTAAGTGTTAGAGTGAGGAGTCAGGATACAGGCACACTTCTTACTTTGTAACTTAAGGGACTAAGAGTGACACTAGGAGAGAGGAGAGAGGGGTGTGGGTATAGAAGACAAGGGAATTTCTGGTGGTCTCCCCTGCAGAGTGGCAGATTAGGAGGGATATCCTCAGTTCCTGTTATCCTCTCTCCTGGTGCCCTCCCCCTCTCCCCGCCCCCTCCAATGAGGTCTCCATTCTATCACTGACCACCACCCCGACCTCCCCCAACCCTCAGCCTAAGCTCTCTACTTCCGGAATCCGGCATTGTTGCAGACATCGAACTAGAAAACGTTCTTGATCCAGACAGCTTCTACGAGCTCAAGAGTCAACCCCTACCACTCCGCTCCAGGTAGGTCTCCTGTCTTACACCTCTCCCAATCCCTCAGATCCCTTCAGCCCGATTTCAGGCAATGGCCTTCAGGACCAGCCCAACCCATTATCTCACCGACCTGTATTTTCCAGATAATAAAATTAGGGGCTCTGAAAAAAGCATTTCAAACAGTAGAGCAGGTGGCCAAACTAGGATATCAGTAACTCTGAGGTTACCCCCCACTTTCCCTCCCACCCTCCTGCTGCACACCCTTTCATATATTAATATTGCTGCATGTCCGGAGTGCCCAGAGATGGGGTGTGGCCTTCGGGAGCTGCCACCCCCAGGTGGGGTGGAGTGCCCACAACCCCTGTTCACACCCTCCCTCAGCCAACTCTTCCACCTCCAGCCCTTGCTGGTCGCCTCTCTCCCCAGGCTCATTAGTCCAAATGTGCTGAGTCATCGGCCTGGGCTCTAGGAAGAGGGGAGGGGACCTGGAAGAGGGGCAGGAAGAGAGGATTGTGAAATCTCTGAGATTTTCAAGACTGACTAGCTCCTGGGACCAGAGGCCCTGGCAGGGGAGGAAGAAGGGCCTGGGGTTGCCCACGTGGCCTGATGTCTACCCTAGGAGCTCGGGCAGCAGCTCTAACCCTAGTTGAATATCTGAATCTGCTGCCCCAACTTCCATTCTGCCTCCTTCCGCTCCTTAATTAGAATAACACCCCCCCACAGCTGAACAATGGCATCTCTACTCTAGGAACCAGCCCGGTTCTAGGCTTACCCTTAAGGACTGAGGGCTGGGTCCAGATTGAGTTCCATATCTTCCCCCATCTGACCTTGACTCCTGAGGGTTAAGGCCAGCCAGGACTGCATCCTGTGTCTCTCCTATCACTCTGATCTCTGAAGGCAGAGACCAGGCTTGTTCCTACTGCCCCCCCACCAGATTGAGACCCCCCTAAAGGCTGGGTTTAGATTTGGTTCCAGTGTCTACCCCATCAGACCTTGACCCCAGAGGGCAGGGACCAGGCCTGGTTCTTGTACAATCTCCTGCATTAGACTCTGACCCTGAGGGCTGCGACCAGCCAAGCCAGGTTCCCGTGTTTCTCCTAACAGACTGTGGCTCTGAAGGCAGAGAACAGCCTGGTTCCTGTGTCTACTCCATCAATTACACTGTGACCCTTAGGCCTGGGATGAAACTTTTAGCTTACCTGTGGCCCCCATATTTCCCATTCCACAGCCTCCCAATATCACTCCAGGCCACACCAGCCACCCCAGCTACACTCTCTGCATCTTCTGCAGGGGGCTCCGGGACCCCTGCCATGTCATCATCATCTTCATCGCGGGTCTTGCTGCGGCAGCAGCTAATGCGGGCCCAGGCCCAGGAGCAGGAGAGGCGTGAGCGTCGGGAACAGGCTGCAGCCTCTCCCTTCCCCAGCCCTGCACCTGCCTCTCCTGCCATCTCTGTGGTGGGCGTCTCTGCTGGGGGCCACACATTGGGCCGTCCTCCCCCTGCTCAAGTGCCCCGGGAGGTACTCAAGGTAAGGTGACATCCAGAGGCCCTGGGACAGGGCTCCTGGTGGCCTTTTGAATCAGGTTTGTGGGGGGGAGGGCAGGTCCCAGGTATTGTGCTAATGTTCCATTGTGCTTAGAGTTTTTCGGGTGTTCTTGTTTAGTTGCGAGGGGTTCTTAACAGGCTGTAGGATGTCTTGATGTGCCAGAGGGGGTCATGAGGGTCCTGTGAAGTAGCTTTGTTGGAATAGTACCTTGGATGTGCAATGCACATGGGGTTCTTTGGCCATTGAGTTGTCTTAGAAAGCACTTGTAGCCCCAGGTCTGTTAGATAGTGTCGGAGACCAGGGGGATCTCTTGGGGATCATAACAAGGGATCAAAACTGAGGGATTCTACCAGCCCTGGGTGGATCTTGGGAGTTATGAGGTATTTCTGGGAAAGGGACTTTGGGTCCTGGGGGAGACTTTCAGTATGTTGGGGTAGAAGGGTTCTCAGATTCTGGACCCGGCTTGCTGAGTCTAGGAGCAGGTGACCTGTTAGCCTTAGGGTCAGGCTGGGCCCAGAGTCACCTCTCAGAACCCTATTCTGCCATGTCTCATTTCCCTCATATACAGGTACAGACCCATCTGGAGAACCCAACACGCTACCACCTCCAGCAGGCACGCCGGCAGCAGGTGAAACAGTACCTGTCTACCACACTTGGGCCCAAACTGGCTTCCCAGGCCCTCACCCCACCACCAGGGGCTGCTAGTGCCCAGCCGCTCCCTGCCCCTGAAGCTGCCCATGCCACTGGCCCCACAGGCAGCGCTCCCAACAGCCCCATGGCACTGCTCACCATTGGGTCCAGCTCAGAGAAGGAGGTGAGTGGCTTGAGATAACCTTGTGATGCCCCCTGTGTCCAGCTTCTTCTACCCCTCTTCCACACTTTCCTCTTCCCTCAGATTGATGATGTCATTGATGAGATCATCAGCCTGGAGTCCAGTTACAATGACGAGATGCTCAGCTATCTGCCTGGAGGTACCACAGGGCTGCAGCTGCCTAGCACGGTAAGGCCCTGAGGTGGGGCGCTCTGACAGTCAGAACATCGCTCACCACTGAGGCTACACCCGGGCTGGCTGTGTGTACAAAGCCCATGCCTTGGAGAGGGAGGGAGGCCATGTGATAAGAATGGGGCATAACCGATGTCCTAGGGCCTTATGCTGAAACCTTGTAGATTTTTACACATACCAGTAGGGACTTCATGGAGTTTTCATGACACACCAAGGCTCTGTGGGAGGAAGGACCGAGAGGTGGAACCCTGTAGCAATTTAAATGCGTCAGGAGATTTAGGTCATTGAAACATAATCAGACCATGAAGTGAATAAAACATGTCAAAAGTCTCAAAACATTGTGTGGTTGCACCTTGAGGCGTTGGAAGTATATCCTGTGTCTTACAGCGAATTCATGCCAAAAGGCTGTAGAGAGTGGACAAAACTTTCTAGAGTATAAGATAAACCAATCAGTTGGCACATTCTGGCCCTGGAACATGCTAGGAGGTTCATAACTTGCTTGAAGATATGCCAAGTGGCTATAGTTTTGCTTTTCCAGCTTAAGAGGATAGAAGCATGTATAAAATCATTATTCATTTATCTGAACTTTTTATTTATTTAGACATAACTAGATGTTGGGGTGTTATGTTAAATGGATCCATCAGACTGGCAGGAAGCTCATCAAGAGGTGGGACTGATTATTCTGGATAAGTGTGTTGCCCTAGAGTATGTCCAGGAGAGGAAGCAGTCTGGGCTGACATAGGAGCAGGGCTTATTGGGTAGCTGCATAGCAAATCTTAAGAGATCAAATGTGCAGGAAGGTCCTAGTGTCAGGACCTTGGGGCATGGCAGCTAGAGACCATAAGATGGTACTAGGAAATTATAGCAAAGGCCTGGAGAATGGGCTGGTAACTCTCCAGAAGGCCAGACTTTGGATTGTCATGTTGCCATGCCAATTTCCCGAGGTGCGAGAATAGGCTGGTGCGCTCCAAGAATGTTGAGCTGGAATGCATACTAGGCAAGGCTGAGGGCCTGCAGTGTCACAGTAGAGCTGAACGGGGCTTTTCCAGCTTTGCTTCTCAGCCAGCACTGGGTTTGAGAAGGTTTCAGCGGCTCTTGAGAGTTTTGAGGAGCAGTGGGGGTGTGCTAAACAGGCCCAGTGGGCTCCAGCCCTGGGCAGCATAGATTCATGTGACCCTGACCTCCCTGTTGGGTCACCATGTAAAACTCCTGCAAAGGAGAGGGAAGGGCTTCCATTGCTGAGTCAGCTGATCTTTGCATCAGCAGGTCCATCTCTGGAGTACTTGAGGGTGGGAAACCTGATGCTGAGAAGGGGCGGGGCCTAATCATCATCTCCCTGCCTTTCTGCCCCAGCTGCCTGTGTCAGGGAGTCTGCTCGATGTATACAGCAGTCAGGGTGTGACCACGCCAGCCATCACCGTCAGCAACTCCTGCCCTGCTGAGCTGCCTAACATCAAACGGGAGATCTCTGGTAGGGACCAGAATATTGCTTTTTTTTTTCAAGATGTATTTATGTTTGCATAGAAGAACTGGGGTATAGGCCAGAGGAGCGGGGTGGGGGTAGGGTTGAAAGGTTTCACCAGAGACAGAGTGGGGAGCAGAACAGGCAGATCAACGAAGTACACTGCTGAGGGGAGCAGCGGGCAGGTCAGGAGAGGTCTGCCATGCCGTGTGGGGCAGCTCCCTGGCCAGGGATCAAACTCAGGCCATAGCTGAGAGAACCCGTAGGCCACCAGGGAGGTTCAGGGCCAGCCTCAGCCCTGTGTGTCTATCCTGTCCCTCTGGGTGTACCTGGTTGTGGAGTCGGGGTATAAGCAGACAGAAACTTTGCCTTCCTGATCCACATGGTCCATCACTCTGCCTTTATCTCATTTTCTCCCATCTTGGGTTTAACAAATGGCCTGCGCTGCAGTGACTTAGAAATGGTAAAAAAGAGTGGCACTTTTTAAAAGTCACCACCCTTGCATACACCCCTGACGCCTGCCTCAGCAGCTCTAGAGGGGGTACTGCATCTTCCCTGTGTAGAGGCCCTGACCACTCTCACTTTCTTCCAGAGACTGAGGCCAAGGCCCTTTTGAAGGAACGGCAGAAGAAAGACAATCACAACCTAAGTGAGTGAGCGTGCGTGGGCCCTTGTCATCAAGCCTTGCAGCCCTGCTTTGCCCTGGGCCTTGGCCTTCCTTGGGAGGTTTCTCCCACCAGACTGCACCCCCTGGCTTTTCCTCTTCTTGCCGGACCCCATAATAACTCTTTCTCATTCTTTCTCTTTCCCACCTCCAAAGTTGAGCGTCGCAGGCGATTCAACATTAACGACAGGATCAAGGAGCTGGGTACTCTCATTCCCAAGTCCAGTGACCCGTGAGTGGGCCCGAGACCAGTGGAAGGTGGGGGGCAGGGGGCCCTGTTCCCATCTAAAGTTGTTCCTGTGTGGGGACTGCCCAGGCAGCTGCTCCCCCAGCCTTTGCCCACACCCAGCTTGCCTCACCCCAAGCAGAACTATAGTTCTCTACCGTATCTGCACCTCAAATTTGAGGCACATGACATCATCGCCCATGCGCCTCCTCTGCTCCCTATATGTCACTCTGCTTTCTCTGCATTTGGTATTGCCTTGATTGATTCAAGAAATGCATGGGCTGGTCCTGTGTGCCAGGTACCATGCAAGGTCCTGCAGATAGGACAAGAGGGAAGAAAACAAGATACCCTAAGCTCATTCATGACCATGCTGTTTTAGTGGCTCCGACAGCACACAGACAAATAAGTAAAATCCACAAGATCAAGAGTGATGCGGAGAAGGTGTGGACAAATGATGGAGCGTGTAGGAAAGGGTTAGGATTTGGAGGAAGGACAATGAGGGTGGGGCTGGCCTCAGCTGACCAGAGGACACATGAATGAAGACCCTAACAAGGGGAGACAGGAGCTATCTGGGTGTCCACAGTGAAGCGTGTTCAGGCAAGGGCGTGGCCAGGCCACAGGCCTTGAGACAGCAGTGATCTGGGAGCATTGAGAAGCCAGTGTGGCCGTAGCGAAATGAAGCAGGAGCAGTGAGGGGGCAGATCAGACAGGGCTTCCTGGTGCCTTCAGGTGTGATGGCGCACCACTGGAAGGTTCTAGGTAAGGGCGGAGGGGTGTTTCATCTGAGCTCTCCATCCCCTTGATGACCCCCACCTTACTTTCTAGACATGTGGTGGGGTGCTTTATTTCCCTGGTGCACTCCCCCTCAGCTCCTCAGCAATTCCATAAGCACCACCCCCTCCTTTCCCTCCCTTGGGCCCCACAGGGAGATGCGCTGGAACAAGGGCACCATCCTGAAGGCCTCTGTGGATTACATCCGCAAGTTGCAGAAGGAGCAGCAGCGTTCCAAAGACCTGGAGAGCCGGCAGAGATCCCTGGAGCAAGCCAACCGCAGCCTGCAGCTCCGAATTCAGGTCTGGAAGGAGGAGGTGGTGGCAGGGGTGAGGGGGGCTTCCTGGAGGCAGAGGCAGAGGAAGGGCAGGCCAGGATTTCCCCTCCTGGCATGTTTGGGGGATCTCCAGACTTCCTGACTCACGGTGATGGTGATGATGATGTTAAATAGTAATCATAACATTGACAAGAGTAATAACGAACATTGGCTAATGTACAGTGTTTTATCTTGTGCCATGCGCTGTGACAAGAGCTTAATCTCTCTGTACTGACAACAGCCCACAAGAGACAGGGAGTATTCTCATACCTGGTTCACAGATTGGAACTCTTGAGGCTCAGAGATGAGAAGCGATTTGTTTAGTGACACAATTAGGGAGTGGCAGAGGCTGAATTTGAACTCAGGCATCCTGCCTGCCTACCCTTTAACCATTATAGTCCTCTGCCTCTGAGGGAGTCTGAACTCCATCTTATCCCACCCTCACCCCCTACTTTGCAGGAGCTAGAACTGCAGGCCCAGATCCATGGTCTGCCGGTTCCTCCCACCCCAGGGCTGCTCTCCCTGGCCACGACTTCAGCCTCTGACAACCTCAAGCCAGAGCAGCTGGACGTTGAGGAGGAGGGCAGGCCAGGCGCAGCAACGTTTCATGCAGGGGGGGGACCTGCCCAGAGTGCTCCCCATCAGCAGCCCCCAGCACCACCCTCAGATGCCCTTCTGGACCTGCACTTTCCCAGCGACCACCTGGGGGAGCTGGGGGACCCCTTTCACCTGGGGCTGGAGGACATTCTGATGGAGGAGGAGGAAGGGGTGGTGGGGGGACTGTCGGGGGGCGCTCTGTCCCCTCTCCGTGCTGCCTCCGACCCCCTGCTCTCTTCGGTTTCCCCCGCTGTCTCCAAGGCCAGCAGCCGCCGCAGCAGCTTCAGCATGGAGGAGGAGTCCTGATCAGGCCTCACCCCTTCCCTGGGATTACCCCCACCCAGGAAAGGAGGCTACACCAGGATGAGGCCCCGCCTTTCCCCCCCACCCTCCCATGAGACTGCCCTGCCCAGGTGTTCTGGGGGAAGAGATATAATGAGACCCACCCCTGTAAACTGTTGAGGAGGAGTCAGATGAGGCCCACCCCTTCCCCACTCAGGAACAGCCATGCTCAGCTCCTTTCAGGCCAGGGGAAGGTAGTGAGATCTGGGCCCAGTCTCTGGAGATCACAACCTCACCCCCTGTCCTGTGGGACCTGCCTTTGCCCAGGTGAGGGAAGGAGACAGGGTGAGGCATGCCTCCATCCCCTCTGGACTGCCCTGGTTAGTTCTGGGATAAAGAGGTATCAGAGCTGTGCCGTTCCATCCCCTCCTGGAACTGCCAGTCTAGTCCGTCATGGCCAAGAAGAGGAGTTAAGATGATAGAGGTCCCACCCTAGGGGATTAAGCCCTGCACCTTCCCCATGAACCCTGCCCTGCCCAGGCAAGGAACAGAAGTGAGGGTGAGTTCCTTCATCTGGGAACTCAGCCCTGGCCTTGCAATGGAAGAGTCCAGCCCCTCCCCTTCCCTGTGTCTTGTGCAGGAGCAGCCCCGCACAGGTATGTCAGGCTTGGAGGAACCCTACAACCAGGCTGTCAAGCGGGGATCACAGCCTTGTCCCCTAGCAACATCCCATTCAAGCATTCCACACCGCAGGGAGGAGAGGTACTTGCGCTCCCCTGCCTTAACCTGGGACCAACTTGACCTAACCTAGGGGGCTCTGAGCCGACCTTGCCCTTGGAGAAGGGGGCAGATTTTGAAATCTTGTGGGTTGACATTCCAGACCTGCATCAGGAGTGCGAATCTTAAGGCAAGCGCACTGCCTCCTTCCTTAAAGGAGTTTGGTGAGGGGTTGGGGATCAAGGAGTACTGAGTGTAGGTGCCCCCAGAATAGTACCCCAGTACTCTTTCAACATGTAAAGAAATAGGAGGAATGAAGGGGTCATTCTGGGGATTTCCCCAGCCCAGGATAAAATGGAAGCCTGTCTGACCAAGGTGGAACCTTAGAAGGAGGATTATAATGGAATTTGTACCCTCTCTTTTGCTTATCTGATTTTTTTATTGACACCCCCCCCCCACCCACCCAGAAGCTAGGTCACCTCCAATCTCCGAGCACAACCCAATTCTCCATTTGGAGAAATCCTTTCCACGTCAGAATTACCAAGAGACACTCCCTACCTATGCCCACCCCCTCCTACCACACACACCCAAAGTGGTCAGCCTTGGATCATTGGGGTAACCCCCAAGGAGGGTGTACTAAGGGGACTGTAGGTTTGTGATTAAATAAATGCTAGGCGTGTTTGATGCGCTTTTAACTTTGGCAAAGTCTCCTGTCCTTGCTTTTGACTGCAGTGAGCATGGCCAATGAGACAAGGGAGAAAGGCTCTTAGAAGAGAAGTTGGAGAGGGACAGCTAAAAGAACTTAGCTAGAAGGGAAGGGCTGTTGAAGAAAAATAACGCGTAAGCCAATGAGTTCTTAACCGCCTTCCAGCACTAACGTTTGTGTTTCATCCCATGTATTATTCTAAGGAATATTCAAGAAAGTACTGATTCTTATCCCCATTTCATATTTGAAGAAACCAAGGAATAGAAAATTTAAGTAACTATGTTAAGTCATATAGTGGTAAAATGATGAAGGGCTAAATGATAATATTAGATGGGTGACTGCTTTGGTTTGGAAAATGTCTCAGAGGGCAGAGGCAGCAAAAGAGATTCTTCTAGCCAGTTCATTTTTGAAAATGACCAGGAAGCACAATTGACCCTTAGCTCATGCATGGGTTAAGGGCATCGACCCCTAGCAGTTAAAATGCCAAGTAACTTAGTCAGCCCTCGGTATCTATCCATGGATTCTGGGTGCTGGGATTCAACCAACTGATATCCGTGTTTGGTTGAATCCATGAATGGGAGGCCCTCATAGGAAAGAAAACAACCCATGTGTAAGTGGACCCTGCAGTGCAGACCCATGTTGCTCAAGGGTCAGATGTATTGAGGGTATCTTCTGGCAGCCATGGGAGCTCTTTCATGTGATGGAAAAGGCCAAAGACAAAAACCATGAAGGTAGAGGAATAGGTAATCATCTCAGTTTGGAACAGATGTTGACATTTGCAGGAAATTGAAATGGAGATGAATAATTATGAGTATCTTCTTGAAGGTTGTGGGGAGGGAAATATGATCCTGGAATCCTTAAACACACTCTGACTCCTAGGACAGGCATCGGGCCTGCCTCTGTCTTCCCAGCAGACTGGCCACCACATAGGATACCCTCTTTCTTTCTATTACATTGTGACCCCAAGGTTTGGTTGTTGAGTTTTTGCCACCAGGCTGGGGGCTTCCTGTAATCTTTTTCCCTCCTCAAATTTGCTATAGTCTTTATATAAAGTGATGCTCAGAAATGGTTTTGTAAGTCTGTATTCTGAAATAATCACAGACTTACAGAAGGGTGGCAAAATAGTTAGCTTTCCCATACCCATCACCCAAATCCCCCTAATGTTAATATCTTCTTACATGACCATGACACATTGATCAAATACTAAGAAAAGACCATTGGCACAATAGCAGGAACTCAACTTCAGACTTCATTTGGATTTCACTGTTTTCTCCCATGAATATCTTTTTCTGTTATAGGATACAGGGATACTGTATTATCTTTTTGTGTGTTACAAGTTACCACAAACTTTGTGTCTAGAAACAGCACACATTCATTAAATCTGAGCTTTTGAGAAGCAAGAATCCAGGATGACTCAGCTGGGTCCTCCACTCCAGTGGCTCTCATGAAAGTGCTATTTGAAAAAGTATCTGGAGGGATGGAGGACATATTTGGAAACAGTACTGGGAAGGGGTACCCTGAGCTCCCACTGTTTTGGGTAAGATCCAGTCCTCTGCAGGCTATTGAATGGAGGACCTCAGTTCTTGTTCTTTGTGTCTTCCCATATGGTAGCTTACTGCATGGTAGTTTGCTCCATCAAAGCCAACAAGAGAGTCTGCTAGCAAAATGGAAATTGCAATCTTTCATAATCCAATGGAAGTGAGATCCCCTCCACGTCCAGGCATTTTGTTAAAATCAAGTGACTTTGGGGAGAAGAATTACACAAGACCATGAATATCAGTAAGTTAGGAACCAGTAGGGGGAGCCATCTTCGAACTTACCTACCACAGATCCTACTACTTGCATTTTGCTGTCCTATCTTCTTGGTCTCCTGATAGTTTCTCAGTCTGTCCACTGAGAGGCCTAGGTGTGCAAGAAGCAATGAACACATGTAATACCCAGATCTAGTTTTCTAAATGCTGTTCTCCAATGAAAGCAAACAGGACTGCTTAAAGAAATGGCTGATTTTAAAGGCTGTGGTGGGGAAGTACAAAGTGTGCCTGTAGTAGCACCAATGCCAGAAAGCAAGGAAGTACTAGAATTAAAGAAAAAAAGGGAACATCTCAAGGGTATGGAAGTCAACCCTAAAGAGTTCCCAGTGGCTAAAGTTGAAAATTTTGAGCAAAAAAAAAAAAAGATAGTATTGGATTACAATCCAAAAAATGAAAAATATCCATAACTCTATACTTAAATGACATGTGATATGATTGAATAAATTAATGTTGGAGAGCAGACAATTTCTCTGTGTTAACAACTTGAAATAATGTAGAAAGAATGAGTGAAATAGAAAAATGCCATTAAAAAGCCATGGTAATAATTGCTACAAATCTGAGCCACTAAATGACAAAATAAATGAGTAAAACTTAATTTAACAAAATTATACAGCCTAAAGTATCACCTCCAAAATGTTTATTAAATATTTGACCCTCCTCCTAAGAGTTGGAACTTAATTCCCCTCCTCTTTCTCTAGCCTCTGATCTGAACTTGGTGACTTTGTTATAAGAGTGATGAAATTGAAAAGTAGTAACATTGCAGTAGAAAAAAACTAACAGAAACCTTAATCAAGAGATTAACATTAGCATCACCAATAAGATGCATTACCTTCATGGTCCCCTAGTGTAATGTAATGAGAAGGGCATTTCACCTCTATAACATTCTTCCCCCCAAAGCTATTACCTCAGTGTAATCATGAGAAGAAAGCAGAGAAATCCAAATTGAGGGACATCCTGCAATGTATTTAACCAATATTCTTTAAGTGTCAAGGTCTCAAAAAACAAGGAAAGATCAGTTGCATATTCAAGCAGTCATTTTTGTCTCCATCTGTCCATTCTGGCTTTCTTTTTTGGCCATGAGATGATGGAAACCAGTGTCATCATTCTATAGGTACTTTAACAAGGCTACCTACCTGGTATCCTCTACACTCTGCTGGACAGAGTGTTATGGTTGAAAGAAAGCTGGGAGTTTGGATTGTGCCTTCTCTCAGTCTGGATCAGTTTCAGGACCTTCCTGTAGTGAATTTGCAGCCTAGGCGGAAAATAGCAGTTAGAGCTAAGCTGGGAAAGGGGGGGGGGGGTCAGATTTCCGGGCTGCTGGGACTTCAGTCTAGTAGGCATGACACTAGAGAAGGAGCTTTGTAGAGGCAGACGTCTAGAAAGCACCGTAAGAATTGCTTTTAGGTCTTTGGTTAATTAACAAGCTGTGCAGGCATAGAGCAGGACACTGGGAAGCCAAGAGAACTCAGTCCCATGCTTACTGAGCTGAACTGACCCTTGCATAGTAGTGGAGACATGGGTATTTTGGCCAGCCTGAGTGTAGAGTCTTCCTCCAATACCCCACTGAAAATAGACGTCCCAGAAAGGCCATGTCTTAATAGTAAGGTCACTTCAACCTTACAGTAAGGATTACTACAGATCCCAGCTAAACTATCCTAAAAACATGCTCAAAAGTTGAATTCTGGGCTTTAGAAAACATCGATATATATAACATTAGCACAAAGGACAGAGCTCAGGAAACAAAACTGTTACAAGGTTTTCCCACCTTATGTGAAGTGGCATATATTAACTTTCAAAAGTGACTGTGATAAATTAAGGATGTAATTTGTAACCACCGGGGCAATATCTAAAGAAAACTTATCTGGTTACCTCAAAAGTAAGGTGGGGAGGGAGGAACAGAGGATCAAAAACGAGTAGAAATAAATAGGAAACATATAAGAAAGTGACAGAGCTAATCTGACCATATCAGATACCATAATAATTCCAAAGTCCAATAATTCCATAAAATGTAAATGAGCTGAAAGCTCTCATTAAAGGCAAGGATTTTAAAACCAGAAAAATGAAAACAAGACCCAGCCAGAACTGAGATTAGGGTAAGACACTTACCTTGGGTGCAAAATTTAAAGGGATTCCCAATAATCAGGAGAAATGATATTTTAATGTAATATTGAAAAAGTAAAACTTAACGCAATGTAGTCCATGTTGCACAAAGGATCAGAATTTTACATAAAGATAGGATTCCACCCTGCACTTGCACTGCTCTGGGGCTCCTGAAAGTGGGGGACAAGGGCAGGCTCAATGACATAAAAAAAACCTCCTACTTGCAATTTCTTTTGAAGGTCATTGTTCCATCCTGAGGGAAGTTGACAAGTTTTTCCCATTGTTTATAGCTGCAATCTACAGTACTGCAGAGTAAAGGGGAAAGTTTTCATTTTATTATAAATACATGTTTGTGTAATTTTTAAAATATTAAGAGCACTTAGATAACTAATACAAATTTTATTTATTCATATATTTGACTTTTCACAAATGAATCTCACCAAATATCAAACATTTTATGAACAAATTTATTTTTACCAAGAAAATAAAAAGCTTACCAGGAAACATTTATGCATTATTCACTTAAGTCACCAATAAATAGCTTGCTATTATTAAATTGTTTTTATAAAAAGTTGTTTTTCACCAATTTATCTGGAAATCTGGTGCCTAGTTTTCTGTTTATAATTATTGATTTTTGTATTTTTGATACAAATTGTTATGTATGCCTATTGTTAAATATAATTTATATAAACCTTAATTAATATAAATTAAGTACATATTATGTATATTTATTCTAATTATTGTATTAATTTAAAATAAATATATTTTTAATTTATGCTAAAAATCTTAGCCATGGCATCTAAAAAGTCAAGTGGTACAATGTTTGGGGAATAAAGAAAAATATGTGCAGAAATTAATCAAAATGATAGCGAGCAGTTAAAATTGTTGCTATAAAACCCAGCATTTTAGGGTTTGATAATGAAAATTTGTTTCTATCTTTTTTTTTTTTAAGCAAAAGCCTTTGTGTCTTTGTTTTACTGATTTTAGCTGTGTATGTGTGGAGATTATAACTAACTCATCTTTCTGTCTCTGGTGCCTACCATTGGAAATATGATTTTTGGACAAAATTGTCACATATTTTTATTTTGTCAAATTGAAAATTCACCATATAGACATTTTTAGGGGCATCAGATACTATGGCAAAATGTAAAATCCACCATATTAAATTTTATGGTTTCATGTGAATTAATTTGATTAATTCACTTTTTTAAAAAAATGTATTGATACGGGTCATCAAAAGAATGAATTTGGAAGGATAATACTGCAGATTAATTAAAGAATTCAGTCTTGAATCTTAGTGTTAGAATTCCCAAGATAGAATTCTGACTCTGCTATACCTAAACTGGGGGACCTTGGTAAATTACCTAGGCTCTCTAAGCCTGTTTCCTTACCTATAAACTGAGAATTGTTTTTATGTACCTCATTGTGCTATTTCTTTATGTGAATATATAGTTTAATCTGCATGTTCATTTGGTCAAATTTTATTCAATGAAAAAGAAAGGAAAATAATGATTTAAAGAAAGTGTGAATAAAGATTACAAGCAACTTTTTAAAGTAGGATTAATGTTAGTATCACCTGGAGGTTTTCTTATTGGGTTGTAATTGACATGTAACATTTTATTAATTTCAGGTATACAACATAATGATTTGATATGTGTATATATTGTAAAATGATGACCATAATATGTCTAATTAACATCCACCAGCACACATAATTACAGTATTATTTTCTTGTGATAAGAATCTTTAAGATCTACTCTTAGCAACTTTCAAGTATATAACACCATATTGTTACTATCTCCGTCGTGCTATACATTAGATTCCCTGGAACTTAATCATTTTATAACTGAAAATGTGTGTCCTTTGACCAATATCATCCATTTTCTCCAGTTCTCTGCTCTGCCATCCACCATGTTACTTTCTTTTTTCTTTCTTTCTTTAATTTAATAAATGTTTCTTTGCTTTTTTTTTTTTTGAAGTAACACTTTACAATGCTATTCCGAGATTACATTTTCTTAACATGCCTGATAATCCTAATCCTTGCCCCCTTTCTGAAAACCACCATTTTATTGTCAGAGTCTGAAGATTTTTGGTTGTATATTCCACAAACAAGTGAAATCATACAGTGCTTGTCTTTCTCCTCACTTATTTCACTTAGCATAATCCCCTCAAGGTCCATACATGTTGTCACGAATGGCAAGACTTCATCTTTTTTATGACTGAGTAGTATTTCATTTCATATGTGTGTGACCTCTTTATCCATCCTCTACTGTTGGACACTTGGGCTGCTGTTTCCATATCTTGGCTATTGTGAATAGTGCTGCAATAAACATACTCTGATCCTGCTTAAAAGATACCAGTCAACAGCCAGATGGATATGCACAGGGCAAGGTATGGGGGAAAGACTTGGAGCTTCCATGCCCTTTCCAGGTGAGCCAGTCTCCCCAAGAAGCCATGTATTTACCAACTTCTACTCTTTCTATGAGTTTGGCTTTTTAGATTCCACAAAATAATTGAGACCATGCAGTATTTGCCTTTCTCTATATGACTTACTCCCCTTAGCATAATGTCCACAAGGTATATCCATGTTGTCATAAATGACCAGATGGCCATCTTTTTATGTCTGGAGAACATTCTATTGTTTGTATGTTTACCACATTGTCTTTATTCATTCATCCATCCTTGGACACATAGATTGTTTCCTTGTCTTGATGGTTAGAAATAATGCTGCAAGAAAATGATCAAGTTTCTAGTAGTGGAATTAGAACAGAATTATTGTCAGAATCAGAGTTTACTATAGAATCCTTGAATTATAAAAAAAAATGAAGAAAGGGAAAGGTTTGAAATTTCATTAATAACTTGAGTATGAGTCAAAAGATTAAGATGATGCTTTTTGACGCCAATTTTAATCATCCTTGATTCCTATTGTCAGTTTTGAATAAAAGGGACAATGATTTTCAGAGAACAAGACCTTGGCCAAGAATAAGATGAAGGTATTATAGAATTTATTTCACATGATGGCTTACGATTTTTAAAAGATCGGTTTAACAAAATGCTTATTCAATAGCAAGTTTATTCATCACAACTTTCATTTATTCCAAAGAGTCCTTGTCTTTATTTTGTTTTCTATACATTCAGCAGTAATATGACAGAAACAAATATTTGCCACTTAATTCCATTTTAAACCATGATGCTTTCCTAGAGTGGAAATTTTTAACTGATATTTTAACAAATAATGCTTTGTAGAAAGCAATAAAATCAGAGAGATAAAAATGGTGGAATATTTTGTTAATGATTCTAGATGTTGTTAGAGCTTGCTCAAAAAAAAAAATGTACCCCTAGAGGATCACCAAGATTAAAAAAAAAATCATTGGGAGTTCCAATGTGGGAATGCTTCTAAACTTATTTCAGCTTACAGGTTATTATCATGTTGATGTAGTCAATCATATAGCTAATCATCAAAGGGAATCTCTGTCTTATTTGTCTAATAAAATTAAAAGTGAATTTATAATGCTACTGGGAAACCATATTAAAGCTGAAATACAATTGAGAGTAAAAGAAGCAAAATATTTTCCTTATTTTCTGACTGTACAACAGATGTAGCCCATCATGAACAAATGTGTCAGATTATTATGTATGTTCACATTATGAATAATGTGGAATAATGGAAGAAAGTTTTATTGTCTATTGAATGAGAAAAAACTGGACATATAGTAGTTTATGGAATTATTAATAAATTATAAAAATGATACTGACTTTAAAATGTTTGTGGCCAGGGATGTGACAATGGAGGGATGTGATAATCGCAGGTGTATACAAGCTTTTATTTCCCAAAAAAAGGATTATGCCAGACTTGTGCCTTATTTAGCTCATTATCTTATTAAATATGCAAAAATGCTGCCACTGTGAATTGAAATATAACATCTTCTGTTACTATACAAGTTAGATACACACACACACTTTTTTGTGAATTCAATTACCAGATCAACTATATTTAAAAAATAAGTGCGTCCTTCCTGGCGGCACAGGGTGTTAAAGCATACCACTATGAAGCACTATGCAGCCACTGCAGGTTGAGTTTGATTCCCAGCCAGGGAGCTGACCCATATGGTGCGGCAGACCTCACCTGTCTCACCCGCTGCTCCCCTCAGCAGTGTATTTCAGTGAACCCACCTCTTCTGCTCCGCTCTCTCTCTGGTGAATGTTTTCTCCACCACTGCACCTCTGGCCTGTACCCCAGTTCTGTATGCATACATAAATAAACCTTTACAAAAAAGAAAGAAAGCTGGAATTGGCTTTGTGTAAGAGAAAATACACAAAGCAGAAAATATATTTTTGCACAAAAGCCAGAAAGGAAAAACTTCATCATTCATGGATCATTGGGTATCAAGAATGGTTTTGCCTAGGTGGTTGAGAAAATTAACCCCAGAGAGTGCTGCTCTGGTGCTGCCTAGCAAAGCTTAAAAGCCCCTAACAGGGGCCTCACTGCTGGTGCAGGGGTTAAAGCCGAGCTATCAAGATATGCCAGCTGCTGCACCCTCCTTGCTGCTGCTCTCAGGAGTGCATCTCAGTAGATCTGCCTGTTCCGTTCCCTACTCTGCCTCTGGTGAATCCTCTCACCACCTCTACACCTCTGGCCTGTACCCAGTTCTGTATGCATAAGTAAATCTTGAAAAAATATAAATAAAAATTTAAACAATTTAAATCTCTTAAAATATAATTATCCTGATAAAGAATTCAAAGTAGAAAGGACATAAATGTGGAAGAAGAAACAGAAAAAGCTAAAGGAATTTCACCACCGGCAGATCACCACCGGCAGACCTACAGTGCAGGAAATGTTACAAAAAGAGGGCCTCCCTGTTGGCAAAAGGGCTAAAGATAGCACCATCACCCTCCTGCCAGTCCCAGCAGCATAAGTTCTATCCCTGGACAGGGAGCTGACCCACATGGCACAGCAGATCTCTTCTGTCTCACCTGTTGCTTCCCTCAGCAATGGCCTTCAATCAACCCGGCTGTCCTGCTATCCACTATCTCTGGTGAATCCTCTCACCCCCCACCCCCCACTTCTAGCCTGTATCCCAGTATTTATTGATGCATCCCTGTATGCATTAATAAATAAATATTTAAAAAGAAATGTTACAGAAAGTCTTCAAGTAGTAGGAAAATGGTAGCAGATGGAAACCAAGACTTACACAAAGAAACGGTAATTACTTGGGGGCAACAAAGAATATTTTCTTATTTAAACATTGTTAAAAGGGAACATACTATTGAAAGCAAGGGGGATAGAGAACAGATTATAGTGAGGTTTAAAACACTTGTAGGAATGGGCCCTCCCTGGTGACACAAGGGGTTGAAGCCCAGCACTGTGAAGCCATTCACAGCCACTGAAGCACAAAGTTGATTCCTGGCCAGGGAGGTGACACACATGGCACAGCAGACCTCTCCTGTCTTGCCTGATGGCTTCCCTCAGCAGTGTATTTCAGTAGATCTGCCCCTTCTGTTCCCCACTCTGCTTCTGGTGAATTCTCTCACCACCCCTGCACTTTTGGCCTGTACCCCAGTTCTGTATGCATAAATAAATAAATCTTTAAAAAAAGAAGAAGAAAGTAAGACAACAAAAGAGTTACACCTAATAAATCAATAAAGGACATAAAATGGCATCATAAAAAATACTCATTAAATCCAACACAAGTTAAACAAAAAAAAAAAAAAAAGGAAACAGGGAAGAAATATCACAGGATAGCGCAAATAGTAAGATGGTAGACTTTAACCCAACTATGTCAATAATCTAATAACAGAGCTTCAAAATAAATGAAGTAAAAACTGATAGGGCTTCATTTAGTAGTTGACATTCTTCTGTCAGGAAGTGTTCCTGTCTCTATTTATTTATGTAGATCAGTTTGGACTTATGGTTCTTTTTTTTTAATGATTAATAAGAGAGGTAATTAAACAATGATACATATAGTCATTATTGTCAGACTTAATATGAGAAGCTAAATGTTCAATTTTCCTTCCTGGATAAGTTTTTCTCTCTTGTGTCCATCAGTTTTGAAAACATAACTTCAAAAGAACAGGGGTCCAATTCCAAACTGAGCACCTGAGAGGGAGATCTTGGGTGTGAAATTGGGGTAGATGTTTGTTGATCTTGTCTAGGTCCAACAAAACAAGGCAGAATTTCCCATGAGGCCTTGGTAGCTGGACTCATTGTATTGAATGAAGCCCAGTACTCCAATTTAAGCATGGATCTTACAGTCAACCACTCAGCTTGCTCCTCTTAGGTTTTCCAAGATATTTTACAATACACAAGGTCAAGGATCACTTCTAGGTGATCCTAACAGTTCTAAGGCCTGAAGTGTAGGGTCAGTGAGAGGATTCACCACAGACAGAGGAGCAGAACAGGCAGATTGATGAAGTACACTGCTGAGGGGAGCAGTGGGGGGGGGTCAGGAGAGGTCTGCTGGGCCATGTGGGTCACCTCCCTGGCCAGGGATGGAACTCCTGCTGAAGGGGCTGTGACTAGCTGTATAGTGTTCTGCTTTAACACATTGCACCACCAGGGAGGGCCCAATAAAATAAATCTCT
Source organism: Condylura cristata (assembly GCF_000260355.1). NCBI lineage: Eukaryota > Metazoa > Chordata > Mammalia > Eulipotyphla > Talpidae > Condylura > Condylura cristata. The sequence continues at coordinate 28,399,259 of NW_004567128.1, read as the reverse complement.
TTTAAAAAAGAAATCTGGGCCCTCCCTGGTGGTGCAACAGGTTAGAGCACAGCACCAAGAAGCTAAAGCCACTTCCACATGAGTTTGACCCTCCACTCCGAGGTGATCCACATGGCAGGGCAGACCTCTCTTGACCTGCCCGCTGCTCCCCTCAGCAATGTACTTCGTCAGTCTGCCTGTTCTGCTCCCCACTCTGTGTTTGGTGAATCCTCTCACCACTCCTGCACCTCTGGCTTGTACTCCAGTCTGCCATGCCACGGTCACCTCTGGGGCAGGGATTGAATTTGCACTGAAGTGGCTGTGGCCAGCTTGCAGTGCTGTGTCCTAACACGTTGCACCACCAAGGGAGGACCAGGTGATATGATTTTGTAAGTGGCAAAGCCTAGAGAGTCAGTGACAAAACTAACAATAAACATTCAGCAAAGTGGAAGGATACAAAATTATCATTAAGAATTCAATGGTTTCATAAATACAATTAAGAAGCAATTAGAGGATATAATGTAACGAAAACCCCATTTACAATAGCAATAAAGGTTATATACCTTAAGAAGGAGCCAGCAAGGATATCCCTGGTGATTCAGAGGGTTAAGTCTCAGCTTTATGAAGCTATCCTCAGCCAATGCAGCAATAGTTTGATCCCTGCCCAGGGAGCTGACACAAATGGCCCAGCAGACCTCTCCTCTCTCACCCGCTGCTCCCCTCAGCAGTGTATTTCAGTCAATCTGCCTGAAATACCCTGGGGAGCCGGTTTTGCTCCCCACTCTGTCTCTGGTGAATCCTGTCACTACCCCCAACCTCCCAAACCTCTGGCCTATACCCTGGTTCTTGTATGTATAAATAAATAAATAATTTTTTCTAAAAGGGAACCAAACAAGAAATGTGTGTGTGTGTGTGTGGGGGGGAATCTATGCGAGAAAAAATTTTAAATGCATTCACATTGCCAAATAAAATGTATCCTATGTATGAAACATTGAAATTAATCAGCCAAGATGTTATGGAATCCAGTATTTGAATTTTTCCTAAAGATACTTCTCAGGTAATACAAAAAATGCAGGAGCCACCCTGGTGGCCTAGGTGTTAAGTATCAGCACTATCACTTCTAAGGCCTGAGTTCAATCCCAGTCCAGGTTGCTGACCCATACATGGCACAGCAGACCTCTCCTGTATCGCCCACTGCTCCCCTCAGCAGTGTACTTCAGCAGATCCATCTATTCTGCTCCCAACTCTGTCTCTGGTGAGAAGAAATACTTCTGGCCTACCAGCTCTTGTATGCATAAATTAATAAATCTTTAAAAAAATCTAATCCAAAATAGGGCCCTCCCTGGTGGCGCAGTGGGTGAAAGCACAGCACTGAGAAGCTAAAGCTACTTCAGCATGAGTTCAATCCCCGCCCCGGAGGTGACCACATGGCTGGGCAGACCTCTCCTGACCTGCCCGCTACTCCCTGCAGCAGTGTACTTCATCAGTCTGCCTGTTCTGCTCCCCACTCTGTCTCTGGTGAATCTCTCACTGCCCCTGCCCCTCTGGCCTGTACCCCACTTCTGTATGCATAAAAAAAAATCTAATCCAAAATAAAGTAGAAAGAGGGAATAGGAAAAGACAGAAAAGAAGTAGATGAAAGACTCACACTTAAATATATCAATAATCACATTAAATGATCAAAACACCTCAATTATTTGTTAAAGGATTTATTTATCTATGCATACAGAACTGGGGTACAGGCCAGAGGAGCAGGGGTGAGAGGATTCACCAGAGACAGAGTGGGGAGCAGAACAGGCAGATGAACAAAGTACACTGCTGAGGGGAGCAGTGGGTGAGACTGGATAGGTCTGCTGCGCCATTTGGGTCACCTCCCTGGCTGGGGATTGAACTCATACTGAGGCGGATGGGCTAGTGGTTGGGCTAGCTTCGTAGTGCTGCACTTTAACCTGTTGTGCCACCAGGGAGGGCCAAAAACACTCCTATTAAAATAGAGCTATCAGGGCCTCCTTGGTGGTACAGGGGTTAAGTCTCAGCACTATGAGCTATCAGAGGGCACTGCAGCCAGAGTTCAATCCCCTGCCAGGGAGCTGACCTACATGGGGCAGCAGACCTCTCCTGTCTCGCCACTGCTCCCCTCAGCAGTCTACTTCATCAATCTGCCTGTTCTGCTCCCCACTCTGTCTCTAGTGAATCCTCTCACTGTCTATACTCCAGTTCTTTAACACAAAAATTAAAAAAAAAAACAAAAAAACCTAAGAAATACAAGTATACAGAAGGGCATTCTTTTTGGCAATATTGTTGCAAAATATCAGAAACAACCTACATGGGCAAACATTGGAGAGTGGTTACATGAGAACATCTACAAAACTGGGTGCTATGAAACAGAGAGAGAGAGATACTATCAAGTGAAAAAATGCAAAGTATGCTACCTTTCTGCTGAGTTTGTGCAAAAAGAAACAGAGAGGATAAACCTGAAAGGAAACAGAGTGGCAACTTGAACAATGTGGGAAGGGGCAGTAAGGGCAAAAGAAAGGAAGCAAGCATTGATTTTTAGTTGGTAGATTTGTTTCTCACAGTCTTCTGGGTTAGCAACTCTGGTTACTTAATTTGTGTTATACAATTGCACCAATTAGTACATTTATCGGGGGTGTGGGAAGGGGAGGAGTAATTTGCTGTTGGAGAAGGGTATTTACAAATGTGAAAAGTGAGAAACCTGAAGCTAACCTTGAGTACCTGGGTTGAAGTGGCAGGTATTAGTAATGAATTTGTGCTTTTAAAATATATATGCCTTGGCCCTCCCTGGTGGCGCAGCGGGTTGAAGCACAGCGCTGAGAATCTAAAGCCGCTTCCGCATGAGTTCGATTCCCGCCTGCCCCGGAGGTGACCACATGGCGTGGCAGACCTCTCCTG
>NW_004567128.1:28375086-28395893 GCF_000260355.1 Condylura cristata | reverse complement strand
AAAAAAAATGTGCAAAATGATGTAAAAATAAACTTTTTAATAAAAATAAAAAAAATAAAATATATATGCCTATAGCAAAATATACAAATATCGCTATGTGTGTAGATGGATTAGAATATGCACATATTTCCTAGCTCTGTACACTGAGATGGCCTAGTCAACAACTACATGCTGGTAGCAATGAACATTTTTTCAACAGGGGCTGAGCAAGAAAAAGCAAGGAAGTACTTCAAAAAAATTAAGGGGGTGGGGCCAAGTCAAAAGGACATGGAAATAAATCTTAAAGCAGCACCTACTGGCCAAATGCGAGACCATTTACCTGTCAAATGTAATGCTAGTGATTGATTTTATTTAACATTTTTTATTTAATTAAGAAGTAAGAATTTCATCACTCCCTAGCCAGCTATCTGATCTTTTTTGTCTTGCTCTTGAAAGGATACATTTATTTCCCCCATGACTGGTTTAATTTATAGAATTAAATGAGGACATGTGCATGTACTGATATATGACATATGATAAATGGGGGAGAAGAGAAAGCTCTTGCTTACAGTAGGATAGTAATGAAGAAGTATCAAAGGAAGGTTGGTGTTGGAAAATCAAGGATGGTTGTTGAATCTAATGTTTCATATAGAGAGAATGAAAAAATAACAAAGGTGGCAAAATGTAAACAATTGATTTATGTTTGTAAAAGTTACATTGTGCATGGATGCAACAATCTTCCCAACAGTGTTCTTGAGATTTACAGCTATACTGTATGCAACAGGACTCAACTAAGACGCCAAATCAGTAGATGCATATTTTAAGGAAGTCCTTTTGAGGAATTGGTTTACCTAACCAGGAAGCCAGCCACACTTTGATCCTCAACCATGAACTCCTGAATCTTATATAATGTTATAATGCAATGAAATGTTTATATGAAAAACTAAAAACAGGAAAAATAAAGAGTACATCTACAAAGTCCACTCACAAGAAAAATAAAGTTACATTGTATTTCCTTGTACCACTCTCGCTTTTCCGTATGTTTAAAATAATATCAAAATTAAGTTACCACCCACCCACTCCCCAAAACCAAACAAAACAGGAAGTGTTCTCACTGGTATGTCGTCGCTAATCACTTTCTATTTTTTCCCTTGCCCAAATAAAAACTGCTTGGGTGGCGAGGTTTGCAAAGGGGGTCAGAAAGAGAGGCTTATAGTGCATTTTAATAGTTATTTGAATGTTCCTCGGATTTCACCATCCTGTTTTTGTTCTGCTCTTTTCAGAAGCCTTTTCGTTTGATGCACTGTCATTCTTTCCTATCAGGCTAGCCCTTTTACCTAACCAGACGGACAGGATCACGTTAATAAAATCATCATCAAATCTTAAAAAAAAAGCCAAAGGCTTCACAGGAGGCCCCGGGATTTCCCTTTGATCAGCCAGAGGAGGGCGGGAACAAGACCCAAGCGCAGCTTCCGCTTTCATTCCTGCGGTTAAGTCAACCTTTCTCATTAAAGGAGCACCACGGAAGGGTGATTTTCTGTCGGAGGACACTTCCCTCGCGACGAGACCACTCATGACACAGGGATTCCGTAGTGTCCTATCAGAATGGGTGGTCTATGAGAGCTCAAAAGCCATACCAAGGGACACCGATGCTGGCAAAACACTAAACTACAATTCATCTGATCTGTCAGTTTGATTCTCCTCTCTCCGTCTCCAAAATGCTGAACTTCCGGGGTGGACTCCTACCCCTCCATTCCAGACCAGTGGTTTGGTCCAACTCGCTGCCTGACAGGAGGGACGAGCTGCGTCTGCGCCGCAAGCTTTCGGGGGGTGGGGGGGAAGGAACATGGCGCAAGCTCTATCTGAGGAAGAGTTTCAGCGGATGCAGGTGCCGCTCTCCAGGGAAAAAGACCACCGGGCTAACGACTGGGGGGTGCGGGGTAGACAGAGATCCTCCTACCGGCTCGGAGAAGCGGTTGGCTGGGTTGGATGTGAAATCTCAGGGGTTGATCTGAGGAAGGGAAACTGAGGCAGTTAGTGGTGAGACTGCTGGATTTCGAGATACTCGGGTTCTCAGGGTTTGGATTCTGTTAGTCTTGTGGGTGTGGAGAGGAGATCCTGGAGTGGGTGATACTTTACTCAGACCTGAAGGGGACGAGACCTTTGGACCCGTGCAAGGGACACCTTGGGTGGGTGATGATAATGTTGAGCTGGAAGGGAAGGCGATCCTGCGAGGGCGAAACCATTTTGTCTGGAGAGGAAGGAAGCCGGTGTAGGATCGTTTGCGTCATGGTGCGGGGAGCCCATGAGAAGGCAATACCATTACCCTGTGTGAGGTGGAATTTTTTGTGGAAGATACCACTATGATAGGGAGTTGGGGAAAGACCCCACATGTTGTCATTGTTCCTGAAAGTCGGAGATACTGTGTGAGCAATTGGTCATGGGTCCTAGGAAGGGGCGGTGCCATTGGATGACGAGGGGTGGACCTGGGGTAAAGAAAGCCCTGAATGGGTAATACTTTGGGTAATACCATTAATCCCTGTAGAAGAGAGGACCTGAAGAGGTGAAAGGGTGACACCTTGCACAGCATGGAGGAGAGGTCACAGGGCTTTGGGTACTACCTTGACTGGGTACAGTGTCCACTTGATTCTTTGGGGGGTACTCTGAGATGGAATAAAGAGCATAGCATTGCATCGTGAATGAACTCTTGCAGAGACAAGGGGTTTATGTGTGGAAGTATTTGGGGGATGATCTTTTGGTTTTGTGATGGAGAGACTCTAAAAGGGGGATCCCCTTGTGTAGGGTCCTGTAGAGGGAAAAAAGGAATTCCAAGTAAGGACAGGTAATCCATGGGTTTTTGACTAAGGGAAACCAATTGTCCCTGTGTGAGGGTTGCTTTGGAGGAGAGGTGAGATCATTGGGCCATGAAAGGGGAAGACTCCTATCAACTGCAGGGGATTCTAAGTGAGTGAGAATAATCCAACTGGCCCACCCAAGGCTTTGTGGAGGAGAGACTCTAAAAGGTGCCAAGCTATCCCATTGGAACATAACTGGGGAGATCTTGAGGAATGTCAGGGATGTTTGAGTAAGGAATATCTGGCCTCCCTCACCAGTGAGGGAAAAAACATTGGGCTCTGATAGCTAGGGAATCTCAGTGGGTGCCAAGGGCATTCCAATTGGCTCACACTTGGAGAGTTCACTGGGTCCTGGAGTGGACAAGGGTAGGAAAGGTTCTGTAGAGGCTAAGACCTCTGACCTTTAGTAGACCACCAGTGAGTGGAGGCTGATGTCACAGGAGGGAGGGGAAGATATTGGTGGATAAGGGCCAGTGCGTCTGGGAAGAACTGGTCTCAGTGCCCTACAGAGCTGGTAGGTAGGGGCATGCTGTTTGGAATAGCCCCAATTTCACTTTCCTTTAATTTTCAAAAGGGGCCTGGACATGTTTGGAGAGCCTTGGAGATGGGGACCCCAGGAAACTCCTACTCCATGAGAATTGGGCAGAATACCAGCTCCTTTTCCCTTGGGAAAGCAGGAGTAAAGGAAGCCTATCTCCCACCCTTAAGGGCTTCCAAATCTGGCCAAGAAGATAGACAATGCTCACTCTTGACAGGAGGATAGTCACAACAGTGTTTATAGTGTGTGATGAGGTCAGCCAAGATGAGGCGGAGGAACTTTATCCTGTGGGTGTGGAGAACCATGGAACACAGCGAGAGTCTGGCTGGGACAGTGTGCTGTCATGGCCTGAGTTCATAGTGCATTGGAAGTGATGAGATGAAGGCAGCAGGGAGATGGAGGGGTGAGGTTGGCTGTGGTTTTAAACAGCTGAAGGAGGAGGGTCAGGGCCTGAGGGTCTGGATGCTCATGAAGGGTACAGCATGCCAGGCCTTAGGGAGTCACTGAAGAGGCACATCGAGGGTTGCAGGGTTTGTGGGGCTCAGGGGATTGTTCCCTCATGGTGATGATAGGGCACATTCCCAACCAAGCCCTTTTCTTTTCCTGCTTCCCCATAAGGCTCAGCTCCTGGAACTCCGGACAAACAACTATCAGCTTTCAGACGAACTACGGAAAAATGGTGTTGGTAAGCTAAGAGTCTTATTAGGTGTGGGTGGCTTCAGGGGACAGAGGCTTGAGGGCAGAAATCTCAGAGGCCTGGCAGGAAGATCTGTCAGTTCCCTGCCACTGACTGAGGCTGAAACCCCTGCTTTCCCTTTCCCTACACCAGAGCTCACCAGTCTTCGACAGAAGGTTGCCTACCTGGACAAGGAATTCAGTAAAGCTCAGAAGGTACCTTCCTCCCATTCACCCATCCATACTTTCCTGTAGTTAGCTGACTCATGCACCTATCCCATGAGCCAGAGCTAATGTTATAGCTCTGAGGGTCTGGATGCTCTTTAAGTGAACCAGAGCTAATGTTATATGCTGTCATTAGTCATTCAAAAAGTTCTCATGGAGATCCTTCAGTCTGCTAATTTTATCTGATCTTGCTTGATTTATTGACACATTTCAATTTCCTCTTAATTCATTTTTTAATTCCAATTACTTATGCATTCTCATTCACTAATTTCTTTTAAAAAATATTTATTTATTTATGCATACAGAATTGGGGTACAGGTCAGAGGTACAGAGGGTGAGGCAGAGTGGGGAGCAGAACAGGCAGATCTACTGAAATACACTGCTGAGGGAGACAGCGGGCAGGTCAGGAGAGGCATGCCACACCATGTGGGTCAGTTCCCTGGCCGGGATCGGACTCGTACTGCAGTGGCTATGGGTAGTGCCACCAGGGAGGGCCCTCATCCACCAATTTATAATTAAATAGTCAAATCAATTGGTAAATCTACCTTCAATATGCCTTCTATCCTCCACTTCCACTGCTGCCTTATGCTCCTACTTCCCATCCCTGTCCTGAGCCTACTGGTCAAATACTAAGCCGAATTCCCCCCCTCTAAAGATGAGATAGCCCATAACCTGTTGTGTCCACACACAGAACACAATGCTTTGTTCCCACATGGACACAGTGTTATACATAGTATATTTTCCATAGATAATTTGCTCCACATAGACACAATGTTATACATCGTATATTTTCCATAGATAATTTGCTCAACATAGACACAATGTTATACATAGTATATTTCCCATAGATAATTTGCTCCACATAGACACAATGTTATACATAGTATATTTTCCATAGATAATTTGCTCTGTGAGGGAATCTAGAATACAGTTTCCTGGTCAGAAAGCACTCTCCTAGGTAGAATGCTGATTTCCTCAGTTTGGCAGTGCTCTTGGCTGCCCAGCAGAGGAGTGGCAGTTTTCACAGACAAGTTTGGACGGTTAGCAAAGAAACCACAATTTCTGAGTCCAGAGATCCAGCCCATGAAGGGTTAAATAGTAATACCCACGGAGCTGAGAGGAAAGTATGATAGGAGTTTAGAGGAAAGTATGTTTATTTCTATGCTGTGGCACCAAAGCAGGATCCCCTTCATTCGTTTACTCAGTCACTCCATCAGTCCTGTGAGTTACAGATTGTCACGCAAGTTCATGGTTGAAGACATACCCATTCTGCAACCTGTCATTCTTGTCCCCCCTTGACACTTGCCACATAGTCTCCGTGTCATAGTGAGGGAGTCCATCTCTGTTCACCTTATCTCTTTTCCCACTCCTTTACCTTTAGGCACTGAGCAAGAGCAAGAAAGCACAGGTAAGGGGACCCATGGCAGGTAAATGTATTTGGGAAACTGTCTGAGCTGGAATCTCCTTGTACTGGCTTTTTTTTTTCTCTCTGTGTATGCTCTTCTCTGACTGTCTCACTGCCAAGTGTCTCTGTGTCTGTCTTTGTTTTCCTGTGTTTTTCACCATGTATCTTTCTTTATGTCTTTCTTTCTCCCTTTTCCTCTGCCCTTCTCTCTGAATCTCTGTCTCTGTTCTTTCCTCACTGAGTATTGTCTCTCCCCAACCTTCTTGTCTCTTTCTCCCGTTCCAATAACTGTGATCATTTCTCTCTTCTCTTCTCTTTCTGTCTCCGCATTTCTTTATCTTCCCGACTCCTTTCTTTCCCTGCTTCCCTCTGCTTTTTGTCCTGTTCTCTGTCTGTCAATCTATTCCTATCATTCTGTCTCCCTGCTTTTTCTTCTTCCTGTCTCTCATTCCCCGTGTCTCCTCCTTCCCTGTCTATACCCCTTCCCCATTTCTCCTTTCTCTTTCCTCTATTCTACCTACCCCTCTTTCCTATCACTCTCCCTCCATGTTTCCCTTCTTTCTACCCTTGTGTCTCTGTCTCCCTTTTTAAAAATAATATAATAGTTTATTTTTACATCATTTTGTACATTTTTTTTTCATCAAAGTTGTAATCCCCATGGGTTTCCCATCACCAAGTCACCCGTGTGCCTCTGTCTCCCTTTTAATCTCTCCCTGTATGTCCTGATTTCACCTTTCTCATTCTCGCACCTATGTTCTTCGCCCTACCATATCATTTGCTCCCTCTCTCTGTTTCTTTGCCACGTTTCCCCATCCTTTCTGTCCTTGTTGGAGACCTTGTCCATGTCTGCCACTGCAGGAAGTGGAGGGGCTGCTGAGTGAAAATGAGATGCTGCAAGCAAAGCTGCACAGCCAGGAGGAGGATTTTCGTTTGCAGAACAGCACGCTTATGGCCGAGTTCAGCAAGGTGCTGGTGCCCTGGACAGCCAAGGGGGATCTGCGGGCTAGAGATTGCCTGGGCTGAAGCTCTGAGGCAGTAGTGGGTGGTTGCACCAACGCGGGTTCTGGATCACTGTCCATGGTGCTGAAGCAGGTCCTGGCTTGCTGCTGGGGGGTGGTGGTTTGACAGATGGGCTCCCCAATATGCTGGCCTCAAAAGGCTGCAAGCTCTGGAGTCAGCTGGTTTCTGGCCAACACACTCCTTTGAGTTTTAAGTTTCCTTGTGTGTATTTTGGGACTGATGTTCTGGAACCCTAGGTTGTTGTGTGGGTGGGTAGAGGGGGGTCTTAGGTAAAGCTCTTGTGCTTAATATGGGATAGAAGGAGGTTCGAGCTGCTTTCCTTTTTCTCTTCCTTCCTTTCATCTGAGCTGATCCGGGGTTCTAGTTCTTCTAGATAATTCATCCTGGATTGGATATGCCTATCTTCTCATTCATTTTAGCATCCTGGCTGTTTCAAAATTTGCTGAGAAGTTGGAGACTTTTTTTTTTTGTTGTTGTTGTTCTTTTATCTATCTTCTGGTATCCATGGTCAGTTTTTAAAGTTTTTAGTGAAAAAAAAAATCTCTTGGCAATGAAACAGGTATTTCCAAGGCTCTAGCTAAGAATATAGTACATAAGAACTTAAGAATAAAAACAACCTTTAAAGAGGTATAATATCAGGAGAGATAATTTAGCAAATAGCAGTAAAGAGCTAAAACAACCTAGATCTTAACCTTATCTTTTACTAACTGTAACCTTGAGCATGTCAGTTAACTTGCTCATTTCCTGGTTCTCAAATGTTTAAAATGAAAATGATGATAATAACAGTACCTACCTTGTAGGGCTTTTGTGAGGACTGAGTGGGTTAATGTGAGGACTGAGTGGGTTAATGTCTAAACCACTTACAACATAGCCTTGCAGCAGTATCAGCTATGTAAGTGTTAACTACAAATAGTATCCTTTTATGATTTTTATATTTTTCCTCCAAAATATGTCCTATCTAAAAGGTTTACATCCACCCTGTAGCCCTGTTCTGCCTCTTCCCATACCACCTCCCACCTGCTATTGCCACATCCTCCTTACTGGACTCTCTGGTTTCCTTTACTAGTCCAATCCATACAGGTTGCACTGATCTACAGGTCTTACCATTCCAGCCCTTTAAGCAACACCTTTCAGTGGGTCTTTGCCCACTGTTCAGAACCCCTAATGCTCACATAACAATTGACCTTATCACCTCACTTTTCACTGCTTCCTATCTCCGGCCTTGGTGGTATCATAGTTCCTATGGGATGAGTCAAGGACAGTCATTCTTCCATAGTCTAGCTCATGTTTCCTGGAACCAGCCTTGGGATAGGCACTGGGCCAGGTATAGAGACCTCCTTCGCATTCCTACTCCTCCCAGGAACTGGATGCGCTCAGAGAGACTTGGGTTGAGGGCCTGCTTCCACTACTTATCTGCCAAGACATTTAATGTAATTGTCCCTTGAGCACGTAGTTATTGAGCCTTACTATGTGCTCTGCACTCTGGAAAGCAGTTTTGAGTAGCAAAGGATAGTACCCACTCTTGGGCAGCTTACATTCTGGGGATGGGATAGGGGAAAAAAAAAAAGATGACATAGTGAACAAATAGTAAAGAGCCGCTAGATCACGGTTATATAGGGTTTACTGCTTGCCAGGTTCTGTTTACAATAGCTGACCAATTTAATCCTTGCAATAAGCCTGTAAGATGTTATTCATATTTCTATTTAACAGATGTAGTAACAGATGTAGTAAGAGATGAAGTAATTTATCCTGAGGTCATACCACTAGTAAATGACAGAGTGAAAATTCACATCCAAGCAGTCTAGTTTCAGAATCTGTGCTTGTGATCCTATTTATTTGCCAAGGCATTTCATCTAATTGTTTCTTCAGCAAGTAGTTCTTGAGCCTATTAATTGTCTACTATAATATATGATTCAAAATTTTTCAGAGGTTTAAGAAACTAGAAACAGTTTTGGTGAATTTAATTGTGAATAGGGTTAAATAAGAAAGATACGAGCAGAGTGCTGTGTTAGAGAGTATTGGGATTTCTGTGTTGGGGGATATTACTTGTAAGGTGACATTTGAGCAGAGCAATGAAGGATGCAAAGAAGACAATAGTGTGAAGAACTGAATGAAAGAAATAGTGTTCTGAGTAGAAAATATCCCAGGCAAGAAATAATAATTCTCTGTGGACTTCAGTATTCTCATCTGAAAATGGGGACAAAGACTGCTGTGAGAACTATATTTTAGCCAGGAGTTGAGCAAGGGTCTGGCTTAGTTTTACTTATATTATACAACTCTCCAAGGCCAAAGACTGACCTTAGGGGCTGTGGGCAGTGCTGGCCCTGGACGTGCTCTCAAAGTTCTCTGTGGTGCCCAGGCTCCCAGACACAGATGAATCCACAGAGGAGGGCTGGAGAATGGGCTATCCATGGTGCTGACATCTTGGACGGGCAACTTCCAGAGAAGCCTGAGGCCTCAGATTGCTACTGTGAGGTTGAGAGTGGGCAAAGGGAAAATTGTTCTCAGTTTTCACAATCTCCTGTGACTTTGCCACTTAACAGATGTGTGAATCTGAAGTTATTTAACATCCATGCCTCAGTGTCCTTATCTGTGAACTGGGAATAATGAGTAAGGAGAGCATCTACATCACAGGGACATTATGGGAATTAAGTGAATTGTAACATGCACGCATAGCCAAGTATTATGTATATTTTAGTGAATATTGTACTGATTCTATTCTTTTCTGCTGCCTACCCTGCTTAGCTCTGCAGCCAGATGGAAAAACTGGAGCAGGAGAACCAGAAACTGAAAGAGGGTGCTGCCAGAGCAGGGGCTGCTCAAGCTGGGAGCATGGTGGATGGGGAACTGCTGAGACTGCAAGCAGAGAACACGGCCTTACAGAAGAATGTGGCAGGTGCTTGCAGGCTTTCTTGGAGATGTGTGAACCTCAGGCCTTGAGTAGGGTATTGTCCTCCTGGGGGGAAGAGAGAGGCTTCTGAGTCAGCCTTGGCCTTGCCATGAGCCAGTGTATGACTTTTGGACAAGCCATTTTACCTCCCTGAGCCAAATCTTCCTAATGTACAAAGCACATTCCCTTGAAAGTTCACAGTAGAGATGAGGTGATATCTTTCTGAGTTTATTTCAGTGCTTGGTACCTGGCAAGTATTACAGATTAACAGACTCAGCATCAAAATGGAGATGTTTACTAAATGGAACAAGTGAATGAAGGTGTTTTGGGGAGATTCAGGTTGTTAGTGGGGCCTGGGATGAAGGCTGAAAAAAAGCTTGGTAGTGTGGAGGGGTCCTGCTATCTGAGCTTTTGGTCAGCAGCTGGGGCTTGCAGGGTCGTAGTTCACTGAGCAGAAGGGAGACTTTGTATAATGTGGCTGGAGTACAGGAGGTTATAGTGAGGATTCAGCTCTACCTAGGGTGTGGTTATGGAGGGCGTGACCTTGGGAGGCTTGATGATGGAGGATGGAAACCAGCCTGGGCTAATTGGATGGTAGATAGGTTTTCAGTGATTGGTGGGGTCTAAAACATTTGTGAAAGGCATGGATGGGGTTGAAACTTTGTTTTATAGACTTGTAGTTATTGGAGGCAGTGTCTCTGCTGCCTGAGAAGTCAAATATCCCTCTAACTGAGGCATAATGAGAGTCTTTGGAGAGCATTTCGTCCACTATATACATCTGTTCTACCCACCAGCCTTGCAGGAGCGCTATGGCAAAGAGTCTGGGAAGCCTGTAATTGCCAGTGAAGGCCAAGGGGACGTCCCAGGGAACCTGGCCCATGGTGTCCTGCCCGCCATGCCACTGGCAGAGGTGGAACTGAAATGGGAAATGGAAAAGGAGGAAAAGAGATTGCTTTGGGAGCAACTGCAAGGCTTGGAGGTAAATGTGTGTGTGAAGAAGTAAGAAGACAGTGTCATTCTGCCCGTGGGCCCACAGAGATGTGCCTTCATCATCTCTTATGCTGGTAGATTAGAGGTGCAGGGTGGCAGGGCGAGGCTCAGGCCTTCCCCTTCCCCTGCTGATAACCACCCTTATCCTTCCCTGCAGAGCTTGAAGCAGGCTGAAACGTCCAGGCTTCAGGAGGAACTTGCTAAGGTGGGACTGCTAAGCTTGCCCTGGGCTCTGCCCCTCCACACTTCCCACTTGCCATGCCTCCCCTGGCAGGGCAGAGAGCCTCAGTTTCATCATCTGTGAAATCTGTTCATCCCTCCATTCATTTAAGCATGTATAGACTTTTCGTAGGGACCAGAGACCCATTTGTGAGGAAGCCAATCATGATCCAGCTTTCTGGGCCTCGCAATGGCCATTCTATGATGTGGTCATCAGTAGATAAACTTTCAGCATAAATACTAGGCCTTGGAACCTGAGGGAGCTGGGTGAAGATCATGTTGTTGCTTCTGACCAAATTACTTCACTCTTTCCCTATTTGTAAAACCCAAGTACTCAAATCTCAAGACCATTTTGAAGAGCCAGTGAGATAGCATCAGTAAATTCTGGTTTCCAGAAAGATTTAGTAAGAAGCATCTATAAATAGGAAGTTTTTTTTTCTTTATTGATATTATTCTAATTGTTGTCACTTGTCTGTACCCCACAGCTCTCAGAGAAACTGAAAAAGAAACAAGAAAGGTATTTTTTTTCCCCAGAGGCAGGGAAGGGTTTTGTGGCACTGGGGGAGACTGACTTGTGGAATTGACCCATCTGTTTTTCTCTGCCCAGTTTTTGCCGTCTACAGACAGAGAAGGAAACACTCTTCAATGACAGCCGGTAACTACCATGCTTGGGGGTGTTGGTGGACAGTGGGGACAGTGCCCGGCAGTTAACTGAAGACCACAGGGCTGAGCTGGGAGACTGGGCTTTAGACCATGACCAGTGTGCCCCAACAATGCCCCAGGAACAAGATTGAGGAGCTACAACAGCGCAAAGAAGCTGATCTCAAAGCCCAGTTGGCTCGAACTCAGAAGCTGCAGCAGGAACTTGAGGCTGCCAATCAGGTGAGGGGCTGGTCTCTGAGTTTGCGGGGCCAGGGGCCAGGGCTCGGAGTCCAGACAGCTCTGCTGTCTATGCAGGCCTGTTGGGGAAGCTAAGATTTCTTGTGTTGGAAATATCGGTACTGCTCTGGTTCTAGGCACTTACCCCTGCCCAGGAACTAGGAAAAGTGTTCCCATGGCAAGCAGTCTGCATGACTTAAGGACACCATGAGGCCTGAGGACTAAGGGGCTGTACGCTACAAGTTTGGATGAATCTGAAACTCTAGGGGATGGGAGATAGGGTCCTGGGAAAATCTGGTCCCTGGGGACTGGAATCAGGAGTTGGAGTGAGTCTGAATAACCTAGAGGTTGGTGACTGAGAACTCTAGGGGCTGAAGACATGGCTGGGTGAGTGGTCCTGAGAGCCCTGGAGGCTATAAACAAAACACTGGTGAATTAGACATTCAGGGACTAGAGCAATTGTCTAGGTGGGTCTGAGGCTCTTGATGGTTGGGGGTGATGGGACTCTAAAGCCTGAAGGCTTTTCCTGTAGAGGAGGTGAGTCTGAGGCCCCTTGGAATGGTTTGTGGGTCTAAGGCCCTTAAGAACTAGGGACAGAGTCTGAGTAGAGGTGTTACTCCCAGGAGCTCGGTCTTTAATTCAGGGAGTCTACAGATCCCTGGAGACTGAGGACAAGAGTAGCAGGCATGGGGTCAGTCTTAAACTTAGCCAGGAACTGGAAAGCAGACAATTGTATGAATTTTAGGCCTATAGGGCCTGAAACTCTTGGGAGCTAGGGACATAGGATTTGAGGTTGCCTGCAACTCATGGGGGTTGAGGCCAGGAGTCTGGGTGAAACTATAGTCCTTGGCTGCCCTGGGACCTCCAAACTGAAATCTAGGTGAATGTGAGATCTGTTTTGGGTGGGAGGCTAAGTGAGTTTCAAATCCTCAGGCCTAGTGGTGCCTGAGGTGCTTGAAGCTGACATATAAGGGTTGAGGCTATCTGAGGCCACTGGGGGAGATAACCTAGAATCTGGGTGAATCACATCTCTGATGGCTGGGTAGTCTGTGATACAAGAATTAGAATGTTAGAGATGCACTACTGGATGGTCAAAGAGGGAATTTGTGTAGCTACAAGCACCAGGGAGGCTGAGGTCTGGAATGGGCTCCATTCATCTGTCCTCCACAGAGCTTGGCAGAGCTAAGAGATCAACGGCAGGGGGAACGCCTAGAGCACGCAGCAGCTCTGCGGGCCCTACAAGATCAGGTACATTGTCCTGGGCGCACTCAGGGAGGTGGGGGGCGAAGGTAGAGGCAGCCCCAGTGGGTGTTATGCAGGCAGGCATAACACCCTGCTTTTGTGGTCCTGGTTCGTGCGTGCATGCGTGTGTGTGTGCGCTTACATGTGCGTGTGCATATGTCCTTTTTTATTTGGCCATGGGAGGTCTTGTCCCCCTGTTCTCTCTCACCTTTTGTGGGGTGCAACCAGGTGTCCATCCAGAATGCAGATACACAGGAGCAAGTGGAAGGCCTTTTGGCTGAGAACAATGCCTTGAGGACCAGCCTGGCTGCCCTGGAGCAGGTACAGGACACCGGTGCCCTCGCTGACCCCTGGCCAGTTGCCCATTGCTTGCTTCCAGCTGGTGTCAGGCCTGGTGGGTTGGGCCCCAAGCTGTTCTTCATGCCTCTGCTTCTGTTTGATCCTCAGCTGCTCTTTTCTGTTGGTGCTTACACCTCTTTTCTCTCACATCCATCCCTACTTTTCTTGCATTCTGTGTCTTTTGCTGAAGCGCATGAGGTGTACCGATCTCATGTGTAGACTCAGTGAATCACTTGCCCAGCTCCATACAGCCATCACACAGAGCAAGTTGTAGGACACCTAGATTGCCCCTTCCTAAACAGTACTGCCCCAGAAATAACTACCTCCAGTAGCATAGATTAGTGTGGCTGGTTCTTAACTTCACATAAATGTACCTGGCTTTGTTCCTATAACATTATATCAATAAGATTTGTCCATAGGTAGCACTGGTCTGTCCCTTTGTATCTATGTCGTGTTCATAATGAGAGTATACCACATTCACCCATTCTCCTAGTAATCTCTTTCTTTCCCTGTTTTCCTGGTTGAAATTCTCTCTCTCTCTCTCCTCCTGGCTCTGTCCACTTCTCTCCCTGTCTCCCTGGAACTGGGAGGCTCACACCCTGTGACTGGCCCCTGGGACCTTTCACTCAGCTTCCCCCACCTCCAGATCCAAACAGCCAAGACCCAGGAACTGAATACACTCCGGGAACAGTCGACTGGGCTCACAGCTGAGTTGCAGCAGCGGCAGACTGAGTATGAGGACCTCATGGGACAAAAAGATGACCTGAACTCCCAGCTCCAGGTGATGCCTCTGGCTCCGAGCTGGTGCCCTCTGTTCCCTGTGCTGGCTCAGAGGAATCGTGCCTAAGGTGCAGTGGGAAGATGATGGAGTCAGGAGGACCTGGATACCAGTCAACCCCCCCAACTTACTGGCACCCATGTGTCCTTGAGCTAGTCATGTCCCTTCTCTGAGATGAAGCCTCTTTGGTCGGTTAGGATTACGTAATAGAGCCAGAACAAGAGTGGCCTAAGTAAGATGGAAGTTCTGGCCCCCCAGGTAAGAGTCCAGGTGGGTTGTCAGGGATGGACTTCAGTACCAGTGACCCGGCTTCCTTCTACATTGCTGCCCTGCCACCTCCACACCAGACCTCTCTCTTGGCTTCCAGATGCCTGTTCCAGTACCCCACCACCATATTTATATTCTATCTGGAAGGATGAAAGGGGAAGGGACCAGACTGTCCTTTTCTTTTATGAGCATAACCTAAATGACACTCAGCACTTCTGCTCACAGCAGCTAATCCCATGGCCACACCTAACCACATGCAGGGAGACCTCAGTGAGACGACTACAGAGTCTATTGCTTGGGAAGCAGGAGCGAGAATACCAGGGAGCAGCTAGCAGTCTCTGCTGTGATTCTCATGTGGAAATAGCCATTTTACAAGGGCTAGGGGCAGATGGTCCACCAGAAGTGTTCTGGGTTGCTGGCACCTCCTGGAGGCTCTTTGTCAAGCTCTCCCCCTTTGCCCCCATGTCAGGAGTCATTACGGGCCAATAGTCGACTGCTGGAACAACTTCAAGAAATGGGGCAAGAGAAGGAGCAATTGACCCAGGAACTACAAGAGGCTCGGAAGGTGAGGCAGCATGGGGCAGGCGGGGAGGTTATGTGGGGAACCGTGGACCTGGTCCCCTGGGATGGGGCAGGTGGTGTCAGAAGCCTACAGGGATGGGGGTGGATGGGAGGTGGCTAGTTCTGTGAGGATGGGGGGCTTAGCTCCCTCTGTGGGGATGGGGACGAGGTAGACTTTGGCTCATTCCTGGATGTGGCATTGGGAATGGAGGGTGACTGACGTCTTCCTACCCCACACTCCTGGCCCCCAGAGTGCTGAGAAGCGGAAGGCCATGCTGGATGAGCTAGCAATGGAGACTCTGCAGGAGAAGTCCCAGCACAAGGAAGAGTTGGGAGCCGTCCGGCTACGACACGAGAAGGAGGTGCTGGGCGTGCGGGCCCGCTACGAGCGCGAGCTCCGAGAGCTGCATGAAGATAAGAAGCGGCAAGAGGAGGAGCTCCGTGGGCAGATCCGTGAGGAGAAGGTGGGTGGTGCCTCTAAGACCTGGGGGCTACTGTGCTGCTGATGGGCCAAGGGGTTGGCATGATGAGATGCCCACTCTTCCACCTGCCTGGCCCATGGCGATCTGCCTCTCCCAGGCTCGAACACGGGACATGGAGAATCTTCAGCAGACAGTAGAAGAACTTCAAGCTCAGGTACACTCCATGGATGGAGCCAAGGGCTGGTTTGAACGGCGCTTGAAGGAGGCTGAGGTGAGTTGCCGCCTGGTGAGACTCAGAGGCTGAGTTAGGAGGCATCCATGCCAAACCAGGGGACCAGGAGAGGTCATGCTCTGATTTGGGGTTGTCCCCTGGTTCCCTGGCTCACCAGCAGCCCTCTGGAAGGGGCATGTGGGGTGTGGCCAGGGAGGGCAGATTGTCGGATGTGCCAACTTGAAGAGATACTGCTTCCTTCTGAAACTGTACTCCTATCAGGAAATTATTGTAATATATTGATTTTGTTCAAACAAGAGCTTTAACTTCCATTTTCTAGAAAACTCAATATAATACATAAGGGAAAGTGTCACATAGCAGAGAAGGGCAAAGATGCTAGACCCAGTTGATAACTGGGATGGATTCTGGCCTGGCCAATTTCCATCTGTGTGACCTTAGACAAGTTATTTAACCTCTCTGTGGCCCATTTATCAGCAGCAGCAAAAAAAGTATTATTGGTATAATACTGGCTGTCTAAGTATTATTGAAGAATTATATAACATAAGTCAATATATGTAAAATCCCTACAATATTCCTGTCATGCAGTACATGCTGTTATGTTTTGCTAGATAAAATAAAATATAGGGCCTCCCTGGTGGCACAAGTGATTATGTCTCAGCACTATGAAGATTTTGACAACCACTGTAGTGTGAGTTCGATCCCCAGCCAGGGAGCTGACCCACACGGCGCAGCAGACCTCTCCTGTCTCTCCACTGCTCCCCTCAGCAGTGTATTTCAGTCAATCTGCCTGTTCTACTCCCCACTCTGTCTCTGGTGAATCCTCTCACCCCCTTGCACCTCTGGCCTACACCCCGACTCTTGTATGCATACATAAGTAAAATAAAATAAAATCTTTAAAAATAAATAAAAGATAAATGCAGGGCCTCCCTGGTAGTGCAGCGGTTAAAGTCTCAGTGCTGTCAAGCTATTTCCAGCCACTGTGGCAAGGGTTTAATCCCTGGCCAGGAAGCTGACCCACATGGTGCAGCAGACCTCTCCTGTCTGCCCACTTCAGCAACGTATTTGCCTGTAGCCCCTCACTCTGATTCTGGTGGTACTCTTACTCTCCGCACCTCTAACCTAGACCCCAGCTCTGGTATGCATAAATAAATCTAAAAATATAGATAAATGCAAATGTTGATCTACAATGCAAAGCACACAGCCCTAGATGTGACTGCTGTCTACTGCAGGAATGTCACTTCTGCAAGTCACTTCTGCCCCTACTGTGGTGCCTCACAGCTCTCAGTTACTGGGTGTGGTGTCCTCTGGGGGCTGTGGCCAGACCCGGGACTTGTCTTACAGGACTCTCTGCAGCAGCAGCAGCAAGAACAAGAGGAAGCCCTCAAGCAGTGTCGTGAGCAGCACACTGGCGAGCTGAAGGTGCCTGTTGCCTTCCTCTTTCCAGGGAGGGATGAGCCTCTGTGGGAGGATGATGCCCAGCCAGAGGCCTGGACTCACTTCTGTTTTGTAGAGCAAGGAGGAGGAGCTACAGGGTGTGCGGGATGAGCTCCAGCAGGCCCAAGAGGAGCGGGACTGCCACCTGAAGACCATCAGCAACCTGAAGCAGGTCACTGCTGCCCAGGCGCCACCAGCCTCAGCATGCAGTAATGGGGTGGGGAGGGAGAGCATTGCACGTAGCCCCGGCAGCACCCACCAGCCTGCTCTCTCTACCCCACAGGAGGTGAAGGACACAGTGGATGGGCAGCGTATCCTGGAGAAGAAGGGCAGTGCAGCGGTACGACCAGGGTGTCCCCACACGGCACCCCACCTGTGGGCCTGTCGGGCCTCAGCCGCATCCTCTTCCCTCTCCCCCCACAGCTCAAGGACCTCAAGCGGCAGCTGCACCTGGAGAGGAAGCGGGCTGACAAGCTGCAGGAGCGGCTACAAGACATCCTCACCAACAGCAAAGGCCGCTCCGGTGAGGCACCGGGAGATGGAGGGGGCAGCCGTGCTGGGCCCGAGGCGGAGAACTTCCTGTCCATCACTGTGCTGGACTCTTTCATCTTCTGTCCCTCTTGAACTTGGCCTATCATTTACCTTCTCTCGTTGCTGTTGTTTCTATCTCTCTATTATCTCTTTCTGTCTCTCTCCTTTTTGCTCTCTTTGATTCTCTTTTGTCCCTGCCTTTCTGTCCCCACTTTGTCCCTTTTTCCTCCCAGCTTTTTCGTCTCTTGGTTTCACTTCTCCCTGTCTTTGTGTTCCCTCTCTCTGTCTCTTGCTCGCCACTACCCTCAGATGCTCCTACACTTTCCCCAGTGTCTCTGAATTTTTTGTACCCATGATCTCATTCGATAAATATAGACAACCTCAGAATCACATCCAGTGCCCCTGATAGGAAACCCACTAAGTCTCTGTCCTTCAGAAGCTCCCGGTTAAGCGAAGCAGACACAAAGGGGCAGCAACATGGCGTGTTATCATCATGCAGCTAAAATCCATGTTTCTTCTGTTACTTAAGGCAGAAGATGCAACCAAAAATTTTGAGTTGTTTCAGACATTTTTGTTGTTGTAGAAATTAGGCTATCAAAACATTTATTTTTTAAAGATTTATTTATTTATACATTCAGAACTGGGGTACAGGCCAGAGGAGCAGGGGTTGAGAGGATTCACCAGAGACAGAGTGGGGAGCAGAACAGGCAGATCTACTGAAATCCACTGCTGAGGGGAGCAGCGGGTGAGACAGGAGAGGTCTGCCGCACCATGTGGGTCAGCTCCCTGGCCAGGGATCCAACTCGCACTGAAGCAGCTGCGGCTGGCTTCATAGTGCTGTGCTTTAACCCGTTGCGCCACCAGGGAGGGCCCCCTATCAATATTTAAGTAAACAAAGCAGATGCAGTGATGGCTCCAGTGCATATCCCATGTCACAGGCTCAGAGGAAACTTACTTCCTCACCCCCGACAGCCATTCGGCTCTTGTTTGACATTCCTGGAGTGTAGTGTCTGCCCACTCTCTAACATGCAGAAGTTGCTGCAAAAGCAGAGGCCAGCTCAGTGTCAAACTGGATGTTTCTCTCACCAAAGCAGTGTCTCTCCAAGGCACCCTTTCCTGAAGTTGCCTCTCTTTATAATGGAGGAGTTTGGTTTCCACTGGGGTACAGACATTTTGTTGTTATTTGTTTGGTTAGAAGCTTGCACAAACCATCCAACAAATTTGAATTGTGTGCCTTAGATTCCCCTCGCCCGTTAGATGAGTTCTGATTTAATATATGGCTATGAGAGCCTGTCTCCAACTCTTTTCTGTCTGTCTCTACTCATATTTGTGTCTTTCTCTAGCATCTCTATTTGTCATCGGTTCCAGCTTGCTGTCTCTCTGGCATTTTGTCTCTCTGTGGGGGGTGCCCCTGTGCCTGCTCCAGCCATCTGTCTTCATACCCTGAGTCTGAGTGCATCCACCATTTTTATTTTTTTTACTTTGTTTTAAAGATTTATTTAAGCATACAAGAACTGGGTATAGGCCAGAGGTGCAGGGGGTGAGAGGATTCACCAGAGACAGAGTGGGGAGCAGAACAGGCAGATCGACTGAAATACACTGCTGAGAGGAGCAGTGGGTGGGTCAGGAGAGGTCTGCAGTGCCATGTGGGTGAGCTCCCTGGCCGGGAATCGAACTCATGCCACAATGGATGGCAGGTGAGACTTTAGCCCCTGCACCACCAGGGAGGCCTGTATCCACCCCTTTAGGCCCATGTGTGCCAGGCTTCCATCTTTCTCCCAGTCTTCTGTTGCATGTGTTCTCCTTTCTGTTTCTGTCTTTCATACTCTGTCGTCTGTTTTTTTTTTTTAAAGATTTATTTATTTATTCACAGAACTGGGGTACAGGCCAGAGATGCGGAGGGTGAGAGGCTTCACCAGAGACAGAGTGGGGAGCAGAACAGGCAGATCGATGAAGTACACTGCTGAGGGGAGCAGCGGGCGGGTCAGGAGAGGTCTGCCACGCCATGTGGTCACCTCCGGGGCAGGTGGGAATCGAACTCATGCGGAAGTGGCTTGAGTTTCTCAGTGCAGTGCTTTAACCCGCTGCGCCACCAGGGAGGGCCTGTCGTCTGTTTTTACCTTCCCCCATGCCCAAGTATTTCTTGGCCACTTTCTATATCCCTCAAATCTATTTCTGCTTCTTCTGCCAGTCACTGCCCTGGGAGCCTGGGGGATTCAGGCTCAGATTTCTCTTCCTCCTCTGTCCAGGCCTCGAGGAGCTGGTTCTCTCAGAGATGAACTCACCAAGCCGGACCCAGACAGGGGACAGCAGTAGCGTGTCCTCCTTCAGCTATCGGGAGATCTTGAGAGAGAAGGAGAGCTCAACTGCTCCAGCCAGGGTAAGATGCGGGGGAGAGCCCACGGCCCCAGCTTCTCCTACCCCACTCCTGGGACTCTTTTCCTCCTCTTGAACCATCTTCCACTTTGAGCCCAGCAACCATCTTTCCTGTCAACTCACCAACTTGGATTCAGGTTGCTAAGTGGGGAATGGGTCAGTGGCTCTCTCTGACCCTCTGTGTTGTCATTTGTGGCCATAATGTATGTCGCTCCAAGTAGGGGAGTTAGCCCTGCAGGAAGTGCCCTTGTCCAACTTATAGGGCTTTACCCCTTTTCCAACTTACAGTTATCACTTGTTACTGTCATCTAACCCATCAGCTTCCTTGCCAGCTACTTTGATTTGGAAATAACTTTTTATCTTTTTTGAAGATGTATTTATTTATTTATACATATAACTTCTGGGCTGTACGCCAGAGGTGCAGAGGGTGAGAGGATTCACTAGAGACCAGAGCGGGGAGCAGGACAGGCAGATCTATGAAATACACTGCTGAGGGGAGCAGCGGGTGAGACAGGAGAGGTCTGCTGCACTGTGTGGGTCAGCTACCTCGCCATTCCGGGGATCGAACTTGTGCTGCAGTAGCTGGTAGTACCTTGATAGTGCTGTGCCTATAACCCCTGTGCCACCAGGGAGGCCCTGAAAGTAGCTTTTTATTATTCCAGAAGTGGTCTGTGTACATGGTAGAAAAATTAAAAAACAAAACAAAACCCTGTTTTACTATGCAGGGGTCACCACTATAAAACCTTAGTTCACAACCTTCCAGACTGGTCTCTCTTTTTTAAAACCTCAAGGAGATCCCGGCCCTCCCTGGTGGCGCAGCGGGTTAAAGCACAGCACTAAGAAGCTAAAGCTGCTTCCGCATGAGTTTGATTCCCGCCTGCCCCGGAGGTGACCACATGGCGTGGCAGACCTCTCCTGACCCGCCCGCTGCTCCCCTCAGCGGTGTACTT
>NW_004567128.1:28342065-28374646 GCF_000260355.1 Condylura cristata | reverse complement strand
ACCTCAAGGAGATCCTAACTAACCCGTTTTTGTTCAGCTGACCTCTACCCTCACAATGTGGTAAGTTTTCATGTCACCTAGTACTCTGACCTTAGTCAGATTTCTCTAGTTGGCCCCAATGTTTGTTTGTGTCCTGGTGTGATGAAAGCCAGCAGTTTCAGTACCCACATTACACCTCTTTGCTTTGTGTCCCTTAAGGGGCTAGAATCTAGTGTGGTCCCTGTTTTCATGACCCCAAAGCGGCAGAAGAGACCAGAAAATGTCTCTCCCTTCAAATTTTCCTGCTGGCTCCCACGTGGTCTCACTGGTCCTGTTGCCTTCTCCCGAGTTTTCCCCGTCTCCTAGAAGCTGGAGCTTCCTTATTACTGTTGTTCTCTTTCATTTTATTTATTTTTGTTTCTTTGTTATTATTTGGAAGTTAGATATTGTCGGCTCCTCCCTTTACCCTCTCAGTAAACGACAGTGTGGTGGCGAATGTCCCCCTCGCCCCCTTTAGGTAAAAAGGGGTCCAGAGTTGTCCACAGGCCCAGTACAGGCTCATCGTCTCTCCCCAACCTCCTTCTTCTCAGACCCTGACTCCTGCGGTGGGCAGCAGCGCTGAGCTGGGCTGGTCTGTCTCTTCCCTGCAGTCCTTGTCCAGCAGTCCTCAGGCCCAGCCCCCTCGGCCCGCAGAGCTGTCAGATGAGGAAGTGGCTGAGCTCTTTCAGCGCCTCGCAGAGACACAGCAGGAGAAATGGATGTTGGAGGAGAAGGTGCTGTCTGCCTGCTCACCCCCCACCCCGGCGTGCCCTCAGGGGGTGGTGGGATATGCGGTGGGTCTGCCCGACCAACCCTCATGTGTGAACATGCATACAGTTGAGGGTCTGAGGAGGGCTGGGCCACCCTACAGGTGAAGCACCTGGAGGTGAGCAGCGCCTCCATGGCAGAGGACCTCTGCCGGAAGAGTGCCATCATTGAGACCTACGTCATGGACAGCCGCATCGGTCAGTGCCCCCTGCCCCCGCTGTCCTGCGCTTCTCTCCTCACCTTGGAACAAGGCCAAGTGACTGACTTGGTGGAGGGGAGAGCGGGACCAGCCTGTGTCTCTCTGTTCTGTCTCTTATTTCCTCCCCGCTCGGTGTCCCTGTCATTGCTTCACTCCCCTGTCCGTAGCGTGTCCGTCTGCCCTTCTCTTTCTCCTTTCTTCTCCTTGTCTCTTCTTTCTGCCCCATGCCCTCATCTTGTCTCACTGTTCCCCTTCTCTGCCTATATTCTTCCACCCCTGGAAATTGCCCTTCTCTGCGAGTCTGCCCTTCTGGGATCCTTGCATTTTCCACTGCCTTGCACTGGTCCTCTCCTCCTCTCCCACCTCTCTCCTCTTCCCCCACCTCCATGCTTTTGTTTCTTTCGTTCTTTCCAAACCTTCTCTTCTTCCTGTTTTCTCTTTATCTGTGAGAATAATGCGATGGCATGTGCTGAGACTTGAGTGTGTGCTGTGCGCTCCACAAACAGCCCTATAGACCTCTCACCAGCTCATTCCAGCTCCGTCACTTATTTCCCGCACTCACAGCCAGGTTTCCCACAGCAAAGCCTCTGCCCCTCCATGTCCCAGCTTCTCCCTCTACTCCTCTCCCCTGCTCTTTGTTCTTTTCTTCTCTGTCCATCCCTCCTGGCTCTGCCGAGGAAGTGACTCTCGAGACTGGGCCCTTGCAGATGTGTCTGTGGCAGCAGGCCACACAGATCGCAGTGGGCTGGGCAGCGTCCTGAGAGACCTAGTGAAGCCAGGTGATGAGAACCTTCGAGAGATGAACAAGAAGCTACAGAACATGCTGGAGGAGCAGCTCACCAAGAATATGCACTTGCACAAGGTGTGTGTGGCCGCCAGCCTTTCTGTCTATCCATCGAGCCACCTGCCTGCCTAGCCACACTGCCCCCAGGTCATCCACCCACCCCCTCCGCCAGCCACCCCTCCGTCCTCTTGTCCTCTCATCCTTCCATCAACAAGCCGACTCCAGATTCGACTGCCACACCCCTCTGTTCTTGCAGCCACCCGCTCATCTCTTCATACACAGTCACCCAGCGCTCCCATCAACCTACCCCACTATTTGCCCATCTGCCCATCCCATCCAGTCATCTTTCCACCCATTTCCTGACGGGGCAGCTCTCTCTTACCTTCTCACCAGTCATCCCTCTCATTCACCCACCTAGTGACCTGCTGCTTCTCCTGTCCTCTAAGCAGTTCACACACCTACCTGTTTACCCACCGTGCATATCCACAGGCCCATCTGCTCATCCTGCTACCCCAGTGTTGCCACTGAAGGGTGAGCGTGGGGTTATACCCTCTGACATACTGCACGGCACGTGGTCTACCCCCATCTGCACAGCTCTCCCTTCAAAGGCTCCCCGCCCCTCTGACACCACCTTTTCTGCACTCAGCCTGCTGCTGAGGGCTCTGTGAGCTTTTCCAATTCTCTCTGTGGTCCAGGAAAGACATAGCTGGGCCTTGATTAATGGGGTGGGAAGGATAATACCTCAGAATTGGTGAGGGAGCTTCCCCTGTCTGTCTGTTCTCTGGCTCCTGATGGCTCCTTTGTTCCTTAGGACATGGAAGTTCTATCCCAGGAAATTGTGCGGCTCAGCAAGGAATGCGTGGGATCCCCTGACTCAGACCTAGAACCTGGAGAAGCCAGCTAAAGACCTAAAGGGGCTGCACCCCTCCCCAGCCCTCCCCAGCCCTCAGGACACCATTCCTTTGGGCTGTGGTGGGAGAATGGGGGCCAGTGCAAAAATCAAATAAGTTGGGAGACTGGACATAAAAGGGTCGGAGGCCTGATGACTGATATAGTGACCCTGTCTTAGGGCAGAGGGCCCTGGGGAGTGGAGAGCCTGAGGGGGGGTCAGGGATTTCTCCTCCTTGGTTCTGGCTCCCAGGGGGCTTTGTCTTCATCTCTGCATGAGCTCTCCCTCCCTCCCAGAGACCAACTCTTTAGTTTTATTTTATTTTTAATTTATGTCTGGAAGCCTGGCTACTCTGCATTTGGGTCTGGGGATTTTGGGTGGGGCGTGGTCCATGTTCAGCGTTCTAGCAACATGTGTGTATGTAAAGGCTGTGTAGCCAAAATACCATCTGGCCAGACAGGCCCACCCACTGACTGTCTGCTCTCATTCTTGTCAACCAGTTGGGATGTGCTGGGGGGTGGTGAGGTCTCTGGCATGAAGAGGGTGGTCTCTGGATGCAACTTTATTCTTCCCCCACCCTCACCCAGGCTGTCTCCAGTTACTGTTCACCAGCCCCTCAAACTGAGTGAAGCAGATATAGCTGCAGATAGTGTATGTGGGTGGATGGACGTGGGTGTGCATGAGTGGACAGATGGAAGGATGGAGAAGTGGTTGAATGGACTGATGGATAAATAAGTGGAAAGTTGCATGGATACCTATGATGGATAGGTTGGGAAATGCACAGACAGATGAAGTGGTGATTTGATGACTAAATGGATAGATGGATGGGTCGAGAGTGGACAGGTGGGAATGTTAAGTGGATGGATGGAGAGGGGAACGTGTGGCTGGATGAGTGGGCAGATATATGGATCAGCTGAAGAATGGGAATAGTATAGTGTAAGTGAATAAATTGCGAGCAGGAATATGGATAGATAGATCGGTGGCCGGAGGGGGGAATACATCTGGATGGATTGTTGAACGGTTAGGTGGGAGCGGGTGAATATATGATGTATGAGTGAGTGGAAGGGTGGATTAATGACTAAATGGACTGTATGGGTGGGAAGAACAAATATTTGCATAGGTGGGAGAATGGTTGGGTAGGTGGGTGGTGGGTGGGTGGGACGGAGGAAAAATAGATAAATGAGGAGTGTGATGAGTGGTCAAATGGAAGATTACATGGGTAGGTAAATATTGAAAGGCTAAACCTAGCTGGTATCACAGTTTCCCCGCTGTACCCAGCTTTAAAGACTGAAGATGAAGCCTCCTGTGTGGGCACTATGCCCCGTGCCGTCCCCTTTCATATCAGCCCATCTGATGCTCCCAATAACACTATGGAGTTGGGGTAACTCCCTACCTAGTGCCTAACGTAGGAGGAAACAATGCAAGTCACCTGCACATCGACACAAGTCAAGTGACAAAGCTGGGGTTTGGACCCATCCCCACCACACCTAATGCTGGTGCTGCAGCTTCCAGGAGCAGAGCCCTCTAGGGCATGTGTGACTGGCAAGTACCTGCTGTGGGCAGATGAAGGAGAGCCTCTGAGCCAGGCCTGCCTGGCCTGGGAGTGGGACTTGGATTGTCCCCATCTGGACACCCCTAACACCCCCCCATTTCACATCCCCAAACAAGAGAATGTTGCTACAGTCCCACAGTAGAAGTCTTCCTTAGAGCTGTACTCTAGTCCCCATGGTGGGGGGCAGCTTTGGGGGTCTGGCCATCTAGAGAAACACCTCCCATATCCCCTGTCCCTCGCTTCAGCCCTTCTTCAGCCTGGGGGGCAGGGAGGGGACACAGCAGCTGCATCATTCCCCATGGCACTCTGTTCTGGGGCCATTACTGGGGCCATTAACAGCCGCCTCCCCATCGATCGCTCTGCTAAGTGCTGCTGATTCAGATGGGTGGGGGTGGGGGCCTCTGGGGGCAGAGGGGTAGGAGCTGGGCAGGAAGAGGGGGGAGTCCAGGAAGGAGGTGGGGAGAACTGGCAAAGCTCCCTGCCACCCCCATTTTCCAGATGACGCGACTGAGGCCCAACCAGCTTCATAGGAGGCGGAGTCTCCCCAGGGTCCCTCTCTGGCTGTCCTCGGGGAGGGGGCTCTGGGAGCCACGAGGCCCCTCCCTGCCTCTCTCTCCATCTCGCCGCACGCTCAGAGGGGCGGGGAGAGAGAGCCAGAGGAGGAGGAGAACTCGGGCAGCTCTGCAGAGGGGGCAGGAGCTCCGGTGTTTGGTACCCCCAGCCCCACTGCTGTTTGCCGCTGCTGCAGCGGGGACACAGGTGAGGACGGCCCCATGGGGCGGGGGAGGGGGCCACCAACAGCGCTGTCCTTGTCCTTCTCTGGTCCAGCCCCCACGCCCTAGCCCATCCTGGGACAGTCCCCAGGGGTCCTGCTGGACCTTGTCCTTCCAGGGACCCAGCCCCCTCCCCCTGCCTGTCCTGCCTCTCTCCCGGGCCTGGCTGTGGCTGCTTCTCCTCTTCCTCCTGCCGCTGCTGCCACTGCCGCTGCCCAGCACACACCGCCAGCCCCTCGGGGTGTGGTTTCCCCAGACCAGCCCCCAACAGTGGGACGCAAGCCTTATCCTAGCCTCCCCAACCTGCCTCTTGCTAGGCCCAGTACCCCCCCTCCCCGGAGACACACCCAACAGCCTTTCGGCACCCCACCCCCTCTCCAAGCCCCTTTGGGGAAGACCCCCTCCTCCTCTTATCTCCTATTAGATCCCCTGGGTGCTCTGGGTCTATGCCCAACTTCCTTCCAACTGAGCCCCAGCCCTAAGGGATTCCCCAGATCCCTTTCCTCTCCCTGCCCCCAGAACTCTTGAGAGTGTGGACCGGGCTCTTTCAGCCTCCCTCCCCACATACTTCTCTTCCTTAGATACCCCTCAGCCTCTGAAAAATAACCCAGCACCTGATCTACCCCTTTAGGTACCCCACTCCCTTCTCCTGCCCCACTAGGGGGCCCCAGCTTGCCTACCTTCCCCAGAACTCCTTCGAGTGTAGACACCACCCCCCAGGCTATTCTTGGCAGCTCAAGGCTCCCAAGACACCTCTCAGCCTCTTTACAACCTCCTGGCTCCATAGCCACCCCTCTGGATGCACCAAACCCTTTCCTGGATCTACGAGGGGTCACCAACCCCCTTATATGTTCCCCAGAAATCTTGAGGGTGTGAACAACCCTCCCCACCTTGCTCAGCCTCCCCCCACCCCACCCCTCCAGACACTCAGCCTTTTTCAAAGATCTCAGGTCCCATTTCCACCGCTCTGGATGCCCCCAGTCCCCTCTCCAGCCCAATTAAAGGGTTCTAGTCCCTTCTTCTCAGAACTCTCGAGAGTGTGGACAAGTACCTACTACTTCCTACCCCCTCGAGGAACCCCCAGACATCTCTGGTACATACTGACCACTCTAGAGTCATCTCAGTCTCTCAAAACACTCCCTGAGATCCTTCTTGGCATCTTTGGGCATCTCTTTTTGGCTTCTCTCCATGCCCTAGCCTAGCCCCTGCTTGGTCTCTTAAGAAACCCCCAGGTCCTTCCTAGACCCTTTAAATGCCCTCCAAGCCCCTGCCCCTCTCTACAGTTCCTCCTCCTGGCTGTTCTTGGCCTCTCTAGACACCCTCCGTTTCTTTGTGCGAGTGGCCCAGGGCCTCTCCAAGCCCCCCACCACCCTGGAGACAGCCATATTCCCCTAAAGGCCAACCCACCCCCCCAGCCTCCCTGGGCCTGGGGCGAGGCAAGATGGCAGCAGGTGTGGCCACATGGCTGCCTTTTGCACGGGCGGCCGCCGTGGGCTGGCTGCCCCTGGCCCAGCAGCCCCTGCCCCCAGCACCAGGGGTGAAGGCTTCCCGAGGGGATGAGGTTCTGGTGGTGAACGTCAGCGGAAGGCGCTTTGAGACCTGGAAGAACACTCTGGACCGCTACCCCGACACTCTGTTGGGCAGCTCAGAGAAGGAATTTTTCTATGACGCGGATTCGGGTGAATACTTCTTCGATCGCGACCCGGACATGTTTCGGCATGTGCTGAACTTCTACCGCACGGGCCGCCTGCACTGCCCGCGGCAGGAGTGCATCCAGGCCTTTGACGAAGAGCTGGCTTTTTATGGCCTGGTACCTGAGCTCATCGGGGACTGCTGCCTCGAGGAGTACCGGGATCGCAAGAAGGAGAACGCGGAGCGCCTGGCGGAGGATGAAGAAGCCGAGCAGGCCGGGGACAGTCCAGCCCTGCCGGCGGGCAGCTCCTTGCGGCAGCGGCTCTGGCGGGCCTTCGAGAACCCGCACACCAGCACTGCGGCCCTGGTTTTCTACTACGTGACTGGCTTCTTCATCGCTGTGTCAGTCATCGCCAACGTGGTGGAGACCATCCCTTGCCGTGGCCCTGCGCGCCAACTCCCGGGGGAACAGCCCTGCGGCGATCGCTTCCCACTGGCCTTTTTCTGCATGGACACGGCCTGCGTGCTCATTTTCACCGGCGAATACCTCCTGCGGCTCTTTGCCGCCCCCAGCCGATGCCGCTTTCTGCGGAGCGTCATGAGCCTCATTGACGTGGTGGCCATCCTGCCTTACTACATCGGCCTTTTCGTGCCCAAGAAAGAGGACGTGTCGGGCGCCTTTGTCACCCTGCGTGTATTCCGGGTGTTTCGCATCTTCAAGTTCTCCAGGCACTCCCAGGGCTTGAGGATTCTGGGCTACACACTCAAGAGCTGTGCCTCTGAGCTGGGCTTTCTCCTCTTTTCCCTTACCATGGCCATCATCATCTTCGCCACTGTCATGTTTTATGCAGAGAAGGGTACAAACAAGACCAACTTCACTAGCATCCCTGCGGCCTTCTGGTATACAATAGTCACCATGACCACACTTGGGTGAGTGCAGACCCTGTGCTGGGAGCTGCCCAATCAGTCGATTACACTCACCCTTTTATAAAATTATGAAGGTCAGAGAAATGATTTCTGGCAATTTGAACTTCAGTTTGCTCATTAGTAAAATCCCAGAGAGTTGGACAATTCTCCAGATCCCTCCCAGCTCTGACAATGCCTTGATTTTCCAGGTCAGCAGACTTGGGCTCAAAGATTGTCTTAACTGCCCTTTCTGTTGACCTTGTTTTCTCCAGGCCTGTTTTCCACTCTGTAAAATGAGAAATGATGATCTCTTCGTCATCTAGAGGGTTTTCAATGATAGCGTGGTTGTGAACATTCTCTGAGTGTTTCTGGTGCAGGGTAAATAGGTATTGGCTATCACCCCATTTTCCATCTTGATGACCCATGTCTTCCAACCCTCTAGAATCATCTGCTGTGTGGGACACTACCTCTGTGGATTTGTGATTCCCTGATGTTCCCCAGAACAAGATATTTTCAGCATTTTTGTTTTACTGCCAGTTCTCGAGTGGAAACGGTTGGGATAAAAGCGTCCAGTGGAATCACTAACCCCTGTTGTTCTTAAAGACATTGTTGAGGGCAAATACTGTAATCTTTTTCTGAATTTCCACCTCTGAGATTATATGTACACTTGCTGCTCAGTATCTGTTAAATTGGGCTTGCTTAGTACCTTAGTAGAGACACAGAAAGATTAATGTGAGTTTTTATGGAATAGAAATTAATTGAGGTTGAAGGTTTAGGGTTGGACTGACAAATCCTGAGCCATGAGAAGGGGTCGGAACTGGGCATTTTGATGCTTTTTACCCTATTCAGGGCTCACAACAACCCTGGAAGGGTGGGTGGCTGCCCACATTTCAGTGCCAAGGGCATTATCTGAGATGACACTTCATAGGGCCAGAAATGACCAAGTTAGAAAGACTCCAAATGAGTCAAAATAGAGAACTAAGGAAAAGTCATTCTGAGGGCCATCAGGGTACAGCCCAAGCAAAGGCCTAAACGCTGAAGACAGCAGAGGCTGTGCTTCCATGGGGGGAATCTGATTTGTCCTGTGGTTAGATCAAGAGTGCTATATGGTCTCAAGCAAGTCAGCTATGGAACCTCCCTGATTGTGAAACAAGTTGGTAAAATTGTCTCAGTTCATTCTCCATGGAAGAGGGTGGCACAAAGAAAGGAAGAGGGAGTTTCAAGGCTCTCCCTTATTTTTTCATATGAGGATAGTTTCAAGGCTTCCCTTGGTGGACTAACAAGGGGTTCCACTAGAGAAAGTAAGACTGGTACAAGCAAAAGCAGCAGGGTACTACTCTTGGGGCTCAGAGACCCTCAGCTGGCCTGTGGTGATGGGACTCTCTCCCCAGGAGGCTATGTTTACTGCCTGTCACTTCCTCCTTTCCCCCTATGTTTGGCATTAATAGATTTCCAGCTGATTCAGATGCCCAATGTGCAGCTTGGATGGGGGTAGCAGATGGTGGGAGCTGAGGGACAGACCCATTTCTCATTTGACCCCCACTGGTGGCCAGAGAGGTCATGGTCCCATTTTGCAGAGCAAGAAACAGAGACTCAGAGTGTTTGGGTGCCTGGCCAGGGTCACAGGGGTTGGATGGGATGGAGTGGGGGACTGAGTGGTAGCGGGCACTTTTCTTGACCTTGGACTACCTCCCCCAACCCAGCTACGGAGACATGGTGCCCAGCACCATTGCTGGCAAGATTTTTGGATCCATCTGCTCACTCAGTGGTGTATTGGTCATTGCCCTGCCTGTGCCAGTCATTGTGTCCAACTTTAGCCGCATTTACCACCAGAACCAGCGTGCCGACAAGCGCCGAGCACAGCAGGTAAGAAGAGCACCTTCAGTCACAGTACACCTCCTGCTCCCCCATCCCAAGTTGGTCTATTCTTGGTTTACCTACCTGACCCTCTATTTCCTCCTTTCTCTGTAGAAGGTGCGCTTGGCAAGAATCCGGTTGGCAAAGAGTGGCACCACCAATGCCTTCCTGCAGTACAAGCTGAATGGGGGCCTTGAGGTAGGTAGGAGCCCAGGTTCGGGCTGGGGGGTGGCAGTGATGGGAGGAGGGAGGTGCTGATCTCATTACTCTGCTCTGTCCACTCCAGGACAGTGGCAGTGGGGAAGAGCAGGCGCTGTGTATCAGGAATCGTTCTGCTTTTGAACAGCAACATCACCACTTGCTACATTGTCTAGAGAAGACAACGGTGAGACCTGCGTGGAGGTGCTTGGCAGAATGAAGGGAGCCCCTCTGTTGCCAAACCTGCTCCCTCCCTGGGATGGGAAGCATGCTATTAATTGTACAAATCACCAAGGGCTTCCTGGAAGAGGCCCCAATTGTTCTGAGCTTTGGTGGGTGGGCAAGGGGAGGGCAGAGAGAGTAACTTCCAGAGAGGAAGGGACAGACTGAGCAAAAGCCCTGGGTGAGAAGAGCTCATGTGGGGTGCCTGTGACCATGCCTCCCTTCTGCCCACAGTGCCATGAGTTCACAGACGAGCTAACCTTCAGCGAGGCCCTAGGCGCTGTCTCTCTGGGTGGCCGCACCAGCCGCAGTACCTCTGTGTCCTCCCAGCCAGTGGGGCCTGGCAGCCTGCTGTCCTCTTGCTGTCCCCGTAGAGCCAAGCGCCGTGCCATCCGCCTTGCCAATTCTACCGCCTCGGTCAGCCGTGGCAGCATGCAGGAGCTGGACACATTGGCAGGATTGCGGAGGAGTCCTGCCCCTCAGAGGTGAGCACCCCCACCCCCACCTGCTGGCCACACCTGGAGAGGCTCAGAGCTTGAACCAGAGAACATGAGGTTTCAAGACTCAGGGCCTAGCAAGTCAAGCTCAGGCCCAAACCCCTCCATGCTGGGAACTTGGGCTTATCTAGTCTGGCAATCCTCATCCTTCATTCATTCTTTCAACAAACATTTACTGAGCACCTACTATATTCCAGGCACAGCTGTAGGTACTTTGGATATAGTAGTGAACAGAACAGACAGAAATCCCCAACCTCCTGAAGCTTACATTCTAATGGGATGAGACAGTTAATAAACAACTGCACAGACGACATACTATGCCAAGTGCCAAGAAGAAAAATGAATCAGAGAAGGGGGAAAGAGTGAAGTATGGGGTGTGACTTGGTTTTAATAGTGTGCTCAGGCGAGGCTTTGCTAAGGTGACTATATGAGCTGAGACATTGGAGACGAGGGAATACGTCATCTAAAGGCAGTACCTAAAGGAAGAACTTTCCAGGAAGAAAAAACAGCCTGTGCAAAGGCCCTGAGGTGGGAATGGATCTGCCTTCTTAGAGACATTACCAGGAAGCCACTGTGTGAGTCAACTGGAGGGTGAGAGGGGAAGAATGATAGGAGATAAAATCAGAAAGCAAAGCAATGGGAACCAGACTATGTAGATCTCAGACTACTGTACGGACTTTGGCATTATAAAGAGTAACTGTAATTGATAAAATTGACTTGTGTACGCTGTGCTGTTCTGTTCTAGATACTCTGTATCATTTATTACCTTCTTTAGTCTCCTCAACTACCCTGCAAGGTAGGAAATGGTGTTATTATCCTGCTACAGATGAGATAAAAGACAGGGTTTAGAGTGGTTAAAATGAGATCCAAATTCAAACCCAGGAATCTCTAACTCCAGAGCCCTTAGTAAGCACCACAGTTGAGGGTACAAGGGACACATCTGGCACAGTGCTAGGCACCCAAGAGACAAAAGTAAATACCATGATTGCTGTGAAAGATATTCAGATGACATTTTAAAAACGTTCCTTCCATCTTCCCACCCTGATCCACAGCCGCTCAAGCCTCAATGCCAAGCCCCATGACAGCCTTGACCTGAACTGCGACAGCCGGGACTTCGTGGCTGCCATCATCAGTATCCCTACCCCTCCTGCCAACACCCCTGATGAGAGCCAACCTTCCTCCCCTGGTGGTGGTGGCGGGGCCAGCAGCACCCTCAGGAACTCCAGCCTGGGAACCCCTTGCCTCCTCCCTGAGACTGTCAAGATCTCTTCTCTGTGAAGAGAAGTGCCCTCTTCATTTTTGGGGATTCCTTTCTGAAGCCATATTTTGTGGAGGCAGAGAGGGGTAGGCCTGGGCACCCCTTTTGTCTCCCACTAAGAACTATGCAACGAATGTCATGGAATGGCCCACCAGGTGGGGAAGTAGCCCAGCAATGGAAACTTCCCCCACCCAGACAGTTTTCCTGGTGGGAGCTGAAGCAGCAGGCTTTCTTAGGCCCTTGGCCTCCTTGCCCTAGCACACTGGGACTGGCCCCTCCCCTGACTGGAACTCCTGCATGCTCTTCCCCTCGGGCCCCCCCAGGCACAACTGATACCTGAGCTCTGGCCTGAGGAGAGGTGAGACTTCCTCTTTACTCTGGCTGGGCTACAGAGGTTTGGAGTTCAGAGACGCTAACCCTCACCTCTGACCTGGCTTCTTGGGAAGATCCCCACCCTCCACTGGGTTCAACAGCTCCCAGGTTCTTAAGCTTGGAATGTGATCTGCGGCCTCAGAGGTGACCTGCCTCCCGGCCTGGGCTAAGGGGACAGGTTGCCTTTCCCAAAACATACAGATAGCACAACACCACTCTCCCCTTCCCTGACTGCTGGAAATGGGTCCCCGCAACCCTGTCCTCCACTGGGCCCCCAGAAGACTCTAGCAATAGTTGCTGCTGTGACATTATACAAAGCCTCTGCCACTGTGCTGCAGCATTTACATCTGCCCTAATCAGACTGGCCACCTGTAGCGACTGCTCCTTCTCTCTTCTCTGGTTTGCTTCTTTCCTGGGTTGGGCTGGAGTCTGGACTGGCTGAGATAAGACCCTGGCAGCCAGCAGGAGCTGGGCTGTGTTTGGAGATCAGGGGCTGACTCCACGTTCTTGGGCAGGAGTTCAGAAGTGTCAGGGGCTGAGGCCTGGGTTGTTCCTGAACTCTGGGAGTTGTAGGAGGAAGGAGGAAGTTCTTAACCTTCCCCTCCTCCCCCCAAACTCCTTTTCACATATTCCTCTCTTTTCCCTCTTGGGCCACCTTCTAGAATCCTGTGTCTGCTCTCAGGCTGAAATCTAGCATCATCTCAGGTTCCCTGTCCCCAG
Source organism: Condylura cristata (assembly GCF_000260355.1). NCBI lineage: Eukaryota > Metazoa > Chordata > Mammalia > Eulipotyphla > Talpidae > Condylura > Condylura cristata. Next base: position 28,362,001 of record NW_004567128.1, on the reverse strand, counting down.
AGCTGTCTCCTTGGAGCTGGTGGCTGACAAAGATGTAGTTTCCATCAGTCAATAAAACCTGAGTGGAGAGATGAGGATGAGCACCTCTTCGCTCTGTGGGGCTGAGGGTGGGTTTGGGCTGGTATTGCAAATGCACTGATTTCAACTACTTACAAGTTGTGGGAGGGCTGATGTGAGTGAAGGTATGGGAGGAGGATGGTTGGTAATGTGTTCTGGAACATGGGGACCTAGGAAGAATGAAAGAATGATTTAAAGAGCTGAATCTACAGCCAATGAAGCAGTTCCCTTGGACATCAGCTCTCTGGCTCAGATGGGGAAAGAGACCCAGTGCAGCACATGCGTGGTGAGAGGAGCCTCCAACCAGGCTTCCTGACAGTAAACACCTCTGCAATGGATGCTAATGAAAACCGTATTTCAGTCTGCTGAATTCCTTTTCCTTGCCGTGTCCCTGAAGTTCTCTTCTGGGCTACTGGACCCACCTGGCTAGAGTGTGATTGAGCGCTGTGAAGCACTGAGAAGACAGCCCTTGGATTCAGGTCAACCTAGGTTCCACCCCCTGGGTGAAAGGGTCACTTACCTTTGTCTTCCTCAGCTTGCTCACTGGTAAACTAGAGCTAACCACTCATTTATTCACCAAATGTTTCTTAGATGCATGTCACGTGCTAGCCCTTAGGATTCAAACATGGGTAAAGTAGACATCATCTCTATCTACAGTTAAGCAGTCATAAATACTGTGTTGTCGGATAACTAAAATCAATGGATTAGAATAGCAGGCAGATAGCAGGAGAACCTATTGGCCGAAACACAATGAAGCGATCGCAGTTAGCCAATTCAAAGACAAAAGGATGAAAATGTTTTAAACAGAGGGAACAGCACTGCAGTGATCTGGAGGTTAGAGAGTGAGCTCAGGGCCTTTGGGGAACTGAAAGTAGTTCAGTACAGCTGGGGAGGAGAGTGTGAGGCTGTGAGGAGAGTGAGGTGTAGAGGTAAGCCAGACCACAAAAGGCCTTAGAAGCTCTGACAGATTTTGGACTTCATCCTAGAGATAATGGGGGCCTCTGAAGGCTATATAAAAGGAAAGTCATCATCTTGACGTTTGTGCTTCAGAAGGTCATCCTGGCTGTGGAGCGTGGGTCACAGAGATACAGTACTGGAGGAGGGCAGGCAGTGCGGAGGGTTTGGCGGTAGTCTAGTTGGTCGGTGCTGGTGGTTTGGGCCAGGGAGTGGCTGTAAGAATTGGACAGTCAAGAGACTTGTGAGGTAGAACTGGCAGGACTTGGGATGGGGAGGCACATGGGAGTTGAGGGGAGGGAGCAAACAAGGGTTAGTCCCAGGCTTCTTGTTTGGGCAAAAGCTGTTAAAGGGGACATCAAAGCTGTTAGCACACAGCGCCAGACACATGGTAAACTAGCCACTGCTAACCTTCACCAAATATTTAAGTCCAGTTTTAGATGTATAGTGCTGGACAGACACCCAGTAAGGGGTGGGATATATGGGTTGAACGAGATAGTCATGAGGAGACCCACTGTGACAAAGCACGCAGACATCAGACACAGTGCTCTGGATACAGCACGTCCAGTAAGCAAGAAACCACCACCAAAGTCCCAATAATACCTTTCAGAGAAGATCTTCAACCAGGGTCACAGCACTTCTCTGCTCAGCTATGACTATGCAGGTGCTTCTTCCCACCCACTCTCTCCCTCAGCAGGGCAGCAGCCTCCTGCCTGCCCGTGACCTTCTCTTCACTGACCGCCCTCAGCGGAGGTCACTCTCCTCAAGGCCCCCCGCCTGCGACATGCAGGCCTCTCTCAGCAAACCTGTCCCTTTCTGGGCAGCTCTTCCTGCCTGCTTGTGCCTATGCAAGTACCCTTTACTCTTCTCTCCTTTTCCCTAATAAACCTGCTCTTTAAGTATTAAAAAAAAAAAAATTTCAACCAGGGTTGGCACCAGAAGGGAGAAGGTTGGAAGGTACTCAGAAGACGTTTCTGATATCTTTGTTAACCTATGGCATGGCTTGCCTTGTAAGACTGGTAGGTTACTTACCTCTCACAACACCTTCCTGGTTCATGAGCTCATCCCACATCATAACTACTTCCTGTGTGGGCAGATATTGTCATTCCTAATTTACATATGGGTAAGCTCAGATTTGAGACACAATGACATATTCCAGGTCACACAGTTGGTCAATTCATGTCTGGAACTGAGGTCTTCAGGACTCTAAAGCCTGGGGTCCTTCCCATTGCACCAGCAAGCAGACTATTTTATTGAACACTTACTAAGTGTCAGGCACAGTCGCAGGCCCTTTATAAGCAGTCATCTCCGATCCTTATATTTGAACTATCATTGCTCACAGACAGAGAAGTAGACCTTGAAGGTGGGTGGGTGTTCAATGACTTGGCAGTGACCCTTGAGGCAGCCTGCAAGAGGACGTGGCTTGTCTACTGTCCCTGGATTCTCTGGTCTAGGTTTTGCTGCTATGAGGGTGGCAGACCAGGTTAGTACTCAACACTGTGCTGTGCCTAGTCTTCTCTTCCCCCCATAATGCTGCACCATCCCTTCACCCCTTCAGTGTGAACTTTGCCCCCTAATATGTGCCCCACCATGTGCCAGCTGCTGGTGTTGTCCCAGGTACTGAGGTCCAGTCAGGCACCCATCAGGTGAAGTATCCGCCTCCTGACTTCTCCAAAGAAATGGAAGCCAAAGGTAGACCAAATCAGCTGATAACCACTGGAAAGTAAGTGCAAAGCAGGGTAGGCCAAGAGCTTCCAGAAAGTGGTCAAATAAGAACACGGATGAGGAAGCCGGCCAGGCCTGGGCAAAAAGGGCATCCAGATCCACTGGACGCAACTTGCCCCTGAGCTCATCCTAGGGGGTAGGAGCCGGGGGTCTACTTAGAGACCCTGAAGGCCTTGGGGGGCTGTGAGGGCGGAGAGCTAGCCTTGACCAAGGAATAAGCACCCTGGGTGCAGGCACTGGGGGGCAGCAGAACTGTACCAGGTGGCTGGAAGGGGCACCAGGGCATGGAAGAGCCAGGATTAGCTTGTAGCTCACCAGCTATTCAACAGCAGGGATTTTCACCAAACCCATTTCTAGATACTGTTTGGTGACAGTTCGTTCATAAACTTGTGCATGAGCCAGGTAAACAAAATTACCACCACCCCCAGCCCCCCAAAAAAGGCTGTGCCGGGCTTGCGCACTAGCCACAGGGGCAGGGAGGTCAACGCGAGGGCGAGCGTGCGGTGGTGCCAAAGAGGGTGTATCTGTTTCCCAAACGCCCACCGTCCCCACGGTACAAGTCTCCCTGAGGGTTGGCCAGTCGGATGTAAGTGACGGTGTCTCCTAACCAATCTCCGCAGAATTCAGCCTGTTGCCAGGGTGAAGTGGTGCCCGCCTTTCGCAGGATGTAGATGTGCAGGTGGGTGGACCCGGAACTGACGTTTCTGGGGATTGCTATGCTCTGTGAGTGTTGATATTTTCGTGTCAGTCCTGCTGACTGCAGCCAAGTTGGGAGCCTGGGAGGGAGGCGCTTCTGCTGCCGTGAGTGGGGCAGACCACGCTGTCTGTCGCTGTACCCACGCCTGCGAGTCAGAGCCTTGGGATAGAAGAGCAAGACCCGGCCGACAAGAAAAAAAGGCAAGGCACCAGGTGCATACTTTGACTGAAACCTGAATCGGAGGGCCGGGAGGGAGATCGCTCGCCTCTGATTGGCCCGTGGGCGTCATCGGGAACCCACGCAGCGGCTTCGATTGGCTGGGGCCCGCAATTGTTGTGGCGGCGGTGGAGATTTTGCCCACGTACTTCCGAGCAAGAGGCGGGGCTGTGCCCTGGAGCGCGTGCGCAGCGCCCCGGGGCCCCACCCGGTAGTTCGAGATCCTGTGAAGGGGCGGGGCGAAGAGGTGCTTGTTTTGGTTCTGTTTCCTCTGAAGCAGAAGGCCAGAACGAGCGTAGCCTTAAACTTGCTGGACTTGGGGAGAAGGCTACGACAAACTCGCTGCGGTGTCTTCATTTTGGACCTCACATCCAGACTCTCCAGCCTCGTGACCTACGTGCCGCTGACGGGTCTCGAACCGGTGGCTCCTCAATTTCTTTATCCGGGCCTCGCCGATCCCGTCGTGCTTCGCGCACTACAGGAGCCCCCCTCATCCGGGTTCTGTCCCGGCGTGCCTCGCGCCGGGTTTGCTGGGGGGTACTCGGCGGTGCCGCCATGACTATTCTCCCCAAAAAGAAGCCGCCGCCTCCCGACGCCGACTCCGCCAATGAGCCGCCGCCGCCCGGACCGCTGCCACCGGCGCCGCGCCGCGGCGGGGGTGTGGGCGTGGGTGGCGGTGGCACGGGCGTGGGTGGCGGCGACCGCGACCGTGACACGGGGGTTGTAGGGGCCCGTCCCCGGGCCTCGCCCCCGCCTCAGGGCCCGCTACCGGGGCCACCGGGAGCACTCCACCGCTGGGCGCTGGCTGTGCCGCCCGGTGCAGTGGCAGGCCCCCGGCCCCAGCAGGCCTCACCTCCTCCGTGTGGGGGTCCGGGAGGTCCCGGGAGCGGTCCCGGCGACGCGTTGGGCGCTGCAGCAGCGGGCGTGGGCGCGGCGGGCGTGGTGGTGGGCGTGGGCGGTCCCGTGGGTGTGGGTAGTTGTTGCTCGGGGCCGGGTCACAGCAAGCGGCGGCGTCAGGCCCCGGGGGTTGGTGCGGTTGGCGGGGGTAGTCCGGAGCGTGAGGAGGTCGGCGCAGGTTACAACAGCGAGGACGAGTACGAAGCGGCTGCAGCGCGCATAGAAGCCATGGACCCCGCCACCGTGGAACAGGTATGAGCCTGGGGGTGACAGGTGAGTGGGTGTGATGCATAGGATCCCAGACTGGATAGGGACCCGAGGTGGCCAATTAAGATTGCTTTAAGAGACTTGTCTTTTCTCGAACCCTGGCACTCTTCTCTAGAGGTGGAGGCATGAGACACCTACTCCCCCTGCAAGAACTTGGAGTTGTAATCTTAAGATAAGATGGAGGACTGAAAGATGGGATATGAGGTCTCTTTTTCGGACCCACAGTTGCCATTCTGATTCCTGGGGCTTCGTTGTGTAGGTGCAATAGGTGGGAACTCCCCAGGAGAAGCAGGTGGGATGGAATGTCTCCTGAGCAAGAAGTCTCCGATTCCATAAGGGACCTTGGTCTCTGATCAGTGACTTGCGATTTCTTTTCCTCCAGGATAGGAGTCTAAGACTCCCTTTCCAGGGGGCCAAATAAGGTGGAGACTTAAATGAGAGATGAGTGTCCCCAAGATAGCTCCTCACTCCGCCCCATCTTTCATAGGGAACACAGCACAGAACACTGTGGGGTCTGAGATTTCCTCAGAGCTCTTAAGCATGTCTTCAGGGGCCTGAGATTCCCTCTCCTAGGATCAAGGACCTAACACACACACACACACACACACACACACAAGGACCTAACACACACACACACACACACACACACACCCCCTTAGAGAGAGGGGTCTTCTGCAGTTTCCTTGAGGAATATGACTTCTCTGGGGGAGGGGGGCCTCTGGGAACAAGGGTCAAAATTAACACCCAGGAACCAGAAACTACTAGGGAAGATGAGATTTGTCTTCTAAGTAGTGGGTCTGTGCTTCCATTAAGTGGCCCAATACCTCCTTGGGGATGAGTCTGAATCCCTGTCCAGGAGCCTAAGCGACAGATCTGTTCTGCCTTCAGGCCTGAGCCTTTTATGGAGAAAATGAGACTCAGTTTTGGAGGCCTGAGGCCCCCCTGCTCATGGACTAGGGCTTTCAGAGAATGGGTTTGAAACTTAAGGAGATTGATACTCCCCCTCCCCACCCCCACCCCCCGCCAGAGTCCTAGGCAGGGTGAGGTCTTTAGGAGACCTTTCTCCGCAGGGACTTGTGTCTCAGTGTTTTTCTTTGGGGTTTGGGACTCCTGTACACAGAGATACGAAATCTACCCCAATTATGAAGGACTAGAACATAACTTTAGAGATGTGACAGCCCTCTAACCCTGGTAACAGGTCTGAGCCACCTCCTTTCCCAGAGGCCTAAGCTACTTGTCAGGGACATAAAACCTTTGCCTTTGGAACTCAGGTCTGAGATCACTTTTCAGGGGACATGGGCACATGGACTTGTAGAGATGGAGTTTGAGACCTGCCTTCAAGGACCTGAAACCCACTGTGCTAAGGACACAAGCTTTTCCTCAGGGGCAGGAGACCTCTTTAGAAAGAAGGTCTGAGTTTCCCCCTCAAGGGTTTCTGAGTGGTACCCTAAAGTACCTGAGGGAGAGAGAACTCTTCCCACCAGAATTGAGCCCAGGGCTCTTCCTTTGGGACATGGGTACAGGATCCCTGAGGAGTAGGGCCCTAGGTCTCCCCCCAAGAATTTGAACTTCCACTCAGGTACATGAGATACCTCCCAAACCCTAGGACTTGAGCCTTCCCTGAGAATACTGACTCCTCACTGTTGCACTTCTGACAGCATGTGTATGATCAGTCATAGGGCCTCTGTTAGGGACATTATTTTTTGTTTTAGGGATTTGGGGTTAAGAGCACTCCACTTGTGAACTAATTCTTGGGAACTATCCAGTTCCTTTGGGATCATGGATAGGGTGGCATTCTGAAGAAAAGAATCTGAGCCTCCCAGGGATTCCGTTGGAGGTCTCCCTCCAACCAGGCAGTACTTTCTCACTAGGTAAAGGGACATGAAGTGCTTCCCATCATGATCTGAGGCCTCCATTGGATAGAAGGACTTGGATACTCTTCACAGTCATAAGATTCCCTTACCTTAGGCCCCCTCAGGCCAGGAAGGTCCCTCTGCTTTCTATGAGAAGGTTGTCAAGTATTGGGGACATGGAGACCGAAACTTCCTATAACTAGGAGGTGTTGAGTTCCTCTCTGACCCAGCTCTGCTTGCTTCTCATTTTCAGGATCAGGGCTTCCTAAATTGCTTTCAGCAAGATTTTTTGCCTCCCATAGATAGGGAAGAAGTTTAGGACATCCCCACTCCAGGGAAATTCTCTACTCACATCGCTCCCCCCTTGACTTAGATAGACAGACTGTTACGTTTATTCCCCTGACCTTGTTCCCATCCTCTCCTGGCAGTAATCATCTAGACCCCCAGGGTGGGGAATAGGAGTTTTTCTTGTTGGTTGGGGTGAAGTCTGCTGTTCTTCCTCCACAGAAATGAGGAGTGATACCTCCTACATCCCTGGCCCCCGGGGACTGAGAGGAAGAAAGTCTTTTTGCTGCCTTGGTGACTAGAAAAACACCTCCTTGCACACTCTTTGCATTTCCTAGTCTAGGAGTCCCTCCCTTATACTTGGCTCCATAAGAACATGGGAGTAAAGCTCTGGGGCACATGTGCTCTCTTCCTTTTCACAGGCAGAGGAGGGTTTTCTCATTCTTGGGATAAAAGGATGAAGATGATGTTTCTCCCCACCTCACCTGGTTGAACCTAAGAAGAGGGGAGATTCTTCCCGCCACCCCCATCTTGGTTCTGAAGTGTCACTGGAGGCATTTGTAGTCTGCTGGTCAGTTTGGTCCCTTGGAAAAAAGGGGAGTTGTTGAGAGGGACCCCAGATGATGAATCCGGTCCTTGTTCTGACTACTCAGACTTGCTGTTTGTCCTGATGTTGTGATTGTACCTCTACTTCGTTTAGGAGTCCTTCTGGCACCCTGGGTCTCAGTGGTGGGGACATGGCCACGTCTGGGGGTTCCTTTCCCAACATGGCCACCTTGTTGAGTGTCTGCCCTGTAAAAAGAATGTCTTGAAGGTGTCCTGAGCTTGAGGACCTCACACAGCATTCTGAGAGGGTGGCATCCCCACGGAGGTGGTGGGAGAATTTGGACCTATAGACAGGGTGCCTGGGGTCCCCACCGTTTTTGCCATGGCTTTGCTGGATAGATCAGTCTTTCTGTCTGTGCTCTTTGGGCCTCAGTTTCCTCACTGGTCATGTAAGGTGGTTTATCTTTGTGGTTTTAGGGAGCTTACTCTAAGGTCGTCTGTGCCTGGGGGTGACAGAGAATGTTGGGTGACTTTTTGAGGAAGAACTGGATTTTTCCCCTGTCCCCTTCCAGCTATCCATACTTGGTGATAGGACAAACCGCCTGTTCTGTGTGAGGCTCAGGTTGGCAGGTAGTGATTTCTGTGGCAGGTTGTGCTATGATGAATAAGCTCGACGCTGCTTTTCAGGAGGGATGATGGGATGATGTGGAGGCAGCGTGTGTGTGGAGAGAATTGGTGCTTACGAGTTGGCCAGGCCTTGGGGATTCCTGCTTGGCTTTATGGCTTTAGGCAAACTCTCAGACACATTTTTTTTTTTTTTGCAAGAAAGTCCATGGTTGAGGTTGAATATATGAATACTCATGGCCTCTGACTTTGATTTGATTCTTTTCTTGAAGTTTCCCAGAGATATCTGACCTCTTCACTGGAGCCTTTGTCCACCCCTGGTAACAACTGATACTTGTTAGCAAAGACCTTTCAGATGAGATTAGGGACCTGCTGATTCTTCTGGTGGGGAGGCAAATTGGTGTAGCTCCCAGTGGTCCCTGCCTCGGTGGTTTGGGTTTGAGTTCTGTATCTTAGGGCAGGGCCCTTTTCTGGGTCTTGCAAGGTTTTAGTTTCTCCATCTGTAAAACAGATATAAAAACAGTAGCAGTGAGGCAGAAGATTGGATTCTTTGCTCTGGAATTGTAATCTCTTCTTTAATTCTCTGTTCTCTGTTCCTCTATCCATTGTGAAAGTTTTTGAGTGTGGCCCCTTTGACTTTTGAAGCCATGCCATGAAGTTTCAAGTGATGTAAGGCTTCCTTCTCCCTAGCCAATGTTATAGACCTTTGGATTTTTTTTTTAGTTTTTAACAGCTTTATTGAAATAGTCACATACCATAAAATTCACCAACTTAAAGTGTACAATTCAGTGGCTTTTAGTGTATTCACAGAGTTGTGCATTTATCACTATGATCAACTGATTTTAGACCATTTTATCATCCCCAAAAGGAACCCTGCACCATCCCTTGATCCCCAAACAGACACTGGCAACCACCAATCTACTTTTTGTCTTAATTTGTCTTTTTTCCTATTCTGGACATTTCATATGAATTGAATCATACAACATGCAGTCCTTTGTGACGTCTTTAACTTAGCATAATGTTTTCAAGACTCACCCATATTGAAGTCATCAGTACTTCATTTCTGTTTGTTGTGGAATAATGGAATCTTTGGTTTTCAGTTTCCACCCCACCCCTGCCAGTACCCCTGCAGTTGATTTGGGGCCTTGCTCTTGCTCTTTTCCCATTCCCGTGCCCTGGAGAGCTGTTTTAGTCCTTAGAGAGTGTGTCTGTGTTTCCTATTGGATGGGTCGTCTGTATTTTGCCTGTGGAGCTGAGCCAGTGTTCCTGGGTGTTTGAGGGGGAAGAGGGGGTGGTCTTGGCACTAGGCTTGCTTGGACAGAACTGGTAAGCCCAGAATACTAAACATCTCTGGCCATGGGCTCTGGGAAGACATCTGTCCACAAGCTGCCACTCCCGCTACCGTCCTCCTGTCCCTTGCCCTCCTGGGGTAGCCCATTCATCTGTAGGCAGGATCAGTAGCTTCCCAGGCTGGGAGGCCCCTGCTGCCTTGATTCTAACCACTGGAGGGTGGGGTGGAGGTGCTAGAGAGGTGGACCGAATAGGATGGGAACCTTGCCATGCTGCCTTAATAGCTCACACCAGGAGTGCTACAAAGGAATTGTATTAGTTTCCTGTGGCTGCTGTGACAAATTCCCACAAACTGGGTGGTTTAGAGCCACAGGAGTTTATCCACTCAGTTCTAGAGACCAGAAGTTCAAAATCAGTTTCACTGGGCCAGAATCAAGGTATTGGCAGGGCTGTACTCCCTTTAGCAGTAGTAGAGGAGAATCTTGTTCTTTTGCAGCTTCCAGGGTCGGCCAGCATTCCTTGCTTTGTGATCTCACCACTTGGATCCCTGCCTCTGTCTTTGCATCACTTTCTCCTCTGTGAATGTGTGGCTGTTGGTGTCTAGTTTATCCTCTGCTGTCTTTTTAATGAGGACCCATGATTACATATAGGTCCCACCTGGATACCCCCAACATCATGCCCCATCTCAAGAGCCTTTAATATCATACTTATAATGACCTTGTTTCCTGGTAAGTAATGTTTCCAGGTGCCAAGGCCTGATGTTTTTGCAGTCATTATTCAGTCTATTACAGGGATGTTCTAGTTTCCCTTCTAGGGAAGGGAGGAGAACTCAGTAAGTGCTTTCCCAGTGGATAGAGTCTTGTAATACAGCCCGGTATCCTTTCTGTGGGGAGGCTGGTTATTCCAATCTCACAAATTAAAAAACTGTGGCTCAGATCAGTTCATAGCATGGCTAATAATTAGCAAAGCTAGATTGGACCTTAAGTTATTTGGGTCCCACAGTATGCTTTGACTTCTCTTGTGCCTTTGAACTAGTAGGTTGCAGAATCTTACACCTGAGGCTTAGAGGTGTGGAGGGGTTCCACATAGATGTGGCAGCCCAGCAGTAGACTTGCAGAATTCAGGGTCTGCACTTGACTTTTTGAGGTCAGAACATTGATGTAGCTTAAATTTATGTATGTCTGGGCCAGCCCTCTCTCCCAGCCAGTTTTTCCTGGGCCATATTCCAAAACTGTCCCTAAGTTTGCACCTTTCTCGGAGGCTCCTCCCCAGCTTGGGGAAGGGGGAGCTCCTGGGACTCCCTAAACTCTTTCTTGAGCTCAGTATTATGATCCCCTGTTTTCTCTCCCCAAAGGGAGAGAGAAAGGCTTTTAAATCAGAGCTCAGGCTCTTAAGGCTGCTGGCCAAAGCCATTGTGTAGCTAGTGGTCTGGCCTCCAGATCCAGGCTCAGTTGCCAATCTTGTTGCCCCATGCCCAAAGCCCTGCTTGTGCAAGGAGTATGCTTAGGTCTTTTTTAAAAAGATGTATTTATTCATGCTTACAAGAACTGGGGTAGAGGCCAGAGGCGGGGGGTGGTGAGAGGATTCGCCAGAGACAGAGTGGGGAGCAGAACAGGCAGATCTGCTGAGGGGAGCAGTGGGTGAGACAGGAGAGGTCTGCTGCGCCATGCTCCCTGGATATATCTTGATGGGATGGAGACTTTAACCCTTGTGCCACCAGGGAGGCCCCAGGTATGTTTCATTTTTAGAGGCAAACCTTGTTGGGCTATGAGGTATGCCTCCATGCTGTGACGTAGGAGGTCTGCCCTGTTCCCTCTATACTAGGCTCTATGCTTCTGCCCTAACCCCAGCTCCTTTCTGCCTTTGTAAATGAGGATAATGCTTCCTGCCACCTTGGCTGCATGTAGTAAGGACAGTAAATGAGGTCACCTTTTGCATCTGGCACCTGGCATGGGGCAGGCGTCCGGCAAATAGGAGTTTCTCTTTCTTCCTGACTCTGCCCTGCTAACCTGTCTAGTCCTGCCCAGAACTTTAGCTCTTTGCGGGGCCTCTGGCATTCCTGGTGCTTTGCAGCATAAGTGATTTCTGGAGGTCTTGGTGTTTAATCCTTTGGTTATATGGCACTTTCTCTGAGGAGCCAGCCTTAGTGACTGGTTAAGTCCCTGCTTCTCTTTCACAGCACTCCCATGTTAACCTCTTTCACAGCCCTACTCATGTGCGATCATTCCTTGTCTCCCGCCCCTCCCCTAGCAGTTCGTGAGATTTCTTACTAGTAGAAAAGACCCAGTCTGGTTCATTCTCTCTGTTCTCATAGCCCAGCCAGTGTCTGACTTCATAGCAGCCTGGTAATGTTAGGTGAACAAGTAGGAGCCCCTCTTGTCATTCTTGATCTCCTTTCTCCTCTCCGTAACCCCCCTCCCTGCATGCTTGAGGGGCAGAGCATGCTAGTGTGCTCTTTTTTAAGGAATTCTTTATTGTGTCTATTCTAGGCCTATAGTAATAGTTACAGCTTCCTTGCTGGATCCTCCTGACCGGGGCAGGGGCCATGGTGCTGGAAGATGGCTGACCCTATGGGGCAGGGTGGACTTGGGGGAACTGGCTGGAGTGCTGTAGTCCATAGCCTCTGGGGCAGGAGGCGCGCCTGCACTTTTGGAATGCTGTGCACAAACGAGTCTTCGCGCTGCTCATGGAAGCCCATTAAGGGCTTCCAGGTGCCTTTGTCATCTCTAAAAAGCTAGCCACACCTTCCTGGGGTGTGGTGCCCTGTTGGTAGGGTCACCCCTTCTTTATCCCCTCTTGACCAGCCATTTATCTGGGACCTTGTGAAGGCATCTCAGTGTACATCATCTGTGCCTATGCTCGTTTGCCCCTTTTCCTGTATTGGTGATACCATGTATATGCCATCAGTATATGCTGTGTTGTTGACAAAACCCTTTCAGGTCTTTTAGCTCCTATGAACTTCTTCCTATCTCTGTCAGGTGGATCATATATCCCCTGAAAGCTGAGGCCTGAAATCATACAGCAAGTGATTCACTGAACGGGGTTTGGAATCCATAGATAGCTTATGGCCTTCACATTTTGTGCTTCAGGAATTTGTCACCTGAACTGGGGGAAAAGGCCTCCATAGAGGTGATCCTCTCTCTCTGGTTGGCATTAACTCAGATCCTGTAAGTCCTGGGGCAGTGATGTCTTCAAGGATTTGGGGTTTCTGGCCTTGATGCTGAATCACACTGACTTCTGGTGGCCAGCAGAGGGCGTAAGTGAACAAGGAAAGGTTTGCTGCTTCTGTTTTGTTTTGAAATGGAAAATGTTATAAGTGACACATGGATATTATCCTTTTCAATTTGAAAATAAACTTTATTTTTTAGAGTAGTTTTAGGTTCATAGAAAAACTGAACAGAAGATATGGGGAATTTCCATATACCCTCTACCCCCATGCAGGCATAGCTCCATTATCAGTGTCCCCCACCAAAGTGATGATTGCAGTTGCTGAGACTGCTTGGACACATTGTTTTACCCTAAGTCCATGGTTTACATTAAAGTTGACTGTCAGTGTTGCACTTTCTGTTGGTTTGGACAAATGTTTAATGACATGGAACTACAATTACACTATGCAGAACAGTTTTACTTTGTCGGTTCATTCTCTCCTTTATTTTTTTAAACTCCAAAAATATATATGTGTACAGGTTCACTAACCCAAGCCTTTGGGATCAGATGTGCTTTGGAATTTAGAAAAATTTCAGAAGTTAGAAAAGTTACCTGGTATATCCACAGTAGTTCTCCCATAACCAGGTTTTGCGTTCTGCAGTGTCAGTTATCGACAGTCAATCCTGGTCTGAAAATGCTATATACAGTAAGATATTTTGAGAGAGATCACATAACTCCTGTTACAGTATATTGCTTTCATTTATTTATTGTTAGCGTTGCTGTGCCTAGTTTATAAATTAACTTTTATCACAGGTATGCTAATCTAGGAAAAAGCTACATACAGGGCTTGGTACTATGTATGCTTTTAGACAGCTACTGGGGAGTCTTCAAATGTGTTCCCCCCATGCTTAGTGGGAGATGACTGTACCTGTGTTTAGTAACACCTCCTTTGAGGTCTGTGACAGCACCACATAATTAAACCCCTGATCTTCCTGTTGTATGGAAATGTTTGAATGTTCACTTTCAAGTGGGATGAAGCTCAGATCAATTTCTGATATAAATGGGTTAACGACTTTTGGTTTTCAAGGCTTTCTGAGTTTTTGAAATCTGAGCATGCAATTATATACCTGGTGTAAGGAAGGAAGTGAAGTAAAAATCACCTGTAATACCAACTCTTAGGTGTAGTAACTTGTTGTGTAGCCTTCCTAACTTTGTGTGTATGAACATTTGTATACATGTGCATATGCATACATGTTAAATGTGTTCCATCACAAATGAGATCATATCAGGCATACCTTTTGCCTTATGCAAATCTATCGTCAGTATATCTTGAATTTCCTAGTTATATGGGACTCGAGTTCTCAAACCTCTTACTACTAGTCACCCCCTTCTCAACATCTCCCCTACTCTTAAGTGGCTAGAGGAACCCAGGGTGAAACTCCTTGAGGTCGAATGAGTCAGGTTTCCCCCCAGGAACTTGCCAGGTCTTGGCCTGGGGGAAGACCTAGCATGGATTCCCAGCATGGGCTGCAGGGGTCAGAATACAGATAGGGCACCCCTCAGAGCAAATCTTCTGCTCAAACCTTGATTGATTCCCTAAAAAAATCAGTGCAGAGTGGTCAAGCTGGGCTGAGAATTCACCCTGGTCACTGTCCTCTTGGCCTCTCAGTTGGGCCACTTGGAAGCTCAAGAGGAGGGCCCTGGGGCAGGGGTACAGGCCTTTCCTGTTACTGACCCCACCTCTTCCCTACAGCAGGAGCACTGGTTTGAAAAGGCCCTGAGAGACAAGAAGGGCTTCATCATCAAGCAGATGAAGGAGGACGGCGCCTGTCTCTTCCGGGCTGTAGGTAAGTCTCTGCCTCAGCCCTCAAGGGCCTAGGGCTGTCCCTAAGCTGTATCCAAGTTGTTAGGAGTAACCCCTGAGAGAGTTGGGGCAGAGTTAGGAGGTCTTTTAGGGACTCCAGGCCCCAGCTTCAAGAATGTCTTACCTCTACCCCTTGATCATGAGGCTGTGTGGTGATGTAAGGGTAATAATAGCAGTAATAATGGCAGTGCTAGTGGTAAAGAAACTAGCATTCCTTAGGAACAGAGTGCACTGTCAGTACTTCGGGAAGCCCTTTCAGTTCTCCCCCAACTAGGGAAGTATGGGCACTAGTGTTGCTTCTGTTGGCAGGTGGGGAAAGTGGCTCAGAGATGGGAGGAGTGACTTGCCCATGGGTCAGCCTAGTCCATGACTGAGTCAGGGCCTGGGGTCTGGTTAGCTTTTTCTGAGGTCCATGCTTTTATCCACACCACACTGCTGTCACCTGGGAATAGTAGAAAAATAAAAGTTGGAGAGGATAGTGAACTCTCACATACTCATCGTCCATCTTCAAAATAGTCTTTTCAGTACACTGCCAGCCTTGTGTCATCACTACCTCATCCACTCTTTTCACTCACCTGAAACAATATTTTTCTTGGATTGGATCATTTTCAGCATTGGGTCATTTCACTCATAATTGTGTTCCTCTGACAGAGGAGAACTCTCTCTCTTTAAACATAACCAAAATGTCAATGCCATTTTTCTGCCTAACAATTAATAATTCCTTAATACCGTCTACTAACCAGTCTGAGCTAGATCTTTGGGGCCCTTCTGGCTCTGGATCTATGACCCAACAAGTAGTCATGCGGTCCTGTGCTGGGGAAACTGGCAGAGTGACGTGCTTCTCCTTTTGGGGCTCTGATACCTACCAAGGCAAATTGCCCTCTGATAGGAGCTTTGAGCTGGGGATCAGAAGCCCCATATTCTAGTTCTGGCTCTTAGAGCTGCTAGGTGACTTTTGGCTTCTGTTGACCCATCTGTAAATGGTGTGCCTGCTGAGGGCTCCTTGAACCCTTCTGGGTCTGCTTTTCTCTCAGTCTGTGGGTAACTCCCCTCCCATATCTACTGGTGGACTGGACTGACTTAGACTCCACGTCTAGCTGTGCCCATGGCTCTCCGAGTAACCTTGCGCAAGTAGTTGTTTTATGCCATCTGTTTCCTTCTCCGTAAAATGAAACTAAAAGACTGGTATTGTAACGATTAAATGAGATTACTCCAGTAGTGCCTGACACATAGAAGGTTCTTGTGGCACAATGGAATTGGTAAAATCTGAATACTGTCCTCCATGGTGCTTGGAGCCACAAATGTTTGTTGAATAGGTGAAAGAAAATTCGTCGGGCAGTTAGTTACCTCTCCATTATACCAAACAAAAGAGGGTTAGGCAGTGAAAATCCCAACCCTGCTACCCCTATGGCTCAAGTCTATGTTCTCCCTGGAATATTTCCTGGGTTTGGAGACATCTTGGGCCAGAGAAAATCAAGGAAAGGATAGATGGGACCCTGTTAGGTGCTAAATAGACCCTGTTTTGAGACCCCAGATTGGAGGTATGTAAGTGGGGCTGCTGGTGCAGTTAAGGTCAGAGAATATAGCGAGGCATTTGGGTCTGGGGCCAAAAGGCAGATTTTGGAGTCAGTGAGGACCTAGCTTATGCAGTAACCCATATCAAGAGCAGTATTTGCATGTGTGTCTATGTAGGTGTTTTCTTCAGACACCCTTGACCCTTCCTGTCCATTGGTAAAGGGGTCCGAGCTTCCTGGAAGAGCTGACCATGACATATTGAAGACCTTTCCCTGTCATCACCAAAGCGACACATTCCCCTGAATGGGCTACCCCTGTCTTTATTCCATAAAACCTCAGAAGCCCCATGGCTTCTCCCTAGATGTATATGACCCCTGGGCCTCTAAGACTCATTGGTTGTTTCCCTAGGGCAGAACGCACAGGACAGGTCATTGGGAAGGGGGCTTTGCACTCAGGCTTTTTGTTAACCCCTCTGCTTCTAAACTAGCCTGGGCAGAGACAGATGGTGGTTGTCTAGTTTACAGGACCTGGCTTGCTGCCATGCTCTGAATGGTGGAAGGTGCACATAACTGAGAATTAGAGTTGGATGGGGATGGTTGCAGATACAAAGAACATTCTGTTGATCTCTTGGCCCCTACTGTTTGTGAAACATCCTACTGGGACTTCAGATTCATCTGCAGAATGGGGTCAGTATTCCGTGAGATAGGTGAGGTTGAAGCTCCGAAAGGGGAAATGGCACACTAAGGATTATTAGTGGCAGAGCTGGCATGGGGACCTAGAAGTTTCCATGGGGACCTACATTCTTCCTATGCCCCTAGGAAAGACTTAGCTTCTTAGGTGTCAACTGACAAGGTGACCTTACCTGTGTTACTGACATTTCTGGGCCTTACCTCCTCCATCTGGGAGTCTGTAGCCCTCTACTGTTGGGAATCCTAAGGCAGGTGGCTTTCTATTCTGTTTGCCTCTTGTGGTCTGGGAGGCCCTTTGTGGCCCAAAATCCATTGCTTATGCCCAGTTCTCGCTCCTCATCCTCTATCCGGGGACTCATGAGCATCAGCAGAGACTTGGGTGGAGTGGAAGTGGGAACCTGAGTCCCAGAGGTATCCTGCGGTTCACCCTACCCCTGCTGTGCTCAGATAACCTCCTCCTGGAAATGTGAGTCTGCATCTTTCCCTTCCGCTACCCATGTGGCTTTGACTCAGCAAAATCGTTTGGCCCTGGTGCTATAGGCAGAGTGTAGGCTGCATGTGTGTGTATCTGCACAGCCCTGGAAATCAACTGGGGTTGTGGGTGTTACTACAATGGGACTCAAAAATAGAGGCAGGCTCACTCCTGGGCCTTTTGGTCTTGGGACATGGAGGGATGGATCTGAGGTCATTTTTGACTATTTTATTACATCATTTTGACCGTTTTGACTTCTATAAACTGAGCCTCAACAGAAAGACAGGACTGATTATCTAGGTGTAATATCAGCATTTGAGGGCGAACCAGACCACGAGGTGACCCCCGTGGACCATGACTTACACCAGTTTACCTTGGCCTCTCTCTGTCCTGCCTCCTTCAGTTTTCTCATTTTTGCCAGAAACTCCTTGAGCAGAGGAGTAGGCATCTCAGACACCAGGCTGTCGAGGGGTGGAGTTCTACTATCTTCCCACTGAGTGTATGCCAGTTGGGGACCACAGGCCAGGTCACATTACAGCTGCTTGACAGGTAGTTCGGGCCTTTTTCCTGGCTTGTCTCCTCAGCGGGGTCTAGGTTCCCACTGGATCTGGAGGGAAGCGGGAAGCAGACCAGGTCCCTGTGTCCCCTGCTGCTGTGTGCATATACGTTTGTGTGATTTGTTTTTAGAATCCCTGTAGACACCAAGCTTCCTTTTCTGTCCTCAGCAGAACTTGCTATGGCTCTTCTAGCAGGCAGCAGTGGTGGAGAGATAGTTCCCAGGTGCCTCTAAAATGAATGGTAAGGCCCTGTACTTAAACTCCTCTAGGCAGTCCAGGCTCTCCTGTCCTGCTTTTCCATATAACTCCTTGGCAAATAAGAAGTACGTTTTAGGGAACTTGAGGAAGGTGTACAAAGGTTTGGGGACCTTCCCCAGGCAGCAGGGGAGGGAGGTTGAGGCAAGTTTGTTATTAGAGCAGTTGGCTCCCTCCCCTCCCCAACCCTAGTTGAAGACTAGGAAGGAGATAAGGCCTTAGTTTGTGCAGCCCTTCATCCTGTCCAGCCTTAAGTCTCCTATTTGGTGGCAAGGGTATCTACTCCTTGAATAGCCTAGTTCTCTGTTACTTTGAGGGTATTTTGTGTGTAATTGGCCTCAGGGAACATCTTTGACAAGACCTGATGGTTGGGTGTGTATGTACATTTCTATGCTGGTGTGTCTGTGCCCAGAGAAAGCACAAAAGGGGGGTGTGGGGTGGTAAGGTTCATGTTGACTTCTGCAGCCCTACCAAGGAGTACAGTACCTGATACCTGTAATCTCCTTTTCTTTTTAAAAGGATTTATTTATTTATGCTTACAAGAACTGGGGTGTAGGCCAGAGGTGTGGGGGTGAAAGAATTCACCAGAGCGAGTGGGGAGTAGAACAGAATACACTGCTGAAGGGAGCAGCGGGCAAGACAGGAGAGATCTGCTGCACCATGTGGGTCAGCTCCCTGGCCGGGGGTCGAACTTGTGCTGCAGTGGCTGCGGAGAGCTTCAGTGCTGAGACTTAACCCCTTGCGTCACCAGGCAGGCCCTGTAATTGCCTTCTGTCTCCAGGCCTTTCCTGGGTTTCAGCTGATTTCCTGCTTGTGCTGGCAGGGAAGCTGAGACAGACAGGAGCAGGCTTGATTGTGAAGGGAGTCAGGTAGCTAAGGTGATGGGTGAATGGGTGTAGCAGTGCTTAAAGTCACTTGTTACTCCTTGAGAAGCTGGCCTCACCATTATCCTTCCAAATTTGTGACCTCAAATTTGTGTCCTCAAATTTGTGTCCACATTTCTCAGATCCTCTGTGTAGAGGATTCTTCTTCCTTTTTTTTTTTTTTTTTTTTTTGTGAAGATGGAATAAGTTAGAATGTGAAAAGTTGTTGATGGAATGTCCAGGCTTACAGTATTGTCCTGAGAATGTCTGAGCCCCATTTGGCTTGGGGACAGATGAAGCAGTGGGGGACCCCTTCCAGCTGGACTCTAGAAGGGGAGAGCAGGTGCAAATTACCCACAAGTGCAGCGTCAGCAAGAGGAGGAGTTTCAGTTTCTATCAAAACAACTTCTTTGAATTCCCCCGCCTTTACTGGCCCATCGGGCCCTTTTCCCCACCTTGGCCCCCACAGGGAAGTCCGGCCTGGCCCTAGTCTCATGCGCCAACCTTCCAGGAGGAAGATAGAGACAGGACTGGCAGAGTCAGACAAGCACCGCCTCTTTGAGGACTTCCTGTGGTCTTCACCCTGCACTGGTGTTTTCTCCGCTTCCTATCACTCTCCTGCGCTGGGGAGACATGACTGCTCTGTTTCCTTGGTTCAGAGATGCACATTTTCTTCACAGTAATGGTCCCCAAACTAGGGTGCATCTTATAATCAGTGAGGTGAGTCTCTTTAAGAGCTGTGATTAAATATGTTGTGTTATACATTCATTCAGTGTGCCTTAGAATTGATGAAAGTGATGTTTCACATTTTGAAGTAAAGAAGGTCATACTATGTCCAGTGCCACGCTTAAGGACCCTGTTTTAGGAAGCCTGTATGGTGAATTTGATGTTAATTTAATTTCTGAAGATTTGAACTACAAGCCTAGAAGGCAGGAATTTGGATTCATTAAAGGCAGGATGGCAGTTCTGCTTACATGCAGAGGGACAGGTTAGGCTCAGTGTTTGGGGCTTTCCTCTGGTTGAGGAAATGCACCACAAATGAGGAAGGGCTTGATGAGAGGTTCCAGTGACTTTCCGGTTGGCTTGTGGGTGCCTGCTCTCTAAAGGGGTCATTATCCTCAGAACAACCTCCTCCTCCTCCTCCTCCTCCTCCTTCTCCTCCT
>NW_004567128.1:28304973-28341965 GCF_000260355.1 Condylura cristata | reverse complement strand
CTCCTCCTCCTCCTCCTTCTCCTCCTCCTCCTCCTCCTCCTCCTTCTCCTCGATCACCTTAACATGCTTCAAGCTTTCTGTAAACCGTCTCCTGTAGCCTTGACAGTGCCCTGTGAGAAGAAGAGGAGTTACTCTCTCTACTTTATGCGTGAGGACGTTGCGACCCAGAGAGGTTACATAGCCTTGTCCTGTGCTACACAACCAGGAGGGAACAGGACCTTTCTGTCAGGTAAAGGGATCAGTGACAGGGGAATGGGACCTTCAAGAGGTTCTCCCACAGCTCCCTGGCCCGACTCCCCTTCTTCCCTCAGCTTCTTGCATCAGAAAGATAGTTCTTAGGCAGACTTATGTCTCCCAGGCCTGGAAGTATCTTTGGACGACTCCTACTTAACCCTTTCCCATCTCAGTTCCTGCTTACTGTAGCTGCACAGCAGACTTCTCCTTGGCACCCCAAGCTCCTGCTACAGAAATAGCTCCTCAAGCAGCTCCTGTAGCCACAGCAGGGCCTGTGGTCTTGGTTTCTAAGAAATGCAGCAGCAGGGGCCCCAGCCTGTGTGCAGGGCACGTGACTTGCTGGAAGTGCCGCTGGGGGCGGGGTAGCATGGCCACAGAACCCACATCCTTGTTTACATCGGGGCAGGGGCTACCCCTTCCCGCCTTCACAGCCCCTACTCCTCCGCACCCTCAGGTCCCTGCACCCTCAAGAGGACTTGACAAAAGGCATAGGTCCTATTTTCTGTCTCAGAGCAGCCTCTTTCCTTTCTCACAGAGACCCTCCTGGGTGGGAAGGGGAGGGTGGTGGTAGCATTCTTCTGGTGATTCTCCACAGAATATCATGGCAGTACTCTGCAGTGTTCCCTTCAGGATCCACCTACCCCTGCCCCAGTGCCCCAGGGAGACTCCATCAGAGCAACAGTCCTCTGGGAAGACAAAGGGGAATTCCTTCTTCATTTAGCCCATGGATAGCAGGTGTGCCTCAGCTGCAAGCCCACTTTAATTTCCCAGGGAGAAGGCTCCCTGCCCTGGCTCCCCTAACCTGCCCCTCCACTTAGCACTGTTCCAAGTTTCTGCAGTGCATTGGGTCCTGAGCTGGGGGGAGGGCGTCTTGGATGTGAATTGCTTTCTGCCCTCATTGGGAGCCCAGTGCACTCAAGCAGGTAGAGAAGTCTGTGCACCTTTGATGAATCTGGTGATAGCAGTGCCCCAAGGGTCGGGTAGGCAGGAATTGTATTAAAGAGCACATTGGTATTTGACAATCAGGAAGCATGGAAAGAACATCCTGAAAAGAATGGAACGACCTAGGTCAAGCACTCCAAGCAAGGCAGAGGGAGGGATCCTGGGTCTTATTTTAGCCAAGTCCCACGACGCCTACACTGTTAGGGCTGTGACTGCCCTGAGTTCAGCTTAAGTTATATGTGCTGGTCCTCTTCTACTAGACTGTGTGCTTCTTGCAGGCAGTATTTCACTCACTTCTGTCACCATTGCAGTGCCCACACTCAGGCCTTATTATGGGGAGGGGCTCTGATTTACTGGGTGACTGCTGTTTTCCAAGCTCAGTGCTAGTCACTTTATCCTCATTACCTTACTCATCCCACAAGAGGTCTGCCAGAGAGTTGTCTAGCATGTTTCATATTACACGTGAGGCATATGAGACCCAGAACACTTGAATGACTTGTCTCTGTTTTTTTTTTTCCCACTAAAAAAGTTTTATTGGGCCCTCACTGGTGGTACAAGGGGTTAAAGCGCAGCACTCTGAAGGTATCCGCAGCCACTGCAACACAAGTTTGACCCCTGGCCAGGGAGCTGACCCACATGGTGCAGCAGACTTCTCCTGTCCCACCTGGTGCTCCCCTCAGCAGTGTACTTCAGTCAGTCCTCCTGGTCTGTTTCCTAGTCTGTCTTTGGTAAATCCTCTCACCCCCCACCCCAGCACCTCTGGACTGTACCCCAGTTCTTATATATGTGTGTATATATATATATATATATATATGTATGTATATATAAATCTTTTTTAAAAGTTTCATTTATTTGTATTTGCTTTTTTATTTATGTCTGGCCATTTAGCTCACTGCTACCTGGCAGAACTGGGCTTAGTGACCATTTTTTTTCTCTTTCCAACCTACAAAGGCATGTTAACGCCTGGGCATCAAGAAAACTGAATTCTAGGGTTGACTCTATCATAAATTAAATTTCTGTGTGACCTTGATTGAGGCATAGATTTTCCCTTGAGCCTCGGTGTCTTCATGTGAAGGGTGAGGGATGTGTATGGATTCAATGGTGTTGAGGCCACTTAGTCAAATGTTTGTTGATTTGTATGAGTGGTGAGACAGGCCCTAGATAAAGGCAGTCATCTACCTGAGAGACCTGTGCTTGTGTCCCTCTCACCTGTACTCTCCTGCTCTAGAAGATTAACCTTTCTTGTCTCTTTCCATGCCTCCACTCTAGCTCACAAGGTGAAGAACTCTCCCCATCTTGGAGTAGGAAAGGGAAGTTTCCCTGACCCTTAGCCCCTACCCCTGAGGATGTTCCATGACTCAGAAGTCTCCTCTTGTGACAGCTTTGACTTGTCTCTCCTTTTTTCTGTCCCTACAGCTGACCAGGTGTATGGAGACCAGGACATGCATGAGGTTGTGCGAAAGCACTGCATGGACTATTTGGTGAGACCTTTCAGAGGCCTTGGGGTTGGGGCAGGCCTAGAGAATCTTCTCTCCATATAGACCTTGACTCTTCCATCTGTTCTGCAGATGAAGAATGCCGACTACTTTTCCAACTATGTCACAGAGGACTTTACCACCTACATCAACCGGAAGCGGAAAAACAACTGCCATGGCAACCACATTGAGATGCAGGCCATGGCTGAGATGTACAACCGGCCCGTGGAGGTGTATCAGTACAGCACAGGTACTTCTGTGGTGGGTAGGTGAGCAACTGATGATGCGTGGTCTGAGTTTGCCCTACCCAGCCCACTGTGGATGGTCCTTCCTTCTCTCTCTTTGCAGAACCCATCAACACATTCCATGGGATCCATCAAAATGAGGATGAACCCATCCGTGTCAGCTACCATCGGAATATCCACTACAATTCAGTGGTGAATCCCAACAAGGCCACCATTGGTGTAGGGCTGGGCCTGCCATCTTTCAAACCAGGGGTAAGTGTGTGTCCACGTCCATGGTGACTGCTGGGTATAGAAGCTAGAAATCTCTGTTGGAATCTCAGTTCTGCCACTAGCCCACAAAGATGTCCAGTTCCCCCCAGTCTCTCCTCTGTGAAATCAGGGAGTTACCTAAGGTGATCTCAGGGCTCATTGTGTGGTTTCATTTTGCCTGTCTGAGCTGGCACCTGCTTCTTATGTGCCTGTGGAGGCTGGCAGTTTGGGATATGGAGTACATTTGGCAGCTGTGCGCCAAGGCTTCATCTGGGTATGTTGGCACCTACATGAATCCTCCTCCCAAACTCAACAATTACAGACAGCTGTGGTCACAGAGACTGGGATCGCAGACCTAGCCCACCACACTAGCTGTGGGATCTGGGGCAAAATGTACAAGTAGTCTAGGCTGTCAACTTGGCTGATACAGAGAGTGCCTAACACTGGGCTTAGTGCCCAGTAGATGCTCAGAACGCCGCAGTACATTTTCCCAGCACTTTTTGATAGATTCTCATTTTTTCTTTCATAGTTGTCTGCTGGAGACTTTGGTGGCTTTTATTCAGGTTTCACTTACTACAAACACAAAATGCTCCTGCCTCATTTTAGGAAATGCATACACCAACATATCCTCCAATAGGGGGATTTTTTGCTTCATTTTAAAAATACACTTTAAATTTTACAGCATTTTTAGATTTGCAAAATTACTACAATTAGAGAATTTCCATATACCCCACTATGATTAATGTGTTGGCATAGTACATTTGTCACACTTAATGAATCATATCAATGTATTAACTAAAGACCATGCTTTATTCACATTACCTCAGTTTTCCTTTGCTGATGTTCTGTTTCTGGAGACCATCCAGGATACCATACTACATTTAGTTGTCATCTTCCTTTGACTCCTTTTCACATTGACAGTTTTCTCTGATTTTCCTTGTTTTTGTTTTTGATCTGTTTATAGGCTCTTCAGTTTTCCCTTTTCTAAAATGTCTTATAATTGGAGTCATACAGTATAGTTTTCTGAGTAGCTTCTTTCAAGTAACCCTGTACATTCAAGAGTCATCCATGATTTCTTGTAGTTAGGTCACTTGTTTCTTTTCTTTTTGCTTTTTTAAAAAAGTGAATGTCTTAAGTTATTTTTATTTATAGACTTCATTTTTAAACAGTTTTAGATTAACAGAAAAATTGAAACACTAGTACAAAGTTTCGTGTGTCCTTCCAGCTGCCCTTTGACTGTTAACATCTCAAATGCCTGTGATGCATTTGTTACATGTGAATCAGTACTGATACATTATCGTTAACTGAAGTTATGTTTCTTTAGGCTCCCTTGTCTGGTTTCTCACACTTTTGTGTTTTGGATGACCTTGACAGTTTTGAGGAGTTCTGGTCAAATATATTGTAGGACGTTTCTCTTTTGGAATGATTAGTCTGGGATTAGGGGTTTTAAGGGACAAAGGTCACAGTGGTAAAGTAACGTTCTCTTCACATTGTACTAGCAGTGTATACTACAAACAAGATTTATGACTCCTGATGTTGATTTTCATTACCTGGCAGAAGTTGTGTTTGTCAGGTTTTCTCTACTTTAAAATTCTTTTCTAAAAAAGATTTATTTAGGGCCCTCCCTGGTGGCACAACAGCTTAGGATGCAGCACAGCAAGCTGGCTGCAGCCGCTTCATTGTGAGTTTGATTCCCAGCCCCAGAGCTGACCTGCATGGCACAGCAAACCTCTCCTGACCTGCCCGCTGCTCCCTTCAGCAGTGTACTTTGTCAGTCTGCCTGTTCTGTTTCCCATTCTGCCTGTGATGAGTCCTTTCACCCCCTGCATCTCTGGCCTGCACCCCAGTTCTGTATGCATAAGTAATCTTTAAAAAAAAAAAAAGATTTATTTGTGCATATAACAACTGGTGTGTAGGCCAGAGATGCAGGGGGTGAAAGGACTCATCACAGACAGAATGGGAAACAGAACAGGCAGATCTACTGAAACTCACTGCTGAGGGGAGCAGTGGGCAGTCAGGAGAGGTCTGCCTTGCCATGTGGGTCAGCTCCCTAGTCGGGGATTGAACTCAGGCTGCAGTGGTGATAGTGCTGAGACTTAACCCCTACTCCATCGTGGAAGCCCGAACTTTAAAATCATTCTTCCCTCACTTTCTCTCTATTGTCTTGTTTGGAAGAAAGTCATTCTGTACAGTCCACACTTAGGAAGTGGTGGGGGTCGGGAATTAGGCACTATCCTTGAAGGCAGAGTTACTGGGATTCTTTTACAAGAGAGATTTATCTGTTGCCCTTTATTATCTACATCAATATAGATGCACATGTCCATTTTATACTCTGGGTTATAATCCAATACTGTCTTCTTATTACTGCTGAAATTGTTCCAGTTTTTGGATAGTGGGAGTGCTCTTAGTTAGCTCCTGTATCTTTTTGATATATTTCCATCACTGTGGGTTTTTTTTTTCTTTTTTGGGGACAAGGGTATTTACCTTAGTGTCTGGCACTACTAGATGCTCCAAGTCTGTTCGAGCATCTTCTCTATTTCCTGCCGCGGCCCTAGTGCCAGTGATTTCTCCAAGGAGCTCCAGATTTCCTCAGTGGAAATGGTCATTAGATATGTGCTGAGTGTGCACCTCGTTACTCGAGTCTTTGCTTCTAGACCCTGTCACTTGCTAGCAAGGGGATGTATGTGTATATGCTAAGTGTATACACAGTTCTAGAAAGATTTCTTTTCCTAACCATTTTTATCTATATAAAACTACAATTTTTACCGATATCTGCAACTTGATAGGTACCTTATTGCTTCGATTTTGCAATTCCCTAGAAATAAATGGCATTGAGTATCTTTTCATGTGCTTATTTGCCATTCCTATATCTTCTCTGGTGAATTGTGTGTTCAGGGGTTTTGGGACCCACTTTTTTAACTGGCTTTGTTATTTATAACAGAGTGTTATATACCTTTTAGCCTGTTATCCATAGGTTAAAATTACATTTTTACATAATTACTTAGTGATACACACATTTGTATGTAGTATTTTTTTGTGTGTTAAAATAATGTTCATTTCACTGAATAATACTGATATTTATTTCCTGGAATTTGCTGTGTTGTTTTATAAAATGCTGTTGTATGAAGAACACGGCAAATAGTATGTGGAAAGCGACAAATAGCACTCTTGCACAGTGTTCCACAACTTAGAGCACCCCAAACCAAACTGATACTGCTCCCTTTTGTCCTCTTAAATGTCTGAATACTCACTTTCCCCTCTGCACACATAGCTCATTTCTCTTTGTCCCACCTAGGTATATATGTGGGGAAGGCCTCTCAGCATTAGGAAACTGAGTCATTGTTGTTGAGGCTTTTTAGAATACTGGCTGAGACTGGAGGGCACCTCATTGCCCCAGACTTAGTATCTAAGTTGAAGTGTCTTGGGGTTGAGAGCAGTGAGGCTTCTGAATGTAGGAGTTGGTCTGCAGATTGAATAGCCCGAGTCTACCTTGCTCCAGTCCCTGGTGAGTAGGCACTCTGCCTTGGAGGGTGCTTGGTAAGAGTACCTGCCTTCCTGCCTTTCTGGGCCTGTAGACCCACTCCCTAAGGCAGGTAGGGTCTTGATCAGAGTTCCGAGTGTCACCCCAGATCCCTGTTCACTCCTGTCCCTGCCCCTTGTAGTTTGCAGAGCAATCCCTGATGAAGAATGCTATAAAAACATCAGAGGAGTCATGGATTGAACAGCAGATGCTGGAAGATAAGAAGAGGGCCACAGACTGGGAGGCCACGAATGAGGCCATTGAGGAGCAGGTGGCTCGGGAATCCTACCTGCAGTGGCTGAGGGATCAGGAGAAACAGGCCCGCCAGGTCCGCGGCCCCAGCCAGGTGGGTTCTGGACTCTTAACTGACCTACCCAAGAAATTGCCACTTCTCATGGTCTTCCTCTAAACAGGCAGAAAAAAATTCAGTGGTTTTGACATTTGAAAAAGAAGGCAGCTCCCTGCCCTACCTGTCTTATCTGTCTGTCTGGCTATCCTATCGATTCTGTCTAATTTATTAAGATTTATTTTTATTTATTTATGCATACAAGAGCTGGGGTGTAGGCCAGAGGTGTGGCAGGTGAGAGGATTCACCAGAGACAGAGTAGAGAGCAGAACAGGTGGATCTACTGAAAACACTGCTGAGGGGGCAGCGGGTGAGGCATGAGAGGTCTGCTGTGCCATGTGGGTCAGTTCCCTGTCTGGGGTTTGAACTCAAGCCACTGAGACTTTAACCACTTGGCTACCAGGGAGACGGCCTCCCAGCCCTTTTTATACCTCATCTTGGACTTAGCCTTGACCTTGTACCTTAGAATACTCAACACCCATGAAGAACAAGTGGGTGGGAGGGTAGCTGCTGATGGTGACAGGTGGGGAGAGTTTCAGAAAGACAGGCTTTTGTTGAATGCCCACGTGTGGCTGGCTCTGTGCTAAGAATGTAAAATCAGGCCTAGTCCACTCTCCTTGACAGTCATAGCAGTGGGGTGCTTGAGCCTCAGTGAAGATAAACAGAGATGGGGGCTCTGGTCTGTCTCCATAGAAGAAGGCTGAGGCTTTTTTTTTTAAGTGATTTATTCACAAAACAACTGGGGCACAGGCCAGAGGTGGGGGGGGGGGCGTAGAGGGAATTCACCAGAGACAAAGTGGAGAGCAGAACAGATAGATCAACTGAAATGCACTGCTGAAGGGAGCAGCAGCCTGGACAGGAGAGGTCTGCCAAGCTGTGTGGCAGCCTCCCTGGCTGGGGATCAAACTTGTGCTGCAGTGGCTAAGGACAGCTTCACAGTGCTGTGCTTTAACCCACTGCACCACCAGGGAGCGCCCAGAAGGCTGAGTTGTGGGGGCAGGGTGGGGGCAGGGCAGACAGGCATTTCAGGAATCAAAAGGCATTTAGTGTGATTGTAGATGGTGGCAAGAGCTAATTCATTCACAAATGTGTATTGCAAGTCTATGCCAGACACTGTTCTCAGTGTTTGGAGGTACATTGGTGAGCCTGCCAGGCCAGATCCTTGTCCTTGTGATTTTTTTGCAGAGTTGAACAAAATGATCAAGAAACATGATGAATAAATTTGTTGAGGTGGTATGGTTGAAAAAAATGTGGAACAGGGTAATGGGAATGACTAGATCTTAGTGGAGTGTGTTCAGGTAGGCCTCAAAGCAGCTGAGATTTGAGCAAAAGCTTGTGTAAGGTGTGGCAGTTAGGTGCATGTGCCAGGAGACGCAGAGGCCCTGAGGCAGTGCATATGTGGTATGATTCAGCAGCACCCAGGCCACTGTGATGACCAGTGTAGTAGAAGATGAAGTCAAAGAGGCAATGGGGCCAGACTGAGGAGGGGCTTGTGGGCCTTGGGGAGGGCTTTGGCTTTTACTCTGCAGGAGAAAAAGCCATGGTAGTGTGGTAAGCAGAGGAAGAATGGGCTCTGACTTAGGAGCTCCCTGACTGAGCAGAATGGCTTCTGGGGGCAAGGATGGAAGCAGAGGACCGGCAAGGAGGAGGCTGCCGCAGCAGTCCTGGTAGCAGGGTGGCAGGAGAGGAGCGAGGAGGAGACTGATTCTGGATCTGTTTTGAAGGAGGATGTACCAGGTTCTAGTCAGATTGATTTGACAGGGTATGAGGCATCTAAAGGAGCTTACATGAGTCCTGTGATCTGTTGTGTGACTGGAAATGATGGGACTGGGACCTGTGTAGAAGATGTGTCACAGGATTTTCAGGAGGGATTGAGTTTGGAGATGGGGTAAAGGATGGTTGTGGCTGGTGTTTGTCCTTATCTCCTTTCCCACCACAGCCCCGGAAAGCTAGCGCTACATGCAGTTCTGCCACAGCAGCCGCCTCCAGTGGCCTGGAGGAGTGGACTAGCCGGTCCCCACGGCAGCGGAGTTCAGCCTCGTCTCCAGAGCACCCCGAGCTGCATGCTGAGCTGGGCATCAAGCCTCCTTCCCCAGGCACTGTTTTAGCTCTTGCCAAACCTCCTTCACCCTGTGCACCAGGTCAGTAACTTGCTGATGGGGTGCAAGCCAGGGTTAGGAGGTACTATCTTGGCACTGGACCCTGCCTCTGACTGTCCATCTGCCTCAGGTACGAGCAGCCAATTCTCGGCAGGGGCCGACCGGGCTACTTCTCCGCTCGTGTCCCTCTACCCTGCTCTGGAGTGCCGGGCCCTCATTCAGCAGATGTCCCCATCCGCCTTTGGTAAGCCTCCTCTGTCCAGGGGTGGGGCGGGTGGTAGCTGGGGAACTGGAGAGAGATGAAAGCAGTAGTCCTAAGAGGGGCCTCTGGAGCTTCTGGCCATCTCTTCAAGACAGAGTTTTTCAAACCCAAAAGATCTAGGGGATCTGAGTGAGGTCTTGTATCCCTGAGGGAGCTTTTTTCACAGAGAGGAGTGAGATGGGCATATCACCCAGGGGTCAGTGAAGGGGAAGAGAAGACTCCCAGAGAGTGTTTCTTCACTCCTTTTCCCTTCTTCCTGCCCAGCAGGTCTGAACGACTGGGATGATGATGAGATCCTAGCGTCGGTGCTGGCAGTGTCCCAACAGGAATACCTAGACAGTATGAAGAAAAATAAAGTGCACAGAGACCCACCCCCAGACAAGAGTTGATGGAGACCCAGAGACTGGAGACCATCTCCCAACCCCTACCACTCCTGCCCTCTGGGGCCGCGCCCCCCCCTTCTTTGCTTTCTTCCTTCTGGCCTTCTTCCTTCTCCCTTATCCCTTCTCTCCTCTCCTCTCTTCTTCTCTCTCTCTCCCCCCTCCCCCTTTCCACTTCCCTCTGGCTGACCCACCCCTGAGCTCCCTCTCATCGCTGCCACCACCACCATCACCTGTCTCTTCGCCAGCTGACGTGCCCCGTTGCCCCCCGCACAGCACCATCCCTGCATTCCACAGGGGACTCGGGCAAGGGTGCCGAAGGTAGGCAAGAGGCACACAGACAAACCAGCTGGCAGCCAGGCAGCCCCTGAAGAGAGACATTCAGTCAGAGGAAAGTCTCCTTGTCCCCCTCCTTTCCAAGACCAGAAAAACTTGTTACCCCACCTTCACACTGATGCCAGGGAGGTGGGAGACAGAAGTGGGAAACCCCCTTCCTAGTACCCCAAGAATGTTTGAGCCTTCAACGTTGAATTTTTTCTTTATTAAAATATACTTTTATCTTATAAAATCAACCAATCAAAAATGATGTAGACAACAGCATTGACTATGAAGGCGGCATCTCTCTGGTTCAGGAGCAGGCAGTCCATGGGGCACAGGGGCACAAAGATGTGCTTGCTGGTTCTGGCCTCCAGCTCTAAGGAGGGGGGCAAGTTGTAGAGTGAGCCGGGGTGGGCAGGGATGGCAAGTATCACATGGGCTTTGGACAATGAGACTCTGACCTCGCTGCATTCCTTTGCTTCCACCACCACCACCAGTCTCTTTGGAATCTTGGGGTGGGGGACATCTTTGGGAATCATGGCCGCCACCCAGGATTTGAGTGTGGGGAGTGGGAGCAGCCTCGGCAGGTCGTGCCCTGCAGGTGTTGACAAGATCCATCATCTGTAATGTCCTTGGCACAATAAAACCAAATGTCAGTTTCCCCTGAGCGCCTCTCTTCTCTGTGGGGCAGGGGGTGGGTGGGCCTCTGGGTAGAGGTGGTGATGGTATAGGCCTTGGTGTGAGCTCCCAGGGCCGCATGCTCTCCAGTAATTTCTATTCGGGGATGCAGAATTTGTTCATATTTGATCCACTGCTTATTAAATCTCCAGGACCCATGACCCAAGAAAGCTGTCTACCTGTTGCCCTTGCTTCAATACTGAATTAGCCTGCCTACCCTAATACTGGGATGTGTTGGGAGGAGAGGGCTGTGAGCTTGATAGTAGGGACTGAACTTACAACGTCTCTGCCTGCCTCTCACCCCATAAATATATGTTCTTCCTTTATGATCATTGATGAGGAAATGCTTTAGAAAGGTACAGTGAATGCGTTATCGCAACATGAGTTTAGTGGAAGTAGCCAGAGGAGCTTTCCCTCCAGCGTTTAGAGGCTGAAGAACAGCTGAACGCTTTCATTGTTGTCCATGTCCTCTAGGCCTCCCAACACCTCTATCCCTGCCCTTCCTGCCAAGGAAACTAAGGAAGAGAAGGATGGTTAGCCCCCAGGTTTTGGCAATTTTTTTTTTTTTTGCTACAGTGGGGTCCCTGTGGAAGGATATGTGTGCCTTGACTTTACAGCTGAGGGCATGGCTGTTTGTGGGGTGTCTCTGGAATCCCTTGGTCAAGCACATGCATTTTGGAGAGTTGGCTTGACCCTGTCCTCTGCTTTTTCTAGCTATGTGGCCTTGGTCAAACCACAGGCTGAATTTCAATTGTTTGTCCTATGTGTACAACAGTGTCATTTATGTCTATTTCATGCGTTAGTTGTGAGCATCAGAAAATAGAATGCTTGAAGTCAACATATATGATAGCACAGTGGTTGGCACAGTCTGCAAGCTCAGGTGCTGGCAGATACTGTTACCCTAATGCTGAAGTTTCTGCACCATTTGACCCCTCCCTCCCTACGTTTTACTTGCATCTGCCTGGAATTTGCCCTTCCCCTGTCCCAGCCATCATTCTTTCAAGATAGGTAGAGGCTCATGAGAGAAAGTCCTATGACCCCATCCAATTTCATCTCTCTACAAACATGTCTCACTCCTTTCCCAGTAACTGCACTGTGAACTTCTGGACAAGGGCTGTGATGCCTGACTTATCTGTGCATTTCTAGTATTTGTATCCCTACCAGGACCTGGCGGGCTTACAGTAGACTCCTAATGTTAGCTGAATTAAGGGAGAGTATGTGCGTGTTTGCTTTTTGGGTTAACTGTGACTGGTGAGTCCAAGTCTTCACGTGTATCTCAGTCATGTGTGATGAGGGCTTGTTTCCAGGTGTGTCAGATGGGCGCTGAGTGTGGGACTCTAGCTCTGACAGTTTGTGTCTGTTTCTGAGACAAGTGCATGTCTGCGTGGGTCTGTCTGTGATAGTGCATCTGTGGCTTGTTTCTCATGGTATGCATGTCCGTTTGTATTCCTGTGACAGATTCTGGGTAGCTATTTCTGGAAAGTTTGTGACAGTGTTGCATTCTACTGATGTGTGTGTGTGAGAGAGAGAAAGCGACCTGGTCTGTTGAGTCTGTGCCACTGTCTAGGTTGCTCTAACACCTAAGTGTATGTCTGCCTTTGGAGCACTGTTTGTGTCTGGAGCATCTGTGTGTCTTCTAGCGATGGATACTGGATCTCGTTTTGGGGACAGTATAAATAAGTCTTTGTGTGACAGTGCATGTCCAATGGTGTCAGTGTCTTTGTGACAAATTCTGGCGGTGTATCAGAGGACATTTCTGCTTATGCTCACATGACTAAATCTATGTGAGTGGAGTGCCTGTCTTTCTGTAGCAGTGTGTCTCCCAGTGTCATTTTGGGACTTAACTTTTTCTGTCAGCATGCCAGTGAGACAGTGGGTGTCTGCATATCTGTCTGTGAATGTATCTAACATGACTGGTTTTATCTATCTCACATGGTACAATAGTTTCCCCTTTGGGGATTACATTCCAGGACACCCAGTAGAAGCTTGAAACTGCAGATAGTACAAAACTATGCTGTTTTTTTCCCATGCATACATGCCTGTGATAAGGTTTATTTTGAAAATTGGCACAGTAAGAGATTAGGAATAACCAGTAATAAAATAGAACAGCTATAACTATTCTATAATAAAAGTTATGTGAATGTGTACCCACTTTCAAAACACTGCAGACCGCAGTTGACCAAGATAAAGAATAAGGGGTGTGGGGACTGCTGTATTTGTGTCTTTTGGAGTACAGGTCTAACCTCCTGGGATGTGAGGCCTCTCTATTTTTTCCAACTTGGTACTCTTACCATCTTTTTAGCAACCCCTGTTCTAGCGCTCTCAGTGCCTGTCCCTCTCATCTAGGACACCTCAAGCCGTTGCCACTCTAATTTGCTCCCAATCCCGCCACTCCAGATTCTAGACCTGCTGACTGGGCTCTTGGCCAGGTCTAGCCAGGTCTGTCTAAGGTTAAGGACTACAAAACACCCCACAGGCTGCTGCCTCCGGGCTTGGCATGCTGCCCTTAACCAGTGGGTCCTCGTCCTCGGCCTGAGTGTAGGGGACTTATCCCTTCCTGGAAGCTGAATTGGTTCTTCCAGGATCCTTGGCTTCAGTTTTGGGGCGGGGGCTGTCGGTCACCTGGAGGGCCCTTATGGTCTTAGGGCCACAGGCTCTGATTCTTAGAAGCTGGGCCTATCTCCGCGCTAATCTCAAGGCAGCGGCGGCAAACCAACTTCCTAGAAAAGGAGGCGGTGCAGTTTTTTTTTTTAAGTTTATATCTATATATACACATACACACATATATTTAAAAAAAAAAAAAAAAACTCTGCGCAACAACCAAAACATGCGGTTGCTGCAAAGGGATTCCCAGAACCAGTTTCCTCTTCGCGCGCACCCCCTTCATTTGCATCCAGGCCCCGCCCGCGCAGAAGATCCGGGCATGTATTTGCATAAGGGGGCACTTGAAACGTTGAGGGTGGTATGCAAATAAGGGTTGGCTCTGATTGGCTGGGGTACAGCAGGTGCCGCGTCCGGATTGATCAAAGCCAAATGGGCGGTGCCGTCGCTGGGGCGACTCTCTCGGGAGGCGCGTGCCCCGGCTCAGTAGCGTTGGGCTGGCGCACGCGGCGAATCTAAGTCTTGCGCCGCTTGCAGGCGCTTCTGGGCCACCAATTTCTTTTCCTTCCACCCTGGCGCCCCCCAGTCCTGGCTCTCCGACCTCGCTGCCCCGGGCACCCACGCCCTGCGGGCTCAGCGGGCTCAATCTGCGCAGCTCCTCCTCCATGTTGACCAAACCTGTGCAGGGGCTCCCCGCGACCCCCACGCTACCGCCAGGTGAGCGATGCTCCCCCATTGCTAGCAGGCCGGGCTGGCTGAAGTGGCGGGAGGAGCGGGGGGAGGGGCGCAAGGGAGGGGGTCATCGCTGGGCTTAGCACACCGCCACCCTGACTTCCTCGCCTCCCCCTGCGTAGGAGGCAAGGATCGGGAAGCGTTCGAGGCTGAGTACCGACTCGGCCCTGTCCTGGGTAAGGGGGGCTTTGGCACCGTCTTCGCAGGACACCGCGTTACGGACCGGCTCCAGGTACCCACCACGAGGGTCTTGGGGGAGGGTCAGGTGGGTGGTAAGTGGCGGGAGCGGAAGTCCCGGGTTTGAGATGCTAATTGACCGGGGAGCAAGCTTGCTATGTGTTTGTAGTAGGGTCATGAGGACCACGCTTCGGGTTGCTGTGTGCGCGCACGTGCGCGCGTGCTAGTCCAATTAAATTTGTGAAGAATAAGGGGTGGGGGGCACATGGAAGTCCAGGGAGGTGAGACTTGAGGGCGGGGTTCACGAAGATTCTACACCCTGAGATCGGGGGAATGTTGTATGTGTAAGAAGGTGGGGCCCAGAGCTGAGATTGGAGAGATTTTGGACTCAGGTATCCTGCGTGGAGGAGGCATGAGATCCGGGATCCCAGTACGGAGTTGGTCTGGTTGAGAAGATTCGAGGGCTTGAGGCGTGAGGATATTAAGAACTCAGCATCAGGGTTGAAGGTTCCCGAAGCTTGATAAGGGAGAGCCCAGGGCTAAAGATGGTTAGGGCTAAGGATGGTTAGTGAGAGAGGTGAACTTGGTTCTCAGAATTGGAGGGCAGAGGAGCCCCAGGTTATTATAGGTGGCCGTATGGTGGAAACCAGAACTAGGGCGAGGGTCAAGACTGGGAGGGATCAGGGGGTCCTCTACTGGACCCTTCATTTCAGCGCTCTTCTCCAGGTGGCCATCAAAGTGATTCCCCGGAACCGTGTGCTGGGCTGGTCCCCCCTGGTGAGTATCTTTGGAGTCCTTACTGACCTGGCGACGCCATTTCTGACGACAGACGCCCCCCTTGCCTTTCAATGGCTTGTATGACTCTGGGCCCCATAACGGTGAGGAGATCACTCCTACCAAGCCTTGTTTACTCCCCTGTGGTAGCATCCACACCTCCATAGGCTTCTGACTCACCCCAGTTTCCCTAGAGCCCTGGATTCTCCCCCTCCCACCCTCCTTTCTCTCCCTACCTCGAAACACTGCTTCAGGGGCTGCCCGCAGGGCATGCTGGTGGGGAAAGAGGGGCAGAGGTCATTGGTTGCCATAGTGACGGTGGCTGCTTCTCTGCTGCCGTTAAGAGCGCCAACGGACAACAGGGCGGGTCTG
This sequence comes from Condylura cristata, assembly GCF_000260355.1. NCBI lineage: Eukaryota > Metazoa > Chordata > Mammalia > Eulipotyphla > Talpidae > Condylura > Condylura cristata. The sequence goes on along the minus strand of NW_004567128.1, from coordinate 28,326,561 downwards.
GGCAAGCTGGGGGAGCAGAAGCGCCCCCTGGTGAGATTTGAGGGGACTGCTCTGGCCTTGGAGCCCTGAGGGAGAAAGCGCGCGCCTGCTCAGTAGCGAGACCTTTACCGTGAGAAAACTCTTCTGCGGCTGTGCAACTCAATGGGCTGGCCAGTAGAGGGCTCCACCTCGGGCAGAAGCCGGCTTCTGGCAATCCATGTTCCCGCGCAGGATTTCTACAGCCGGTGGGCTTTTGTGGCCCATAGCATTTATGCTCCTTCCTGAGTGTCAATTATATGCCTCGGACTTTGCTTCATCACAAAGGCGTACCATGTTCCAACTCACACTAAGTAATTTTCAACAGTTCTAGGTGCTTGGTGGCAGTGAAAGTGCCATATGGTAACAGTCCTTTGTGCCAGTTCGTTCATCTCATTGACAATTGAATGTAGCGAGATTGTTTCTACTAAGTCCTTTTCTACTAAGTCCTTTTACCTATTTAACAAGTATGTATCGTGCCCTCCCTTGTTTATCAGGCACAATTACACTATTGTGCTATGTTGGTGAACAGAACAAACCACTGTACAACTGTATTTCTTTATTGAGTGCTCTTGTCTCCTACACTAGAAAGTGCTTTCATCTGCTTAACATTTACTGTGGACCTACTATGTGTTGTGCAGAAGAAGAGGGTTGCTCCAGGCCACATACTCTGGTAGCTAAGGGACTGTGATTTTAAGTTCAGGTGCGAAATCAGCATCAGAAGTACTGATCCTGATAGCTGTTCTCTTTTCTCCCTGCTTCCCCCCACAGTCGGACTCAGCCACATGCCCACTGGAAGTCGCATTGCTGTGGAAGGTGGGTGCAGGTGGTGGACACCCTGGTGTGATCCGCCTGCTTGACTGGTTTGAGACACCAGAGGGCTTCATGCTGGTCCTTGAGAGGCCTTTGCCGGCCCAAGATCTCTTTGACTACATCACAGAACAGGGTCCTTTGGGTGAAGACCGAAGCCGCTGCCTCTTTGGCCAAGTAGTGGCAGCTGTTCGGCACTGCCATGCTCGTGGAGTTGTCCATCGTGACATCAAGGATGAGAATATTCTTATGGACCTCCGCCGGGGCTGTGCCAAACTCATTGATTTTGGTTCTGGTGCCCTGCTTCATGATGAACCCTATACTGACTTTGATGGTAAGGCTCTCCTAAATCTCAGTGGGGGGATTTTTTTTTTTTAGACCTTTTCTCTTTATAACCTTTTGACCTTTAGGTACCAGTGCTAAGGTGTTCTTATACCCCTTGATCTTTATTGTACCCTTAGACCATAATTCGTTTCTAATATTGGGGGCTCTCAAGCTTTGCTCTCTGATCAAGTCCAGTTTCTGACAGTGCCCTCACCTTGTCTTGGGCTCTTGTTCTGGTGTGGGGATACTGTTAGCCCTGAGTGTTCTCTCTCCTGGTAAGGGAATTGTACTGTTTTGATGTAGTCAAGGGGGCTCCATCTTAATTAAGGCCTCTTTCTCTGCTGTTATATTTAGAGTTCCTGTTGTGATAAGGGGACCATACTTCCTGATGGGAGGACATTAGCAGAGTAGTCTAACCTCTGGCTTGCATGCAGGGACAAGGGTGTACAGCCCCCCAGAGTGGATCTCCCGTCACCAGTACCATGCACTCCCGGCCACTGTTTGGTCACTGGGTATCCTCCTCTATGACATGGTTTGTGGGGACATTCCCTTCGAGAAGGACCAGGAGATCCTTGAGGCTGAGCTCCACTTCCCGGCCCATGTCTCCCCAGGTGAGGACTGATCTGAACCCAGAAGATGCTACCCTCTCAGGGACTGGTACCCCCCAACTGACTGTTAACCTCTTGTGCGCTTCTGACCTACAGACTGCTGTGCCCTAATCCGTCGGTGCCTGACTCCCAAGCCCTCAGGCCGACCCTCACTGGAGGAGATCCTGTTGGACCCCTGGATGCAGGCACCAGCTGATGATGCTGCCCTCAAGGCCTCCAAAGGGGGTTCCACCTCTTTAGCCTGGTCCTTGCTGCCCTAGTCCTGGCCAGGCCCCCAGTAGTTGGAATAGCCATCCCAGCTCATGCCACAGGGATAGATGGACATCTGTTGACCTGGTTTTACAGGTCATTACAAATCCAGTGTTATTAGGGTCAGATTGGGGATCAGGGGTCAGAAGACATAAGCCAAGTCTGCCCAGTCCCTATCCCAATCCTTTTAGGGAACCTTCCTCCCAGAACGTGTGGTCTCTTATTCTGGAGGGGGGTGGAATTTCCTTACTTATTTTGCTAGGGATGTTTATTTTGTTGAAGTTATTTTCTATTCTGAGCCCCAAGACTTGTTCTGTTAAGTTGTAGTCCCCTAGATTTGCACCTCCTGCTACCACCACACAGATTTAGTTCAAATGCTCTGACTTGGGCAAGGGTGCTTTCCTTTTAATATCCCAGCAGCTTTTTTTTTTTTTTTAGTATAAAGCAAAGGGACCCTTTATCTTAGTTTAAGGACACATTCAGTCAAGCTGCTCACCTACCTCAACCCAGAATGGTTTATTCTGGGAGAGGTAATGCCCTATTGTTAACCCAGGGCTTTTTTTTTTTTTTTTTTTTTTTGGTTAGGGGAGCGTAGTCTGTTATCCCAAGTGCTCTTATTCTGGTGAGGAGAACCCTGCTTCCATGGTTAGGGAAGGAATGGGAGATGGACACCGCCAGAGTCCACTAGGATGGGGTGGATCGTTTTTTGGAGGGATGGGGTGGGGAAATAAGTTTTATTGTTTGTTCTGGGCCCTCCCCCCTCCACCTTTTTTCAGATTCTTGCTGCCTCCTTCTGAGCCAGGATTGTCCAGTTGCTGAAATGTAAATACTTATGTATTGGGGATGGGAGCTCCAACTGTCCTCTCCCTTCTCCCCCTGCCTGGATTATTTAAAGCCATGTGTGGAAACTCACTATTTAATAAATGTAATAGAATCAGAAGTGACTGGCCATTTGTAGATGCAGCAAGACATTTGTGGAGCATCTACAAATCTTGGCCTTTGCTGAGCCAAGAGGGAGATAAATGGACTGAATCTCTCCTTTTCCCTCCAGAAGCCCCTGTCTTGTGTCATTCTAAAGATCTTTTATGGGTTCAAGCAGAACAACAGATTTCTTCCCCAACTCTTAGGTAGTGCCCAGTGTCAACAGAGGGCTCCATTAATTGTGGACATGGAAGATGCTTGGGACACATCCCCAGAAGTCCAGCTCAGAGGCATGAGTCTTTTCTCCCAGTCCCAGGGCAGGCACTCAATCACTTAAAAATGTTTTGTGGGGGGAAAGGAGGGAACTTTAAGGGAACTGGCACTGGCAGGGCAGGGTTCAGTGCAGACCGGCATCTTCCTTGTGTCTAAAGTCCTGGGTGTAGTTGCCCAGTTTCCCTAAATTTTTAACCTCCCGTTCCATCTCTCCCACATCTTGTCCCATCCTCAATTGCACCCTCTTGCACTCTCTTTAAAGCTAACCTGTAATTCTCTCACCTGCAGGCCTGCATGTTCTCATTTCTGCATCCTAACAGCCTATGCCTTTGCATTTTTTCCCCTGAACTCTGCTTTTACACACTAGCTTAGCCTGTTGCTTCTTCCATTACCCTCGTAACCTGTTGCCACTCCCAGTTTAATTTACTTTACAGATGCCCGCGAATTTATGGGGGTGGGACGAGGAGGAAGGGACTTAAGTGCAACTTGGAAAGACTTAGTTGAGATGCAAAAGGGCAGGTGAAGGGAATGCCATTAAAGAGCCCAGCAAGGAGGGGGACCGCTCAATCTGATGAGAGGACGGGCGGGTGATGCGGGAGCGGGGCCAAAGACGAGGTCGCGGGCCGTGGAGGCTGGAGTTGGGAGGCGGAGCCTGCTGGGTTTCCCCATCCGGAGTAAATTTGACCAGCCTGAGGCTGACACTCAGCCCCGGGAAGCGGAGCAAGTCCTCTGCTCTACCGGCCCGGCCCTGCCCCCGCCCCCCCCCAAATTGGAGGGGCGGAAGCGGAAGTGACGGGCGCGGAAGTGGACTGTTGCCGAGGGGACGGGCCAGGCAGATGCCAACATGGCAGCGGTTGGGTCTGGTGGTTCCACGGCTGCGGCTGGGTCGGGGGCGGTCTCTGCGGGGGCGTTGCAGCCTGGGACCACGAGTGTTGGTGAGGATGACTGGGATGGTGGGGCGAGGGGTCGTGATGGCTGTGGGAGCAGGGAGGTTCCTCACAAGCGACTGGGAGCATCCGGTATGGACCAGGGTGGTGTGAGTGCGTGTGGCAGGGGTGAGGTCGGGTAGGGAGGACGAAACGGGCATGGTGTGTTGGGGGCGGGGGAGAAACCATTCGGAGGGGGAGTGGGGGTCCCGCAGTACCCAAGGGGAGGAGAGACCGTTCTGAGTCTGATGGCGCGTACTTCCTTGTAGGGAGGCTACGTCCATTCTGAGTGTGTTTGGGGTCTGTCCTTACAGCACGGAGAGGCCATTCTGAAGATGGGAGAATTGGTCTTTTGCCATAGGGAGAGGGTGTCCTGGAGGTGGTGGTTTATAAACGGGGCAGTTGTGAGTTAGGGTGGGGCTGGAGCATAGGGATTTCTTTCCTTATATAGGGAGATTATTCTGGCGGGGGGAACCCTTCATAATGGAACTAGGGTTCATTGTATGTTGGGGTATAAGGGTCTTTCCCTCCTTATGTGGCAGATAAAGGACGTGGGGGGTGTTCCTTAAAGTGGGAAAGAATTCATTGTGAATGTGAATAAATAGTTCCTTGACTGGACATGGGGGTTGCGGTGGTGAGATGACTGACCAAACACCCAGGCCACTCCTGGTGGGTTCAATCCTCCGGAAACTGGAGAATGATATATTCTATATGCTAGACCATTCTGTGTCAAGAGGAATTGTTCTTAATAGGAGGGCTTGGAGAGAGCAATATGAGGAAATGGAATAATTTCTTAGATGAGAACAAGTATTCCTTAGGGGACATGTATGCCTTATACGGTGGCCTCATCCCTTGTATTGGGATATCATTTTTACATATCATTAAATATCATTTCCTAACAAATCTGAGGGTTGTTTATCCATAAAATGGGAATAGTTATAGTTACTTCTAAGCTTGGAACATTACACGGATCTGTTGAGGTAATCCATAAGAATCCCTTAGCCCAGTGATAGGTACACAATCAGCGCTCAATGAATACCGAGAATGTGCTTGGTATTATGTGTGGGGGAGAATTCTCACTCAGGAGGAAGCAAGAGGGCTGGGGTTGGGTTCTGGGGCCCACCCCAGCCATTTCTTTTTTTTTTTTTTTAAGGATTTGTTTGTTTATACATACAGAACTGGGGTACAGGGCAGAGGTGTGGGGGTGAAAGGATTCACCAGAGATAGAGTGGGGAGCAGAACAGGCTGGTTAACTGAAATACACTGCTCAGGGGAGCAGTGGGCAGGTCAGGAGAGGTCTGCCATGCCATGTGGGTCACCTCCCCTACCAGGGATCAGACTCATGCAGCTGTAGCTTCATAGTGCTGTGCTTTAACTCGCCAGGGAGGACCCCCAGCCATTTCTTAACACCTCTCCAAGGATTCCAGGTGTGGGCTGGTCAGAGTGGGGCCCACTTACCTCTTCCTGACTTCCTGTGGTGGAGGCCTTCTTTGGGTCAGGATAGGCAGGCAGATGGCAGGAAGTGGTATTGGCTAAGAGGGTCCAGGTTGAGAAAGGAGAGGGGAGGGTGGGGATGTGTCTGTGCCCCAGGAGCTTCTGACCTTTCTTCCCCTTGCTCCTTCCATTCCCTACAGCTCACCGACGCCTCAAATACATATCCCTAGCTGTGCTGGTAGTCCAGAATGCCTCCCTCATCCTCAGCATCCGCTATGCCCGTACGTTGCCTGGAGACCGCTTCTTTGCCACCACAGCAGTGGTCATGGCTGAAGTGCTCAAAGGTCTCACCTGCCTGCTGCTGCTCTTTGCACAGAAGAGGGGTATGAACCAGGAGGGGCTGCACTGGGGTCGGTGGGTGGGCCTCTGTGTGTGTACTCATGCCCAAGCACAGGGCTTGCTGGAGAAGTATCTCTATGTCTATGGCTGCATCCAGACTTTTATACCTCTAGCCCCTGGAGCTGGCCTGTGTGGACAGTAGGAGTGAGACAGTCTGTGCCCATGAGAAAATGGGTGACTCTGACTTGGGGATTGTTTATGTCTCTTTAATTTTTCATTACAGAGAACTTCAAACATAAAATCAGAGAATTTATAAAATAGTAAAATATGCACGTACCCATCACCCAGATTCAGTAATTATTAGCTCATGGCCATTTGCCATTAAACAGCATCAGTGGTTCTCTATTCATTACCAGTTTTGCTGTCTGCCTCCCTCTCTTCCCCAGACCTTATGCTGCCTGCCTTGTATATTCCACATGAAGTGAGGATTACTCTGAAGTATATCCCCCCTTATAAAGTAAAATTTTTGGCATGCTTTAAACAATAATATCTAAAAAGCATACAACAAAAACATTTAAAAAGTTGGAATTAATAATTTTACAGTTAATAAATAAAATAATCAAATATCCAGTCATTGTTCTAACTTATGACTTCCAAAATGTGAGTCTTTTATTTTATTTTTATATAGTTTACTTACATAGATTTTACAGTATTGTTTGTTCATTTTTGTACAATGTTTGCTTTCTCCTATCAGGTGTAGGCCCCATAGAATTCCCACAAAAAATTCGCCCACGCACCTTTGTGTGCTTCCCTCCCGCAGAGTTTTTAAAAGTTAGTTGGGCTCAGCTTTGTAGGAGGTTGCCTTTTATAATTGCTCGATGCCTTCTGAGTCTGCGAACCTCTGGGTTCTCCTCCAGCTGTTTTTTTTTTTTTTCCTCTCTGCAGTGAGTTTGTTGAAGAAATCACATCATTTGTCTTACAGACTGGGCAGTCAGGATTTTGCTGACTGCCTCCCTCTGGTATCATTTAACATCATCTGTTCTTGAACTTTCCTATAAGTTGGATTTATCTACTAATTTAAATACTTCCCAGAGGCTGTCTTCTTTAAAATATCGCCTAGTCATTTCTTTGTGAAAGCCTCACAGTTAGAAAGAGCACACATGCATCACTGGGCTCTGCTCTGTTCACTTCAGAAAACATCCTCACCCACTTGTTAGCTCCGGGGCCTGTGAGACAGCAGTGCAGGAGCCACCTGCCTGGTTCTGAGAGTAACCGGGGCTGGGGGCTGCTGAGGTTGCGGACGGTGCACCTTGCCCTCGGGACCGGTAGTTTAGATGGGAAGAAACATGACTAGAGACTTTGATCATGGGCCTTCACTTCTCATCTGCAACTTCAAAACCCACCCCAATTTTTTTTTTCCTGAACTACTTTGGTGGTAAAACTTGACCTGATGTAGGGCCACTTGTTTATTTGTAGTATTTTTTTCCCACTCAGTGTGAATATTTATACGAGTCACTGCAAAAATACAAACGTGCTCAGTAATGATGTGAGTCCCCACATACGAGGGGTATATTAGGTGAAATATGTGGTATATGTTCCCCCTTTCTGACACCTGGAAATTTTTGAGCACCAAAACCTCTGGGCCCAGGAAAATTAGTTAAGGGGCTGGAAGCCAGTTAATTACTCGTGGGTTAATGCTGTCAAGGACAAGGATGGGGTTTTGTGTGTGAGAATCAGCAGTTCTGCCATAACCCTGTGTGTGGCTATGGGATTTTCTCTGAGAGATGCTGTTCAGCTGAGACTCAAAAGAAGTGAGGGGCACATTATAAAGGCTTCATTGTATAAGAAAACATTCCTGTGTGTTGACTGGAGCAGGGCCTAGCTAGACATTTTTTTCCAAGTACTTTTAAAAGGACACTTATTAGGAAAAGGAGAAAGGAGAGCAGAGAGCTGCTGCTTTAGAGAGGAAAAGGTTTGTGAAAATTATGAATGGAAATGCCTGCGTAGACACAGGTGGAGAGCTCAGCTAGATGTTCTGCTTAGTAGTCGTCACACCTGCATTCTTTCATGCGGCAGGGGTAGCTCCTTGGTGTGTCCAGTGCTGGTGAAAAGATGCAACCAAATGGGAGATGGCCCCGCCTCAGGCAGGTTGCAGGCCAGGAGGAGCTGGGCTGGATTCCACCTAAAAGTCTAGTCAAAACCTTTTGCTGTTTGGTAAACAGCTTTCCACTCCTAGGGCTTCTACTCTATTAGCTCCCAGTTTGTGCTGGTTATATCATGGTATAAACACAAACTGCATGCTTGCCCTGAATGGGTCCCTGCCAGGGGGTATGGGATGAGTGGAATAAGGCCTGTGGCTATCAGACACGGTGTTAAGGATGATTCTTTTGTGTCTGTGAAGCTGAGTATCTGCAAGGCCTCCGGAGACCCGGTTGAATTGTAGGGAAACAGAGCATAGACCTCATTCTAGAGCATGGTAGGGAGAGAAGGAACCAGGCCTGGTGGGCTCAGCTTCCCATCTTAAGAGAGTTGGTGCTGCAGAGGGCTTTGTTGGGAAGCAATCTTCAAGTTGCTCAAGTGTGAGATCTCCTCTTTGCACTTCCCCACCTAGGTAACGTGAAGCACCTGGTTCTCTTCCTCCATGAGGCTGTCCTGGTGCAATACGTGGACACGCTCAAGCTTGCAGTGCCCTCTCTCATCTACACCTTGCAGAATAACCTCCAATATGTTGCCATCTCCAACTTGCCAGCTGCCACTTTCCAGGTGAGCTTCATGCCTGGCATAGTCGCTGAGAAACTGACGGGGCTGGGGAACACAGCATATTAGAGGGAGGGGTTCTTCAGGGAGCAGGGACTGTATCACATTTGGGATGTAGCTGGAGCCCCCTCCACCATAGTCTCATCTGTGAGAGAAGCAGGAATGGAAATTCCTACCCACTGGCAGTTGGGCTGATTAAACGAAATAATGAGCCCTGGCTTGGGATAGATAGGCTTTTGGCTATTTGCAAGCAGTCTTGTAAAATACTTTTTAAAGAGCCTGGAGTCTGGGGCTGGGCTGCCTGGGTTCAAATCCCATCTCTGCTCACTTTGCAGCTGTGTGGTGCTGAGCAGGTCATTTGATTTCACTATATCTTCGTTTTCTCATCTTTAAATTGGACATTTAAGTAGTGTCCTCTTTATATGAGCATCAAATGAATGACTTCCCATGCCCGGCAGGACAGTAAGGGCCACAGAAATGTTTGCTGGCCTGGTTGTGGCTGATTTGCGTTGACCAAGACCTCCATCACAGCCGACTGTTATTCACTACGTACTGTGTGAGGCGTTCCCCAAGCGTCAGCCGTATTTTACCAGGCTCAGACAAGGTCTTTGTCCCTCATTGCACAGCCAGGAGACAGGGTTGGGGTGTGGACTTGGGTGTGGCCTGTGGCTTCCTTGTACAGCCATCCTCCTGTGTATTTTCTGGGAGGCGCCTTGCAGCCATTTGACGACCATCTGGTCCATTGCCAGCAGGTGTTCTTGCTGTTCTGATTGCCGTCCACCCCACTCTGCCCCTCCCTGGAGCCTGGGGCCCATGGTGGGTGTTGCCTCCCTTGTGCACATGGTGGGGCCAGGGGCAGCCCTCAGAATCTTCCACATGCCACTCACAGGTGACATACCAGCTGAAGATCCTGACCACAGCTCTGTTCTCCGTGCTCATGCTGAACCGCAGCCTTTCCCGGCTGCAGTGGGCCTCACTGCTGCTCCTCTTCACTGGAGTCGCCATTGTCCAGGCCCAGCAAGCCAGTGGTGGGGACCCACGGCCACTGGATCAGAACCCTGGGAAAGGCCTGGCAGCTGTGGTGGCCTCTTGTCTCTCCTCGGGCTTCGCAGGCGTCTACTTTGAGAAGATCCTCAAAGGCAGCTCTGGCTCCGTGTGGCTGCGCAACCTGCAGTTGGGCCTCTTTGGCACGGCACTGGGCCTGGTGGGGCTCTGGTGGGCTGAGGGCGCTGCCGTGGCTCACCGCGGCTTCTTTTTCGGGTACACACCTGCCGTCTGGGGTGTGGTACTCAACCAGGCCTTTGGCGGGCTTCTGGTGGCTGTTGTCGTCAAGTATGCTGACAACATCCTCAAGGGTTTCGCCACCTCCTTGTCCATTGTGCTGTCCACTGTTGCCTCCGTCCGCCTCTTTGGCTTCCACGTGGACCCATTGTTTGCCCTTGGCGCTGGGCTCGTCATTGGTGCAGTCTACCTCTATAGCCTTCCCCGAGGTGCAGCCAAAGCCATAGCTTCTGCTTCCGCCTCTGCCTCAGCCTCCGGGCCCTGCACTCACCAGCAGCCTCCAGGGCAGCCACCGCCACCACAGCTGTCTTCCCACCGTGGAGACCTCAGCATGGAGCCCTTTCTGCCAAAGTCAGTGCTGGTGAAGTGAGGGCTGGCGGCAGTTGGGGGGGGCGACAGGGAGGGGGACTGGGTGGCGGGTGCAGGCCTCTGCTGGACCCAGGTGGGCATCGGGGCCTGGCTCCTCTGGGGTTGGAAGTCTTCTCCGAGGTTATTGAGACTTCATTATGGCAGGGCATCACGTGAACCCTTCCTTATAAGCTGACCCCCTGCCCGAGGGCTTTCTAGAACTGCCTCCTCTGCCTCTTCAGCTCTGTCTGGGGGCAGGGCTGGAGGTGTTTTCAATCAAGGCCTTTTTGTCTGCCCTGTGTGAAGATGTCCTATCTCATGGTGGGAGCAGGGCCAGCCCTCCAGCTTTGTAAGGATAAGTTGGACAAAAATCCTACAGCTTTTTAGTTATGACTGATGCCTACATGTGGGGCAATTTCCCATAACTGGCGGCCTCCCTCCCAACCACTCTGGATCACGTGAGCAGCTTGGCCTTTCTGTGGCCTTGGGGCAGCTAACCCTACACGGAGGGACCCTCCGACTGGGCCTTTTGTGAGTGGGTGTTCAAGCAGAGAGGAAGGGCAGGGGCATCAGCCTCAGGGGAGGGTGCAGTAGAGGCCTTTTGTTTTTGCTTTTGTGTGTGTGGTTTGGGGGTTTGTGGTGTAATCAGATGATGATCCAGGGTGTGGGGAAAGCAATGAGGAAAGACCCTTGGTTGCCGAATCTCAATGAATCTAAGCTAGGACAGTCAGTTGCTGTGTGCAGGGTTCTCTGCAACGTCCTGAGAGGACAGGGAAGCTGCCAACCATCCGATAACCCCACCGGCCCTGTGAAGCACCCTTACTGCGTGGGAGGGCATGTCTTCAAGTTGCTGAAATGTGGAACCTACCCCTCGCACCTCCCAAAGCTTATTAACCCCTTAACTGTCCCCCAGGAGTGTGTGTAAGCGTGCGTGTGCATGGGAGCTGCCTGGGCTGTCTCTGCTCGATGTAAATAGGGCAGTCGGATCTTTATTTTTGATTAATTTGTTCTGATTTTTTTTGGGTTTTCTAAGGAACTGTAATGAACAAGTATCAGGATACCCAATGCCAAATAAAGATATTGTATTTATTTAGTCCACGTGTAGCTTTCTGACCCAGGGACCTGCTCTCCGCGTGGGCTGTTACTAACCAACCCCAGGACTACCAGCCTCGCCACTGTTGCCCTCGCTTGCTCAGGACACCGCCTGCCAGCCCACCCCAGCTTTCTGTTTTTCTTTCCTCCCCACCCCCACCACAGGTTGCTCACCAAGGTGAAGGGTTCATAGCCGCTGGGATTGAAGACGCTGGCCTGGCCTCGTTCTCCCTTCTTGCTCTGGCCCAGCCGGGACCAAATACTCTGATCAGTATTAGGGGTGGGGGGAGGTAGACACTGAACCCCCTGTTCCCAGCACCCCCACCCCCACCTCCCAAGGGCTGACATGACATTACTTTCTGGTAATGAGGGCATGGAAAGACCCCCCACCCCAGCCTCCAGCCCGTGCTCCCCCCACACCATTTCGTAGGTGAGTTTTCACAAATAAAGTGTGTTTTGCATCTTGCTGGCTTGGGTTGGGGAGCCTCAAAAAGTGCAAGGAAAAGAAGTGTTCAAGCCTCAGTGCACATAATCCCCTGACAGAGTTTTTATTGAAAACCAAGGGACGGAGTGGCGCGTGGAGGCTCAGTCCTGCGGCTTGGTTCTGGAGGCCTCGGCGTTGGCCCGGAGCACAGCCCCCGGGGATGGGTAGGGGCGCTGCTGGAACAGGGGCCCTGCTGCTGTCGTGTCGGCGCCCGTCTTGGCTTCATTCCGCTTGGGGAGTCCTGTGGACCATGTGCCCCTGGGGGGGGGGACAGGGTCCGGAGTGGGGATGTGGGATGTGGTAGACAGCCCCCTCTGCTGATGAGCAGAGGCAGAAAGGGGCGGGCGAGTCACGAGGAAATGGGTTGGTGAGGAGCTGTCACTTACCGGGGTGCATCCGAGTATGAGCTGGGGTCCATGGGGTCTAGCTCATCATCCTTCCGGCTCGCTGCTGTGGAAGTAGTCAACATGGTGAGGTCTTCAGTGGAGGCACAAGAACCCCACTGACTGTTGAGCTCCCCCACCCCAAGAAGACACATTGCCATGCTCAGGAAGTGAAATGCCTTGCTCACCTCCCCCAGTCCTAGACCTGTTCCACTTACCCTTCTTGCTCTTGGGGTAGGGGGCCAGCTCCTCCCGGCGGTGGTGGCGCCGCTCCTTGGCCTCTTCCCGATCTGCCTTGTCATAACCCCGGTCCCGGTCTCGGTCCCGCTCTCTCTCTCTGTCCACTTTATCATAGCCACGCTCTCGGTCTCTGTCAGACTTCTCGTGGCTCCGGTCCGACTTCTCGTGGCTCCGGTCTGACTTCTCATGGGCCCGGTCTGACTTCTCATGAATCCGGTCTGACTTCTCGTGGCCCCGTTCCGACTTCTCGTGGCTCCTATCTGACTTCTCCTCAGCATCTGGGAACACAAAAACCGCAAGGTGACCTATATCCTCTCCCATCAGGACCCAGGAGTGTGTCATGAATGACTTTCCTGCTGGGGGCTGGGGTTGCGTGTCTCGCCCGCCCCTCCCTGATGCACTGGCATTTACCTGACCCATCTCTGAGACCTGCCAGAAGCACTCAAGGCTCCCTTGATCTGCCAACTCACCTGCGTTATTGATCCTGAGCTTCTTGGCAGATTTGGTAACGACGGAGTTGGGGTCATGTGGGGAGAGCCAGGACACGAGGTCTGTGTCCACATTCCAGTAGTAAGGGAGCCCGCTGCGGGGCAGTGGGAGGGAGGGAAGGAGTATCAGCACACATGTCTCTCCTTGTAGCCTTAACTCCTGTCTCCCCAACCTCTGCCTCTATCTGGCCCATGCCAGGACCCCACAGGAAGGACCTTCAGGATCTCTTCCCGTGTCCCCCATGTCCCTAGGCTCACCAGGAAGGGTCGAACACCTTGTACCAGCTGGGTGGCAGGCCCTCCAGCCGGGTGGCCTCATAGTCTACAGGGTCATCGTCATAGTCCTCAGCAATGATCTCTTCCTCTGGCTCTGGCAAGACAAAGGAAGAAGACAGGAGTAAGCACGGGGGACATGCCCACAGGGGCCACCTGGGGGGCTGGGGGCAGTATGCATACCTGCAACAGATCTCATCTGCCATGGCAGATACTGCCACATTCCAAGTCCAGATATATAAATACTGGGGTTTACCCAAAAAATTACCTGTATCTGTTCTGTTTTGGAGTTTAGAGAAGATGATATACTACTATTACTCATCCAATCTGGTTTCAGAGTTTTAACAGGGAATCATCACAGAACACACTCATATTTACTCAGTTCCTGAGTTCAGGTAGTATATGACACCAGGCTACCCAAATTTATTTGGATAAGTGTTTTTTGCAACAGCAAGGTGTTTATTCGAAAATAGGTCCAAATCTGAAGCTCCCAATCTTGGCAAAATAGGGGGTTTCTGTCCCCTGTATATTGAGGAGCAGGAGTTCGGTGTGCCAGAAATTTACTCAAACACTGTAAATCAGCTCCTGAGGCCTGCAATGTTTGTTTGTTATCAGCAGAATATAATTAAAGGTGTGTAATATCAGTGTAGTATCTGACCCTCAGTAAGCCTATCACAGATTTCATCTGTGAAATGCATCTGTACAGTGCCAGTCACACGGTAGGCCCCACAGAGATGTCAGCTCTAATTACCATTGTTAGTAAGAAATACCATCAGCACAGGGCCTAATCTCCCACGGGTTTAAAATATTAGTTATCATCGATATTATTAACTGGAAGATCTATGCCTAGCTTGCAATAAGCTTGTAGTAGATGTCAAGTATCAGTAAGGTAAAAATAGGATATATTTTTCAGTGTTTGGCGTAAGGTGGCCCAGAAGAGATGCTGACAATAAGTTATAAGTTAACAGAAGTTAACAGGCACTTAGTAAGCCTAACGAGGGTCTGCTAGGGCTGGTGAACAACACGGAATTTATCACCAGTATAGTGCCTGATTTCACCAGAAATAATAGTATCATTATAGTGAACAACAAAGTAGCAACCTCCTGACTTTATTTGGCACACAGGAAATTGCAGGCTCAAGAGGTCTTTATTGTTAGTTACTTTGTAATCACTTTCGCGGAAGGATGGATGAATTGAACCTGGCAAACAGGAGGCCCCAAGTAGGATCGACTGTCAGTATTAGGATGAAAATTGCTTGCTCTCTCGTGCCCCCCAAACCAGTGCTTGCCACGCGGTGGGTGGGGATTTGTGTCCAGGACCCATCAGGTTAACGACGAAATGCCTGCCACTGCTTATTGCACAGGAGGCGGTGCTAGGTATCAAGTGCCAGTACCAACAACCAGGCCTGTCAAGTCTGGCACTTGGTGGGCCCCTCAGCTCTTGGCTTTCTCACCGGGCTCCAGATGTTTGAGGATGCCTCTCTTGGCTAAGCGGGTCTGCAGTGCAACGGGCAGCGGCATGGCGGGTAGTATACAGACCTAGGTTAAGGACGCACAGACTAAAAACCAGCTCAGGTGATTCGAATCGGGATCATGTAACCCAGCGCTTCCTCCCAGTAGGCACTCCACTAGACCCACACCTAAACCCACCTCTTCTCTCCCCCACGCAGCAGCACTTGGGCGTGCCGAAAGGTGGAAGAGATAGGTGGTGATATCACCGAAACCTCACCAACCTTCTCGAGGATCCAGGACCCGGGGCTCTCCCACAGCCAGGCTCCGCCCACCACAAAAAGGCTCCCCCGCGCCCCAGGAATAGGTTAACCCAACGTCCCCCAAGGACTGCCGGGTGGGAGGAACCAATGTGCTAGGGTGGGGGAGGAGAGCGTAGCGCCCCCGTCCGTTCCAAAGTGTGCGCCCACCCCAACATTACCAGTACAGTCACGCACGCAGTGGAAAGCTTGCAGACCGGCCACTTCGCTCTTGCAGCTGCTACGGACACCGGGACACACGACTCTCCTCTCGCAAAGCACAGGAAGAGGTCTCTCTCCCCGAGCCTTGTGGTAACTGGGCGACGTTCGGGCTGCAGGGAGCAGATGCCGCAAGCCGGGGCGGCCAATGAGAGTATGCCATCGGCCTGACGTGTAGCGAAGTGACCCAATCACTGTCCGGAACTAGGTGGAAGGCTAAAGCGTCTGTGAACGTTTCAGTAGGGGCGTGGCCGGCGGGGCTCTGCCTGACTGCGCGGCCGGACGCCGGCGCCATGGAGGAATACGCTCGGGAGCCTTGGTACGGCGATGGGCACAGGCCTCGGGACTGGCCGCAGCCCCACGGCCGGCTGTGGGGGGCGGGCGGGGGTGGCACCGGCCACACAGCGCCACGTCGCAGACGGAGGAGGCGCTTAGAAAATGGTCTCCCGTTCACCTCCACTTTGTTCCTTCCACTCGGGCTCCGTTAAGAGGGGTCACAATGTCTGGAGGAGAAGGTGCAGCACAGGACGAAGCACTCCACGTCCCGCCTAACTCGGTAGCTGCAGTCCTTTGTTAATGAGGAGGCACAATGGTCGAGCCCATTCCGGCGCGGGGGTTGCGCTGGCGAGCGGAAATCCCCAGGTGTTTTTTCCCAGGCCCCTGTAGCGGGTGGAGGCGGGGCCTGGGTCGCTTGCTTTGGGCAGGATCCTCCCCACGGCCCGTTCTTGGTCTTTTCCAGTTGTGCCCCGTCAAAACCCGGAGAGGAAGGCGGGGCTTGGTTGGACGTGCTCATTGTCGGAGAAGCGGAGGGGGTGGTTTGCCATCCACCCCGCTGTAATAAACTAGCTAGTAATACTCAAAACATGTCAACTCTGCACGTGTGAATTCATTTCATGTTCGATAGTAGTAAAGCAGTCGACTGATTCCCGGGTTGACTGCAAAGTGGAAGCGCGGCCAGGATAAAGACCATTTTTTCACCTTTGCATTATTTCTTTTTTAATTAAAGGGGAAATTAATGGGACTATTTCATTATTATCTGAGTTGATTTGGCTTCTCCCAGGTGGAGAGTCTAAGTGACAAGGAGTTGGGGGCGGACAGGGGCTTGGGAGGGGACGTTAATCCCGGTCTCCCGTTAATTGCTTGCAGCCCCTGGCGGATTGTGGATGATTGTGGAGGAGCCTTCACTATGGGCGTCATCGGCGGAGGAGTGTTCCAGGCCATCAAGGGCTTCCGCAACGCCCCTGTTGTGAGTCCCCGCCTTCCCGGGGGGGGGGGGGGCCCAAGGGTCCTGCCTTGCCCCGCTGGCAGGCAGGATACATTTTGAAAACTGCTTGGGCTACTGACCACACGCACTTATCCAGCTACTGCATCTAGTATTTGGGACACACTGCAAATGTGGCCTCGCCCCCCCCCCCACCAAACTGGTGCTCCCCTGTGGAATGTGCAATGCTGTGCTGTCCAAACAGTAATCACTAAATCCTAACTGTGTGAGTTAAGTCAGACAGATTTTACGGAAAGGCAGATGCTGAGTCCAAAAGCAGAAGTGACAGTTTTGACAGCCTTCTATAAAGTTGAGAAGATGCTTTTAATTTTACGTAGTCAATTCTGTCTCTTTTTCTGAAAATCCCTTCCCATATCATCAAATGCCATGGTTTTACTAATTTTTTCTTGTCTTTCTCCAACTATATTTTTCTATATCTATTTTTGGGCATTTGGGTTGTTATAAATAGTGCTGCAGTACACTACTTACAATAGGTGAAACCTGGAAACAACCCAAACGCCCAAAACTAGATGATTGGATCAAGAAGATGTAGTATACATGCACAATGGAGTATTATTACTCCACAAGCAAAAAAGATAAACTCATGCCATTCATTGGGACATGGGTGGAGCTAGAAGAGATGGTGCTCAGTGAAATAAGTCAGAAGGAAAAGAAAAATATTGTCTGGCTTCACTTATAGGAGGAATATAGGGAAGCCAAATAGGACAGGGGAAAAATAACAATACAAAACCAAACCAAACAGGCAAGTATAAACCAGAGACATCCGGAAGGGGAGGCAGAGGGAGAGGGGAGGGAGAGGGAGAGGTGCGGAAGTAGGGAGGGTGGAGCACAGGGGACTGTGGTGATGGTGCAGGGGCGAGTTGGGGAGGAAATTCTATGGGGGCTACACCTGAGGGGGGAAAGTAAACATTGTTTTAAAATGAACAGTGATGTAAAAAATACATATCCATATATATATATACATGTATATATATAAATTTTTCCAAAAATAAAAAAATACTGGAAAAGGTAAAACAGAAGGGTTGATCTTATAAAAATTTTTGTTATTGTTAGCATTATTTATAAGTCAATTTAAAACTGTAAATATAGGGCCCTCCCTGGTGGCTCAGCAGGTTAAAGCACTGCACTGTGAGGCTATCTGCAGCCCCTGCAACTTGAGTTCAGTTCCCAGCCAGGGGATGACTCACATGGCTCGGCAGACCTCTCCTGTCTCCCCTGCTGTTCCCCTCAGCAGTGTATTTCAGTCAGTCTGCCTATTCTGTTCCCCACTCTGGTGAATCCTCTTACCCCTGCACCACTTGCCTGTACCCCAGTTCTTGTGTGCATAAAGAAATGAATCTCTTTTTTAAAAAAACTGTAAATATAAATATCTTCCACATATGCCCTTGTCATTTAAAATAAACTTCAGAAAAATATTTTTTAAAATAAAAAGAAATAGTGCTGTAGTAAATATAGGGGTGTAGGTGTTCTTTTGAATTAGTGTTTTTGTGTCCTTTGGATAGATCCCTAGAAGTGGAATTGCTGGATTATATGCAAGCTCCACACAGCTTTCCATAGTGGTTGTACCAGTTTGCATTCCCTCCAGCAGTGTAGGAGAGTTCCTTTTTCTCTACATCCTCGCCAACATTTGTTGTTGCTAGTTGTTTTTTTTTTTTTAAACTACATGTACTCTTTTTTTTTTTAAGATTTATTTATTTATTCGTACAGAACTTGGGTACAGGCCAGAGATGCGGAGGGTGAGAGTATTCACCAGAGACAGAGTGGGGTACAGAACAGGCAGATCGATGAAGTACTCAGGAGAGCTCTGCCTCGCCATGTGGATCTCCTCCGGGGCAGGCGGGGATCGAACTCATGCGGAAGTGGCTTAAGCTTCTTTGTGCTGTGCTTTTAACCCGCTATGCCACCAGGGAGGGCCCTGTTGCTAGTTGTTTTAAGATGAGCCATTTTCACTGGTGTGAGGTGGTATCTCATTATGGCTTTGAATTACATTTTGCTGATTATGAGGGGTATTGAACATTTTTTTATATGCCTGTTGGCCATTTGCAATGCCATGGTTTAAGTGCCATTTATTTGCCAAGCTCTCCATAACTGATATATCTAGGCCTGCCCCTCCCTTCTACTCCTGGAACTCTTTCCTATATCTTTGCCCCGATTTCTCTCCAACTCCTCCTACTCCTTTTCTTCTTCCAACTCCAACTCTCAGCGCCAGTGCCCATTCCTTAGAGGCCTTTCCTGCCCCCCTCAGCCACTGTTGTAGTTCTTCACCCTATTTCCTCTAGGGCTGTGTGAAGCCCTCTTGACAAGGGATGTGCTGGCCGCCCTTGCTCAAGACCTGGTCTCTGTAATGTGAGCTGAGAGGCTGGCAACCAGGTGGGCCTTGTTCCCTGTTCTGTCCCAGCATGGTGCCTGGCACATGGGTGCTCAGCAGTCATGCATGCATGCAAAAATGAGAACCCAGACTGGGTCTAAGAACATGCTGAGGTGCTGCCCAGCCCTGTAGCTCTGGGGTACTTCTCTACATGTCTACCCTGACCCCCCAACAGGTCTCCCACCCCAACCCTCTCTTAAAAGCTAGAAACCCTGTCTGCCAGTGGCCTGAACCCTGCTGACTTATCTTCTTGTCCCTGCAGGGAATTCGACACCGATTGAGAGGCAGTGTCAATGCTGTGAGGATCCGAGCCCCCCAGATTGGAGGTAAGAGGCTTGGGAGTGGGGGACCATAAAGGGTGTGATGGCAGTGTTGGGGGTGGTTGTTCCTTTGGGTCTAGATTGCAAGTTGAGGCTCCAGATTCCAGCCCGAGCTCTGCTTGGGACTTCCTGGGGCAGTGACATTTTCCAACAATTTAATAGGATTTCTGTAGCTTAAACCCAGGTGCTGGCACTTCCTGGATGTGTGGCCTTGGGCTAGTGGTCTAATGTCTGAGAATCTCATCTGTAATACGGTGATGCCAGTACGGTAACTACCTCTGTCATTTTGTAATTTACACAGTACTTGTAAGTGCTCTACTAAGCACTTTTATAATACTAACTCATTCAAAATTTCAGAAGGCAGATAACACACAGCGCCTAGAACAGGTCCTGGCACACAGTAAGGCCCCAGTAAACATTCTAACAGTCGTATTGTTTAACTTGCTTTCCTAACCCATTTTCTTCTCTCTGAAACTAAGATCAGAAGTTCAGTTCTCTGTGGTGGTCATGGAGATCGAAGTTGCTCTATTAAAGACATATGAGAGACAGCTCTGCTTATAAGCTCCCGCCAGGTACCCCAGGAATAGAGGGCAGCCCAGGAGTTCGCGCTCTGCCTTGGTGTCCAGGCTTCCTCCCCATTCTGGCCGGAGCATCCAGGCCTTGGAGGTCTCCAGACCCAAAGCCGTGGCTTCTCAGGATTTCGCAGGAGCACTAACTAGGTCTCTGTCCCCCTACAGGTAGCTTTGCGGTATGGGGGGGGCTGTTCTCCACCATCGACTGTGGCCTGGTGCGGTTGCGGGGCAAGGAAGACCCCTGGAACTCCATCACCAGCGGAGCCTTGACTGGGGCTGTGCTGGCCGCCCGCAGTGAGTGCCCTGGCCCCCAGCCCTCACCCTGTCCACCCTGTTCTGCCCGCCCTGACCTCACTCTCCCTGGCTCCTCCCTTCCCCAGGTGGCCCACTGGCCATGGTAGGCTCAGCAATGATGGGGGGCATCCTGTTGGCCCTCATCGAGGGTGTCGGCATCCTCCTCACTCGCTACACTGCCCAGCAGTTCCGCAATGGTGAGTGCCTGGTGGATGCTGGTCAGGGAAGGTGGGAGATGCTTGCCTTCCCTCCTCCCCTCACCTAATTCTTCCCCTCTCCAGCACCCCCGTTCCTGGAGGACCCCAGCCAGCTGCCCCCTAAGGAGGGGGCACCAGCCTCGGGCTACCCCGGCTATCAGCAGTACCACTGAAGAAGTGATGTCTGTGACGCCGTGGGAGCCCCCCCATGACCTACCTCCACGGGAGGGCTGGCTCCTGGCCGGTGCTGGGCCTTCCAGAGAGAGCCTCTACTCTGCCCTTGTCCTGGGGCAGGGCTGCGGCACCCCAGCTGCCGACAGATGGCTTTCCTTCTCTCTCAGGGCACCCGGCCCCACGCTCACATGTAACAAGCTCTGCCCAGCCCCTTGCAGTGGCGCCCTGATGAGCATTTAAAGCCGGTTTTGAAAGGCCTGTGTATGTACTCCTTGAGCCACTGTCCGCGGAGCCCACCCCCGCAGGAGAAGGCAGAGTCCTCTCCAGAGAGCCCTAAGCCCTGGGCCCGGGAGTCCCACACAGAGTGGACTTGAGTAAGCGTTTATGGGATGAGAGACAGGAGAGGAAAATGGAGCCAGTTGTGAACAGTATGTGACCGAGGGTGTGGGGTGTCGAGCGATGAGTCCCAAGTAGAGGGGCGGGTTTGGGAAAGAAGGAAGCAAACAAGGATGCTGGAGGGGAGGACACGATTCCGCACGGAGGACCCCTGGCCCCCATTTGCGCACACCAGCAGCCCTGACCCCACGGCCAAGGTGTGAGGATGTGACCTCACAGTCTTTATGGACCCCACCTGTGAAGGTCATCCCCTGCACGTGACCTCATGGTGGGCCTGGGGTGGGAGTAGGGTCAGGCCTGGCCTCCTCACATGACATGGTCTCCTGCACACACGCATACTTCTGCGTGGTGGTGTGGGCGTTCTTTAAAAGGGCAACCACAAATGAGTTTTCATTTGCGGTTGGGGGAGTTAGGAGAAAGAGGTTTTCCTGGGTGCTCTTGGGCTCTAAACATCATGTGGGTTCCTTCCTGCAAGCCTCCACCCCACATAGGTAGGCAAACATTTTCTCCACCCAGGGTACAGATGTCAAAGGGCAGCACAAATAACTCCTGAGAAGTCAGTCCTTCCTTCTGCACAAAATTTTCCAGAGAAAATGACCTCATTGTAAGGGGGGAAAAAAGCTTCCCCTTGTGCAAGTCATTGCAAAGAGGTGACGTGCCCTCTTCTGCCAAATCACGCCCGGACAGCAAGTGTAGTCCCTGGGCCTGCAGAGGCCCCAACCCTGCCCCGCTCCCTCCCCCGGTGCCCCCCCCCCCCCCCGCATCTTTGTCAAC
>NW_004567128.1:28296969-28304873 GCF_000260355.1 Condylura cristata | reverse complement strand
CCCCCCCCGCGGCTGCAATGGTGCCAGTTAAGCCTCGGGGTTTTGGGCAGTGCTGGCATGAGTTGACGCCCCTGAATGGCCAGAGGGTGGTAAGCTCCATCAGGACCCAGGCTTCGAACCTGCACCCCACCCACACTTCTCTAGGGCCTGGCAGCTCTCAGGGCATCCCTACCACATCCCCTGTGCTGTGCCTTCTGCACCTGGGCTGCGCCCTCTCCCACCTGTAGGCCCCATTGGACCCTGCTACCCCAGCTCCTCCAAACCTTTCCCTTCCACGAGTGTGCAGGCTGCACCCGGCCAGGTTCTGTGGTCCCCACCCCTTCCTGCCCTTCAGTGCCGTCCACCAGGGCCCTGCAGGCTCTGCCTCCAGACCACTAGGCGCTTAGGCCCGTTCCGCCTGTGTCTCCCAGGTTGCCAAACACTTGGCCAATTCCAGACCAAGTGCTGAACACTGCCTTCTCCCCCCGGGACCTGGTCCACAGCTCAGGCTCTGGGAGTGGGATGGACTCACGACCAGTGGGGCCTTGGAGCAGGACAGGTGAACTCCAGAGCTTCTCGGAGGGCGTGAAACATGGGCAGACAAGTACCAGGTTCAGTAGCTGAGGCTACTTTTGGGGGAGAGCTGGGATGGCTGTGGGTAGTGGGGCCCTGGCATCCATGGATCTGGGAGTTGGGTACTGAGGGGTCCTCAGGCTGGCCCTTCTCTTATACCAATGGGGGTCAGACGGGAAGGTAAGAGCATAAGACGGAGAGATGAAATAGAAACAGAGAGACACGGGGTGAGACACGGCGCTGATAGAGGTGGAGAGACATTCCAAAACCAAGAGGCCTCCCTGGTGGCACAGGGGCTAGGCCAGCACTGTGAAGCTGTCTGCAGCCACTGCAGCAGGCCAGGGAGCTGACCCACATGGCGCAGTGTACTTCGTCGATCTGCCTGTTCTGTTCCCCTCTGTCTCTGGTGAATCTTCTCACCGTGCCCCTGCACCTCTGGTCTGCATCCCAGTTCTTACATGCATAAATAAATAAATCTTTTAAAAATAATAATAGCCAAGGAGAATGAGCCGACACTAAGAGAAATAACTGGAAGTTACGTGCGGGTCAGAAATGTGGGCAAGGAGGAGGCCTCCCTGACGCAAGAGGTTAGGTCCCAGCTCTGTCAAACTGTTGCCAGCCACTGCAACAGTTCGATCCCCAGCCAGGGTGGTGACCACATGGCGCAGCAGGTCTCTCCTGACCCACTCGCTGATCCCCTCAGCAGTGTACTTCATCAATCTGACTGTTCTGACCCCTACTGTGTCTGGAATCCTTTCACCCACCTCCCCCACACCTCTGGCCTATTCCCCAGTTCTTGTATGCATAAATAAATAAAAATAAATCTTACAAATGTGGGCAAGACTTTGGGAAGGCTTGGCTCCTGACAGAGGCAAACACAGGGTGAAGACAGCAGCGTAGAGTTGGGACTGAGCCAGCCCAGAGCTGCTCAGGCTACCTGTCCCCTTTCCCTCCAGCTGAGGAGACCCAGAAAAGCAGAGACAGGCCCTACCACATGCTTTCCCTGGTTATTTTCACTAATCCCATCTGCAGGCTGCAAGCATCTCAACTCCCTCAGGGCCTTCTCTTCATCCCCAATCCCCCACCACCACCTCCCCCACACCTCTTCCTTGAACTGTCTCCACCACCTCCAGTTCCCTGCTCTGATCCCCCTGACTGGTGGCACTTTTTATGGCCCCTGGGTTTGCCATCCATGTGGCCTCATGGAAATGGAAAATATTTGATGGGTGGGGAGCAGTGGAGAGGTGGACACAGAAAAGAGCAAGGCAGTGTGGAGTGGGTTGCCCTGTCCACTCCCTCAGACAGAGACCCTGGGGAAATGGAATACAGGCAGAGAGCGTGGGGGAGGAAGGAGACAGGGTGGGGGAGGGGAGAGAGGAGAGAATAAATGAGATGGGTAGAGGGACCGAGGTACCCAGAGAAGGATGCCAGAGTTTACAGACATCAAAGGAGAGCAGAGATGCAGAAAACAACATGCACAAGAAAAAAGAATGAACGTGAGGCAGTAGTAGTGGTGTTTGGGGGAATCAGATAGGCAGACTTGACAAAAGTGAGGGCCAGTGATGAAGACAGAAGAGGAAGATATTCTCAGGCAGAGAGAGGAGGAGAGCCAGAGAGTTGGACATGTACGAGCTCACCCGCAGTCTGGGCTGGCTGCTAAGTGGTCTTCACTCTTCTCTGGCATTTGGAGAAGGGGGCCTGACTGGGCCCGACAGCTCCCACATCCCCACCTCCAGGGTCCCCGGGACATTGAGACGATGGCCTGGCCACCTCCCCGAGGTACACACCTTTAGAGGCTGAGTTTGGATGTTCTGAACTGGGCACCAGCTCGAGCTGCCCTTTAAGCTTCAGGCTCTGGCACCGACCAACAGGGGCTGCCACTGGGCAATCAGCAGTGTATCAAACACCTACAAGTACATGGGAGAAGGGTATACCAGTGACGTGGTCGAAGTGACAGCCTGTTATACATAATATGAGGAAATTGCACAAAGAGGAAAAGTAACTCACTTCTGTAACCAGGATTATCCTGCCCGAAAGTGGCAAGGCCGCAGAAGGAGCATGCGCACTGCAAACACCATGGACACACGGTTCTCTGTGTTGCTTTCAGAGGCTGCATGCTGTTAGGTTGACTTCTTTTTCTCCTGTGATGGGTGCCCGGACTGTCTTCTAGGCAGAAGGAAATCAGGACCTCTGGGAGCCTTTCTGGGCCAGGCACTCCTGTAGAAGTGACCTTGGTTCTGGGGAAGACCCTGCCCAAACCCTTGCTCTGAGCTCATCACAACACTGCTTCTACATTGTGTCCATCATGACAGCAAGGGCCCGGATTATCTGTATCTAGAACATTCCACCCACAAGTTCAACATGGTCTTTGGTAGTGGATTTTGCAGGTTTGGTCCAGATTTGTTTTTCCTTCCCATAGTTTAGTAACATAGAAAATAAGTATTTAAGATGAGAGCTGAGCCTGAATCACCTGCTTTTTGGCAGAGTATGGAATAGTAATAGTTCAGAACTTCTATAGATCTTAAAAGATGAATCATGAAACATGATCCTTTTTTAAACATCCATTTTAAATCATTGCCTTATCCTGCTAAGGTAACTGTTCATCTGTGTTATTTTTGCAATATATGTCAGTGATGGTAAATGAATAAATACAGCAAAACTGGGTTTACACCCTTATTTATAGTGCTTGGAGATTCAGGGGTGTTATTTGCAACACAATTTCCAAGACAAGATTTGATTGATCATAATTACAGATGTTACCTGGGGCCCTCCCTGGTGGGAAAATGGGTTCAAGTGCAACACTATGAAGTTATTTACAGCCACTGAAGCACAAGTTCAATTCCCAGCCAGGGAGGTGAGCCACATGGCACAGCAGACCTCTCCTGACCTGCTTGTTGCTTCCCTCAGCAGTGCATCTATCTGCCTGTTCTGCTCCCCACTCTGTCTCTGATGGATCCTCTCACCACCAAACCCCGCACCTCTGGCCTGTTCCCCAGTTCTGTATGCATAAATAAATAAATCTTTTAAAAAATGTGTTTTCCGCCTGCGAAAGAAAGTCAATTCCTTTAGGATCTGCTTCATGGAACCTCTTTTCCTTAGTCACTCCAGTCCACACAGGTTCTCTGAATGTCCCTTATTTTCCCCCAGACTGGAGCCTAACTTCTGCTAGTGCCAGATTAAAAAAACCACTTTTTCTCATTTTAAACTATGGCCTACAGCAATAGTAAATTACATTTTTGTGAATGAAACTGAGACCTTGCTTTTCTCTCCCTGAGATCTTAAAACTTTTCCTAAATATTCTCTCATGGTAATGTGTTTATTTGCATAAATCTGGCAAGACACTTTTTTTCCTGTCTATAATAGACCGTTGGAAATGTGGTATGTTGCCAAAACTCCATCTGGAATGTTAGGTTTTCAGGAGCCAGATTAATCTCAGCTCCCACAAGGAAACAGCTTGGCACCTCACTCAAGGCTACAGCTGGTCAAAAGAATGTCAGTGTTGGCAGGCCCTGAAACCCCAGGACATCTTGGGACTCTCCAGAGGAGAGACATGTACCCAGAGCTACAGGTTCTGTCAGTGAAGTCCGAAGGTGACACTTGACACAGCCTTGAACCCTGGCAGACTGTAAGAACTCTGGATCTGAGGTCTCCCATCAAGAGTTTCAGAAAGCTGGTCCCTCCCTGGTGACACAACAGGTTAAAGCACAGCACTATGAAGCTCTTGCAGCATGAGTTCAATCACCGGCTAGGGAGGTACCCCACATGGCGCAGCAGACCTCTCCTGACCTGCCTGCTGCTCCCCTCAGCAGTGCCCTTCAGTCAATCTGCCTGTTCTGCTCCCCACTCTGTCTCTGGTGAGTACTCTCACTTTCCCACATCTCTGGCCTACACCCCAGTTTTGTATGCATAAATAAATAAATCTTTAAAAAAAGATGATTTATGCATACAGAACTGGGGTACAGAGATGATGAGAAGATTCACCAGAGGCAGAGTGGGGAGCTGAACAGGCAGATCAACGAAGTACACTGCTGAGGGGAGCAGCGGGCGGGTCAGGAGAGGCCAGCGGCAGAGTGGGGAGCTGAACAGGCAGATCAACGAAGTACACTGCTGAGGGGAGCAGCGGGCGGGTCAGGAGAGGCCAGCCACAACATGTGGGTCACCTACGGGGCTGGGGATGGAACTCTCACAGAAGCAGCTGTGCTAGCTTGCAGTGCTGCGCTTTAAACCCATTGTGCCACCAGGGAGGTGGCACAAAGATTTTTTTAAATCTTTTTAAAAAATCAATCCAGGCCTCTCTGGTGGCACAGCAGGTTAAAGCACAGCACTACAAAGCTAAAGCCACTTCAGGACAAGTTCGATTCCCAGCCCGGGGGTTGCCCACATGGCGCGGCAGACCTCTCCTGACCTGCCCGCTGCTCCCCTCAGCAGTGTACTTCGTCCATCTGCCTGTTCTGTTTCCCACTCTGTCTCTGGTGAAGCCTCTCACCGCCCCTGCACCTCTGGCCTGTATCCCAGTCCTGTATGCATAAATAAATAAATCTTTAAAAAAAAGTTACAGAAAGAAAACTTAAAAGATCTTTACGGTTATTTCTGTTCTTACCGAGTTTATGGAAACTGGCCAAGTTTATTGAAGCTAGACTTCATTTGCAAATACATTAATATTTACTATAATTATTTGATAAAGTTGGAGAGTAATAGGTCTTTTGTGGACATCAAATTCTAGTCCTTTTAAACATTGTTGAGGGTTTTTTTTCTTTAATCTGTAAACAAGACTAGATTCTAAATTTTTTAAATGGTTTTGAAAGCAAACATTTTCCAGTTTTAATTTTCTCTAATTTTTTTTGGGGGGGGGCTTTGGTTGATTGAAAAACCAAGACTTAGGAAACCACCCACTGGAAATCAAGAAACCTAATAAGCACTTCAGAGCAATTTCTATAATAACTGCATGGGCAGCTCTTCTGCCCACCCATGGCTACGCAGGTGCCTCTCTTTTACTTTCTCTTTTTCCTAATAAACCTGTCCTTTTAAAATGAAAAAAAAAAAAAAAGACTGCATGAACAATCTGCTGGATTAACTGCTCTTCTCTAAGTAGATGACAGTATCAGACACTTCAACAACCCAGGAGAACCTGCTGTCTAAATACTCCAAGGCCTCCCTGATGGGGCAGGGGGTAAACACAGTACTCTGAAACTACCCGCTGCCCCTGCAGCACAAGTTCGATCCCCAGCCAGGGAGCTGACCCACACGGCGCAGCAGACCTCTCCTGTCTCGCCTGCTGCTCCCCTCAGCAGTGTGAATCAGTAAATTCAACTGTTCTACTCCCCACTCTGTCTCTTGTGAACCATCTCATCCCCCACACCTCTGGCCTGTACCCCAGTTCTTTTATGCATAGATAAAAATCAGTCTTTAAAAATAAATAAAGATCTCTACGTGGGAGGAGTGAGACAGAATTGGTCCCAGGACAAGACTTAAGGAGAAAATTTTGCTGTTTCCCATGGGCTGGTAAACAAGGGGTTAAAAAACCTGGTGACTTGCCCCTGCACCTACTGCTATAAATTCCCATGGCACAATGTTTTAATTCTAATTTTTCCCAGCGGGGACATTCCTGAGCTATCTGGTTACAGCTTATCAAACTGGCTGCTATGAAAGAAAAGAACCGCAGACCTTGAGACCAGACAGGTTCAAACTGTGGGCACACAGGGCTCATCGGTGTTCACCTTGGAGATGGTCACGAGCCCCGCAGGACCGCCAAGTTATGACTGATTGGTGCTCACAATTAGCAGCACTAAGTGGACCAAACTCAGAGGAGCAAATGGACGTTAGCCAAGCCCACACTCCCCGCTTTCTCAGGCAGTAATGTTTAATCCCTTTGTTCTCCAGCCCATTCTAAGACCCATATATACCCCCAGCCCTGGTACTTTGGGGAGTCTCTCTCATGCCCATGGAGGTCTCCCCAGAATGCTCTTTCCTTGCTCTTTTGCTAATCAATAAGCGCCGAGTCCTTGGCTGCCCTCACGTGTCTGTGGATGCCTCTTTTCAGTCTTGACCAGAGGGTCTCGAGAGTCCCTTTCCAGAGCTTGGGATCCGGACCCCCCAGACCATCGTCTGATTTCCAGCAGCAGTGGACAGGACAGTGGTTAGCACATTGCAAACTCATCGGCCTGTGTTATCGGAGGCTGGGGTCAGTGAGCGGCCTGGAGGTTCCCTCCCTGGTGCGGTGACATTTCATTGTACACCAATTTGCTAAAAGTCACAGTTTCTAAGAAACTATTGACAACTTTAAATGAGAACTTAGAACTTAACTGTATTGCTCAGGCTCTGTGTGTGTGTGTGTGTGTGTGTGTGTGTAAAACTGACTGGTTGACTTGTTAATTGGAGAATAGGATAAAACCTCGGAACCTTTACAGTCTGACTTAACAAAGTGAGAGTTAACAAGTAAAATTCTGTTTACACAATATAGTGAATCTGACAATGTCAAACAAAAGAGGTTCTAGACATAAAAGAATGCATACCATATTATTCCCTTGACACAAAGTTTACAAACCAGGCTGTCTTAAACAATCCTGTCTTAAGTCAGAATGGTGATGGGGGCGGTCTCCTCATGCTGAAACCAGGAGACACAGTGGAGGCGCTGAGGTAGGTGAGGTGCTGGGCATGTTCTAGCCCAGGCGCGTTTAGTTTGCAAACTTTTATCAGATTGTACCCTTGTATCTTGTACTTTTCTGTGGATACATTATACCTCATTAAAGAGTTAAATATGTATCAAGTTGATTGTCTCAAACTACAATGTTGAATCAGAAGGAAAGTTGAAGATTGCTGTGTAAAGTATAATCTTAATTTTAAACAAGTTAAAAGACAGGCAGGGCCCTGCCTGGTGGCTGAAGGGGTTAAAGCGCAGCACTGTGAAGCCAGCTGCAGCTGCTTCAGAGTGAGTTGGATCCCTGCCCCAGAAGTGATCCACATGGTGGGGCAGACCTCTCCTGTAAGATCTGCTGCTCCCCTCAGCAGTGCACTTCATCAGTTGGCCTGTTCTGCTCCCCACTCTGCCTCTGGTGAATCCTTTTCCGCTCCCCAGTACTGTATTCATAAATAAGTCTTAAAAAAACATGCAAAAAATTATGCAGTTATGTATTTCTAGTTATATAATAACTACTGTAGGGTCTGCTGAAAGAGTAGACCTTAAAAATTCTCATTACAGGCCCTCCCTGGTGGCGCAGTGGGTTAAAGCACAGCACCGAGAAGCTAAAGCCACTTCCGCATGAGTTCGATCCCGCCTGCCCCGGAGGTGACCACATGGCGAGGCAGACCTCTCCTGACCCGCCCGCTGCTCCCCTCAGCAGTGTACTCAATCG
>NW_004567128.1:28267694-28295904 GCF_000260355.1 Condylura cristata | reverse complement strand
CCATGTGGGTCAGCTCCCTGGCTGGGGATCCAACTCCTGCTGCAGGGGCTGCAGTAGCTTCATCTTGCTATGCTTTAGCCCATTGTGCCACCAGGGAGGGCCCACAACACATCAACTCTTAACAAAACAAAACCAAAAAAAAATACTCGCTGTTAAACAAAACTGAGTTTGCTGGCTCATTGCAAGGCAAGAGGATGCACGTTGTGAAGAACAGCATGTGGCAGGTAAAGGGTTTACGAAGGCATTACAGAAATGGGTTTGTGTTAGGTGATATCAGGGACGGTTACAAAGCAGTGCTGGGCCCTCCCCGGGTTGCACAAAGGGTTAGGATGCAGCACTGCAAACTGCAAGCTAGCTGCAGCCACTTCAGTGCTACTTCAATCCCACCCACCCACCCACATGGCGATGCACAGGGTGCGCGGCAGACCTCTCCGGAACCTCCCGCTGCTCCCCTCATGCTCCCCTCAGCACTGTACTTCGTCGATCTGCCTGTTCTGCTCCCCACTCTGTGTCTGGTGAATCCTCTCACCACCCCGCACCTCTGGCTTGTACCCCAGTTCTAAATGCATAAATAATAAATATTTTTTAAAAATAAAAGCAATGCTTTGCCCTGGGTTGGATGCTGCCAGGAAGCAGGAGTAAGTCTAGGGTGGCATATCTAAATAACCCACCTCTAGAAGGGAAAAGGACTGAAATAGCATGCAGCCATTCATTGGGCAGGACCGAGGGAGGTCTGGCCATCTTGTGGACAACATTCATGTTTTCGTTTGTGCCCAGACTGACTGACAGCATCATCTTGTTTCATCATGGTCACAGAATGGCCTCTGATGTTATGTTGGGAGCCGCTTATTTTCAGTAGGCCTCGCTGGGGCAGGAGAGTTCACAGCTACCTGTTACATCATTCTCTACCACAGAATATTATTGCAGATTGAAATATGAAATATCCATTATTTAGGAGATTAAAAAGAAGGTTTTCTCGTGACAGAAAGCCAAGGCCTAGGCCTCCCTGGTGGCACAAGGGTTAACATTAAGCACAGCATTAGGAGGCTATCCACAGCCACTGTAGCACAAGTTTGATCCCCAGCCAGGGAGCTGACCCACATGGCACAGCAGACCCCTCTTGTCTCACCCACTGCTCCCCTGAGCAGTGGATTTCAGTGGATCTGTCCCACTCCCCACTCTGTCTCTGGTGAATCCTCTCACCACCAAACCCTGCACCTCTGGCCTGTACCCCAGTTCTTACATGCATAAATAAACAAATATTAACAACAACAAAAAAAGGAAAGGCAAGACCTAACTGTGAGGGCCAGACACCTCCTGCAGCAGCAAGGCCTGATGTTGGCACTAGGCCAGTTCTGGAAGCCAGGGAGAGCATTACCCTCACTATCCTTTTCTTGGGGATCAGCGTTGTGATCACCCTGTAAAGGTGGGATGGATCCACGTTCCACCCTCCAATTTTAGCCCAGATGTTGGGCCTGGTGCCACCCATACACCAAGAGGACATAAACGTTTATACTCACATAATAAGGCTTTCTGGAGAGCACAAGCCTGGCTCCCAGGGTGCTCTGATCAGGAAGGGGGAGCAGGCTTGGGGTTTCATTGTGGTGATGGGAGAGAGCTGGGGGCCCCACATAAAGACAGAACTTGGTTAGGTCTTTTGGGATTTTAAATGTCCTGCCAGTGGCAAAAAGAGGGCACCCAGACTTTTGCCAAAATGTGAGGGAGAAGCGGAAGGGAGAGGAGCGAAGATTAAAAGTCGTCACCAGTGAAACATTAAAAATGGAGTGAGACTCTTTTAGGATCAGCTGAGGTGAGGCCGCAGGACACACACTGACACTCTGGCCTTCACGGCTGAGAGTTCGCTGCCTGGAAGGGCTCAGAAAAAGCCGACTGGGCTCTCCTGCTGCTGCTGCCTTTTTTTTTTTTTTTTTTAATAATATAATAGCTTATTTTTTTACATCATTTTGTGCCTTTTTCCATCTCTGTTACAATCCCCTTGGGCTTCCCATCCCCAAATCACCCTGTGTCATCACCATGGTCCAGTGCACTTCCCTCCCCCCACCGTTTTCGATCCCATTCCCCACTCCACCCCCACAAAATGTCTCTGGTATATGGCTGTTCATTAGTATTATTTTCTCGCCTGGTCTTTTATACTCCTGCCATGAGTGAAACCATCCGGTATTTTTCCTTTTCTTTCTGGCTTATTTCACTAAGCATGATCTTTTCCAGCTCCATCCATGTTGCTGCAAAAGGCATGTGTTCATTTTTTTGGTTGCTGAGTAATATTCCATTTTGTTTAAGTACATCTTTTTAAACCAGTCATCTACTTCTGGGCATTCGGGTTGTTTCCATGTCTTTCTTATTGTAAATAAAGCAGCAATAAGCATGGGGGTGCGAGTGTCTTTTTGGATCAGTGTTTTTGTGTCTTTTGGGTAGATACCTAGGAGTGGGATTGCTGGGTCCTATGGAAGCTCCATGTTTAGCAGTTTGTGAAACCTCCAAACATTTTTCCATAGTGGTTGTACTAGTTTGCATTCCCACCAGCAGTGCATCTCCTGCTTCTTTTGCTGCAGGATGAGTTGCTGAATCCGCACGTGACGAGGGCTGCGGGTAGCATGAGACTCTGGACAGGATGCATCGGCCAGAGGTACCAGGATTCCCAGGCACAAGAGGACGACCAGTCCTCACAACAGACCCTGGAGAGAGGCGCCAGGTGACCGAGCCAGCTCGTGGGAACATGTCCGAGTCCACCTGGTGTTTTGTAGTGGGCCCAGCGGCTTTTTCTTTTAGCCCTGTCAGAATCTGTTCTGTTTGACCTGTGTAAGTGCAAGATGCATTTGCCAGAGCCTAAACCCCACTGGGCTAGAAGGAAATGAGGGTTCTGGGGTTGCTCAATGACAACTCCTGCTAATGAACTTAAACTTATTTGTTGGACTTCCAGTGTACAACATGAGTCTTTTGTGATATCTGCTGAAGTCAGACACAAGTTTGGTACCACCTTTCCCAGTTATTCACACTGAGAAACCAGCTCCATTAAGAGGAAGTCTCTCTCCCTACTGGGAGCTCTGAGTTGCCTATGCTCACCTCATTTAAAAAAAGATTTATTTACACATACAAGAACTGGGTATAGTTCCTGTACAGGCCAGAGATGCAGGGAGTGAGAGGACTCACCAGAAACAGAGTGGAGAGCAGAACAGGCAGGTTGATTGAAATACACTGCTGAGGGCTGCACCATGGAGATCACCTTCCTGGCCGAGAATCGAACTCATGCTGAAATGGCTTTAGTTTCATAGTGCTGTGCTTTAACCGGCTGCGCCACCAGGGAGGGCCTCACCTCATTTTTGATCTGATTATCTTCATGGAAACAGCCCACAGGAAGATGACAGTTAAAAATATGAGTGTCGGCCCTCCCTGGTGGCGCAGCCGGTTAAAGCACTGCACTAAGAAGCTGAGACCACTTCCGCATGAGTTCGATTCCCGCCTGCCCTGGAGGTGACCACATGGCGCGGCAGACCTCTCCTGACCCGCCCGCTGCTCCCCTCAGCAGTGTACTTCGTTGATCTGCCTGTTCTGCATCCCGCTCTGTCTCTGGCGAAGTCTTTCGCCGCCCCTAAGTCTCTGGCCTGTACCCCAGTTCTGTATGCACAAAAACAAATAAATCTTTAAAAAAAAAATATGAGTGTCTAGAACAAGTACCCTAATAAACAGGGCACATTTCTGTGTACCCTGTGGGTGTTAGCCCCATGTAAGTAGTGGGTCAGTATCCCAGTAAGGCACAGACTGTTTGGGAATATATGTACCACTTGTGATAGCAGGAAAAGGCAATTTATACCCATCTAGAGGGGCAGATTTCTTGAGTGGAGTAACCATAGAATAGGCTGGAATGTCTCTGAAGAAAACAAACTGCTCCAACATTATTTCCTGTTCCTGACAGCTGAGGTCTTGCTGATGGGATATAATGAGCTGTAATAGTCAAAATTAATAGTGGGATGAAAAGGGGAAAAAAACAGATGCTGAAGAGAATCGAATCAGAAAAGTCATCAAAGTTGTGGGGTGAATCAAAATTATATCATCGCCTCAGTGTTCATATTAGCACCTTTTATCTTTCGAAGCTGACAGATCTGGCCAAGGAAATTTACCTAACCGTCTAAACTGATGCGACTTCTAGGAAAAGCTTATATTTCCTCTTGTTTGCTTATGACTGTTATCACCTTTTGTTTGTTAGTATTTTACTTTTGTCAAACAGCTGAGTCAAAGAATTTTGCCTTTTTGCTTTGTTGGGAGGGGCGAGAGCAGGAAGGTGGTGGACATTCTTACCACTCATATGGAATGTGCCTAACAAAAGCAGCCAACTTTTGAAATAAAGAGGGTCCTGCTGAGAAAAACTGGCAAGGACAAGCTCCTGAGACACTAAACCCCTACAGCAACTCCATCTGGGCTTCAAGACACGTCAGAGGACACTACAGCACCTACATTGATAAGAAGTGTATGTTACCCATACTGTTCCAGGACAGGGGGAGAGGGGCACCCCGAAGCCCCAAACCTGCCTGCTCTAAGTGGGTTCTGTAATCCGCCGCGTCAGGACAAAACATAAAACTTTAATGAAAAGGGACTTTAATACATGAATATACAATACGGAACACAAAGAATATAACTTCTAAATCAAACACCTGAAGTGACCCATCCCCTCGTGGGCAAAAGTCCACCCAAAAGGGATTGGCCCAAAGCAAGGCCTGAAAGCTGCCACAAGTCTAAAGCACCTTCTGGCCGGGACCCATGGCAAAGGGTCAGAAATGGCCAGACAAATCTGGGAGGAAAAGAGCAACATCAAAATAAATATAAACACTGCCATAGTCACCTCCCTACAGGTCTCTCACCCACATCTGCCTTCACCAGTCCAGGGTCAGGAAACAAGCCCGGTTTCTTCCTCACATGCTTGCTGCTCCATGTGGCTTCCTCAGGTCTCCTTCTGGCTCTCCATCCAGCTTCCTTCTCTTCTCTTTCTCTGCTCAGCTCCACTCTCCTTCTGGGTGGGGCAGGGAATCTGGAACTTCCCCCTTTCCTAGTGACCACCCTGTTACAATACGTCTCCCTCTGAGGGCAGGTCCTGTCTGAGACAGTGAGCAAGGTACACATGGAGTGCACTCAAGTACAACCCTTTCAAGAAGTGCCACAAGAACATGTGTCTGCCATCAGGGTGCTTAGATGGGGACACGTCACAGTGAGTGAGAGCTGACCCCGAGCAAAACCCCGTGCTTCAGCTCAAGGTAACCAAGGCCACCAGAACTAAAAGGCAGCTCCAAAAATTCTGGGACTGGGCACCTGCCCACTCGCTCACCTAAACAAAAGTTCTTTTCCAACCACACACAACCACACACCCCCACACCCCCCTCACATACATGCACAGAAACTTGAAGCTTTCTCCTTGTAACTTTTGTGTAATTGTATCTCTTTTGTCTTTTTCAATTATTTTTTTTAAAGATTATTTTTAAAAGATTTATTTTATTAGTTTTGCATACAAGAAATGGGGTGTAAGCTAGAGGCGTGGGAGGTGAGATATTTCCTCAGAGACAGAGTAGGGAGCAGAACAGGCAGATCTACTGAAATACACTGCTGAGGAGAAGAAGGGAGCTGAGAGACAGGAGAGGGCTGCTTGCCCTGTTGGTCACCTCCCTGGCTGGGGTCAAACTGGTGCTGCAGTGGCTGTCATTAGCTTGATGGTGCTGAGACTTCAACCCCTGTACCACCAGGGAGGCCCTCCTTTTCATGTCTTTAACCCCCTACCACCCCTCATTCCCTTTAATCCTCTCTCCCTCTCCTCCTTCAGAAACCTCACCTACCATTATTAATGGCTCCTTTTTTGCAAAGTCGAATTGCCAGCTATGTCCAGTATTTGTCTTTGTCACTCTGACTTGTTTTGTTTGTAATTCCCTCCAGCTCTTTCCATTTTATACTGAATGGCAGGCTTCCACCTTTCCTGAGGGCTGACTAGGCTTCCATTGTGTGGGTGGGCCACCTCTTAATCCAGTCCTCCTCCAGGGCACTTAAATGGTTTCCATGCCCTATCTATTGTAAATCAGGCCTCTACAAAGCAGGGCATGTATTTTTTGACTTGATGGTTTCATGTTCATCTGATTGAGGCCCAGTGGTGGGATTGCTGGGTCATATGTTACTTCCACTTTTAGTTATTGAAGGTAAATCCAGATTGTTTTCCAAAATGGCTGCACAGTTTCCAGTCCCTGAAAAGCTTATATTTAAAGAGGAAATTGAAATCTGTGATAGTATATTTGCCTTGGCAATCTTTTAGTTTTTCTCTTTATTATCTTTTAAAATGGTACTCATGTTTTTAAAATGGTGGTAAGAAATGCATGCCATCTTATCTATCTTACACGTACAGTCCAATGGTATTAAATATATTCATGAGGTATAACCATCACTGCTATCCACCCACACATATTTATCTCGCAAAACTGAAATCCTGTACTCATTCAATGATCACTTTCTGTTCTCTAAAGATAAAGGTAAAGAGAGAAGGAGAGCGCGGAAAGGAGAATTTAGTGAGTGCCTACTGAATGTCTTCTTAAACCTTGGAAGCCACGCTGGGCAGCCATACCAGCATCCCCTATCTACAGTCAGGTGAGGGACTGAGACTTAGAATGGTGAGCAGGTCTGCGGCGGTCATATCACCTGGGTTTACCCATTAGTGCGCCAAGGCGGTGCCCCTTAGCAAGCTATCCATGCTGTGCACACACCCAACAAAGTAACATACCTCCTCCCCGAGGAGGGAGAGGTAGGGACCATTCCACTTCACTGCATCTATTTCTCCTGCCTGTCTGCCAAGGCGACAGCAAGGTCTGTTGCCCCAGCAACTCCCCTTTGATTGCCATGACAACCGCCTTTGCAGGCTCCAGCTCGCCACCTCGGCCCCTTGGGCATCTCCATAGCGACGGGCAGGCTGGAGGGGCTTCCAGGGCCCTAAGGCTGCGCCTGCGTAGAGTGGCGGAGGGGGGTGGGCAGGGATCCTAGGCGTGCGCAGCCGCAGAGCCCCGCAGCCTGGCCCGCTAGCCCCGGTGCTGAGCATTTGCCAGCCAGTCCGCCCGACCGGAGCCCGGCTCGCTGGGGCAGCATGGCGGGGTCGCCGCTGCTTCGCGGGCCGCGGGCCGGGGGCGTCGGCCTTTTGGTGGTGCTGCTGTTGGGCTTTCTTCGGGGCCCCCCCGCGCTCTGCGCACGGCCGGTAAAGGTGCGACACCAGTCCAGCGCGGGGGGTGGGGAGGATGCTGTGGGCGAAGGTCGGTGCCAGGCTGCTGGACCCTCACCCTTGCCCGCCCCAGCTCCCGGGACGTGCGGAGATGACCGCGGGTGACTCGGGGTCCAGCTGCCAGTCGCCTCCCAGGCGGTGCCAGCGCACCCGGGACCAGGCACAGACTCTGGGTATCCGGGCTGCGGTGCCCGGGGCTGGGCTGGCAGCCGCGCTCTGCCCGCCCGCTCGCACCCGCGGCGGGTTGCGCTGTCCACAGGACTAGCGCGGTTTGGAAGGGGTGCGCGCCTCCATATGTGTGCTCAGGAGGTGATGACCGCGGCTTGAGGGTGTGGTGTCCTTGTGTGTGTCCTCTGAGAGCGCTTCCGAGCACCCGTACAGCGATGCCGTTGTGGGTCCGGGAGTGCAGTGGGGGTGCGACACTAGGTGCTTCTGTGTGTAACTTTTCTCAGTGATAGCGTCCGTCCGTGTGTGTGTATGAGAATCCTGAATCCTTAAGGTGATGGCACGACCTATGGGCGTGTCTTTCATGTCTGTGTGCCTGATTTTGTTTTTGTTTGGGAGGGAGTGGTCTTTGCATCCCTGCGTAGGCTTCCCATTTTGGTTCTGCTGAACGAGTGACTCGATTTTTATTTGTTCTTCAGGCTGTTTCCCCTTGTTGTTTTTCCTGGTGGAGCTGTGTCATTGTGGGGGAGGGGAGCCATGATGTCGTTGCTGCATTGTGTCTTTAAGGGCCATGCATGGCCTTGCATCTGGGCAGCCTGGCAGCTGGAATCAGCCCTGCATGTGAACACGCAGTGCCATGCGTTTGGCGGTGCCAGTATTGGGTTGCGTATGTGACTTCTGAAGGTCTGTCAGTTTTTGTGTGTGTGAGCCCTGATTGCGGGTGCTTGTGTCATGGTAGGGGCTGAAGGGTGATGGGCACCAAGGGCACTTGGAGCAGGGATTCCTGTAGCATTTCAGGGCTGTCTGCTTTAAGGGTTTTTTTTTTTTTGTTTTTTAACATGACAGCCTATTTAGCATCCGTGTTCAGTGTAAACAATAATGATAAAATAACCTGGGTGGCGTGTGCACCCACCACATCCAGTTTAAAAAGCATGACCGAGACTGTGCTCGTCACAGCAGCCCTCTCCATCATCATCCTGTATTTTCTGCTTATTGATCCTTTACTTTTGTTTGTAGCATATCACATACACAAATATCTCTAAACAATATATTATTTAGTTTCCCCCATGGAAATGGAATCATACCAGGTGCCTGTCTCCTGGTAGTCACTAGAGGTCACTGGGAAGCCCCCAGGGCGTTTGGTAGTTTCAGGCCATCTGCAGTGGGATCGTGCAACTTGCTTTTCTCCTCTCCATTGGTTTTGTGATTCATCCACATGAAAGCGTGTGGCTATAATTCAGTCATCTTTATTGTTGCATACTGTTTTAACCCGTGAGTGTATCATGAGTATAGGCATCTATCATGGTTTATAGATGCATTATCACTTGAATTGTTGGCAGACTTTCCTTTTTTTTTCCCCTCCCTCACTTTTATGCTATTATGAACAGTGCCACTGGGCTTTTTCATGAACTTGGCGTTTGTGCCAAAGCTACTCAAGGTGATAACATTCCTGGAGAGGATCATAGGATATGCACAGCTTTTTAGACTTTGCCAAATTGTTCTTCAAAGTTATTTGTCAGTTTAATTCCTGCTCAATATAGGGAAGTTTTCCTTTTCCACATCCATGCTGACACTGGGTATTAGCAGACCTCTTGATTTTTGGCAATCTTTGGAGGTATTGTGCATTCTGTCTCACTGGCATTTTAATTTGCATCCCCCACATTACTGGTGAGGTTCACTACTTTTCCTATGTTTAGTAGCTGTCCCCCCACCCTTTTTTTTTGGCAAAATACTTTGTCATGAATTTTGTCCATTGTATATCAGTTTCTCTTGTGCCACCTTCAACCTTTGCAGATTGGATACTAACCCCTTACTAACGAGTTGTATTGCAGATCTCTGCTCCCATTCTGGTTTCTGGTGTCTCCATTCTTTTCTGGTATCCTGGGATAAAGAGAAATTCTTAATTTTAACCTAGTGAAACATAGTTGTTTTTTCATTGAGATCACTTTTAGATCCCTTGTTTCTGCATGATTTATTGAAGGAATCTGCCCCGTCTCCACTGCTCTGAAGCGCTTCTCTGTCACATACTAAGTGTCAATGTGTGTGGCCCTGTTTGAAAGCTGTTCAGTCTTGTTTTTTCCACTATATTCCAGCTGCCTTTTAACTTACTGGTTTAATTTTTTTTTAAATTTCACTTAAAATATATTTCTAGATGTTCTGCATGTTTCTTTTCCAAAGTGTCATGGTCATTTTTAATAGTCTTTCATTCCTTGTTCATAGTTTCCATACCCTCTATTTCTTTAAGATTATCGAAATTGTTTCAAAATTGCTGCAACTGAAAATTAGTCATTGGAGTTATTTATTTTAAAATAATAGTATAATAGTTTATTTTTACATCATTTTGTGCCTTTTTCCACCTCAGTTTGTGGAGTGATTTATTTTTTAAAAAGGATTTATTTATGCATACAGAACTGGGGTACAGGCCAGAGGTGCAGGGGCAGCCAGACCATTCACCAGAGACAGAGTGGGGAGCAGAACAGACTGATGAAGTGCACTGCTGAGGGGAGCAGCGGGCAGGTCCTGAGAGGTCTGCTGCCATGTAGGCCACCTCCCTGGCCTGGCCTGGCCTGGAACTCCAACCGGAGGGGCTGCAGCTAGCTTCATAGTGCTGTGCTTTAACCCGTTGCATCCCCAGAGGGGCCCTGGAGTAATTTATTCTACAGATAGATTTGCACACTTGTTAAATCTTATATGAACAAGGCTAGTCACTCCAGAATGAGTTATAAGAATAGCAAAAAATTGGAAATGCTATGGATGGGAGGCTGGTTAATACACTGTTGGAGAGAGAGAGTGAGCGCGGGGTGGGGGATGAACGAGCTATCAATATATCGATTTATTGAAATATAGTGATTAAAAAACGAGGATTCTAGAGGCTGCTATCTTTTGGTTGAAACAAGTGGACAACAGGAACCTATAAAATGCAAAAATGGGTTCCTAGTGTATCTGGAGATAGTTGGAGTCTCCAGTGGCCTTAGGGGTGTCTGAATATATTTGAGAGGCCCTGGTGCCTTTGGTGGCATCTGGGGGTGTTTGCGGCCCACTGGGCGGGTCCAGGGGTTAGGGGTCTCTGACCTGAGGGACACTGACGACACTGTCCCCCCACCTCGTCTTTCCGCAGGAACCCCGCACCCTGAGCGCTGCCTCAGCGCCCATGGCTGAGGCTGGCGCTCCCCGCCGCTTTCGGCGGGCCGTGCCCCGAGGAGAGGCGGTCGGGGCAGTGCAGGAGCTGGCGCGGGCGCTGGCGCACCTGCTGGAGGCGGAACGGCAGGAGCGAGCGCGGGCCGAGGCGCAGGAGGCTGAGGACCAGCAGGCGCGCGTCCTGGCGCAGCTGCTGCGAGTGTGGGGCGCACCCCGCGCGGCCGACTCGGCTCTGGGCTTGGAGGACGACCCCGACGCACCCGCCGCTCAGCTCGCCCGCGCCCTGCTCCGCGCGCGCCTCGACCCCGCGGCGCTAGCAGCCCAGCTGGCCCCCGCCCCTGCTCCCGCGGCCGCGCTCAGACCGCGGCCCCCGGTGTACGACGACGGCCCCACGAGCCCCGATGCCGAGGACGCGGGCGACGAGATGCCCGATGTGGACCCCGAGCTGCTGAGGTACCGGGCCAGGAGCGGGCAGGGGCAGGCGCCTGCCTGTGGGCACGATCACTTAGGTACTGGGAGCGCAGCGCCAGCGGTCCCGGCCCCAGGAGGGGCGGGGCCGCCGTGGGTTCGGCCCGGAAAGCGGGCTCCGAGGCCGGCTTCAGGGCAGAAGGGAGAGGCGAGGGGAGAAGACTGGAAGCTGCACTTTCTAGGCGGGAACATGCGTCCTAATCGCTGGGGCTGCGGACGCCTGAGGAGGGAGGCCGGAGTTCCCAGGAAGTAGGGGGGCGCTGAGCCATCTGGGGTCCCAGCGTTGACATGTGAACGCGTTCTCACGGCAGTCTTCTCGGCTTCCCTGCAGGTACTTGTTGGGGCGAATCCTTTCCGGAGGTGCAGACTCGGAGTCTGTGGCTGCCCCGCGCCGCCTCCGCCGCGCGGCTGACCAGGATCTGGGTCCCGAGATGCCCCCCGAGGGCGTGCTGGGGGCTCTGCTGCGCGTGAAACGCCTGGAGACCCCCGCGCCCCAGGCGCCGGCGCGCCGCCTCTTGCCTCCCTGAACACCGCCAGCATCCAGAGCGGGCTTCCGCCCCGGCCCGCCCAGCCCAAGGCCTCTTCCCCGGCCCCCACACCCTTCCCGCCCCTGCACTCTTCCAGAGCGCACTGAGCCCCGCGGGCTGCCGCGCGCTCCCCCACAGACCCTCCCCAGGTCCCACAATAAACGCGATCTGAAGCAGCCGCGTTCCTGTGTGAGTGGCAGTTTCTGGAGGGCTGGTACTGGCCTTCCTTAAATGAGGAAGAGGGGTTGCGCCTCCACCTGGCAATTCAGGACCTCCCCCAATCCCTGCCTCTCCTCATTGGAGGCGTGCTTATGGACCGTGACCTGTGCCCCCACTAGTAGGCCGCTTTTGGGTCAGGGCCTGCAGCATTTCCCCGGGGTCTAACGTAAGCACCGAGGGGAGGATGTTTGTGGGGCACACAGAGTTCTGGCTGGAGCACTGCTGACCAGCTGCGCATAATGCAGGAACTCTTCCCATCGCCTGGAGGGCTGGGGGGGCAGGGAGAAAGGTGGGTGGCCTCAGACCAGGCAGCAGCCCTCCCAACCCATCATCACCTGGCCTGGGACTCTGAGGATGGGGTTGGGAACTAGAACCAAGCCTCTGGGTCATTAGGAAAGTCTTTGCCAAGATAGGAGAGGATACATATTTTGTTTAGGCCTGTGAGTCCACTAGTAATGTTTAAAGAGTTTAGAGGCTACTCCACCTGAACTCTTAGCCAGGGCCCTGAAGTTGGCAGGGCTTCTGCTGGCCGTTTCTGCAGCCCCTCGCTACCCTCAAGAGTTTGCTCAATTGTCCCCTCAACAGTAAGGCTTTCGTTGACCTCCCTGTCACTAGTAGTCCCTTCACCCGCTTTAATGCTGACCAAACCCTTAGGTCCTATCTTCGGGGGCAGAGGTTGAAAGTCTTGTCTGCCTCTGCGTCCTTCCCTCCTTCCCACTCTAAGCTGCATGGGCTCCCGACATTTTCCAAATTCAATAATTCTCACAATTCAAGTCATATTCTACCCAGCCTCATGCCCACCCATATAAATAACACTTGGCTCGGAGGCAAGTTGGAAACCTGAGAACAGCATCTATTTAATTTTGCACAGAATTCTCTCCACTTGACGGAACAGTGCCCCAGATTATCAAAAAACCCATCACCCATTGAAAAGCGCCCAAGCGAGGGCCCATCTAACGCCAGTACACCCAGTGTCCTACACAGCTAGTTGCTCTGGGGTTGGGGGGAGGGTCTCGTGTTAAGGAGCCATCACCCTTAGCCGGTGCTTTTCTCTGATGGAGACCTTCAGGCCACGACGCAGCCACAGTGGCACATAGACTTGTGTCGGCATTTACGGCGGTGCCCTTTCGCCGCTTCCTTTGCCATGGCCTCCCGGACCTTTCGGATCTCCTGGATGAGCAGGGAGAAGGCCTCCTCTACACCCTGTCGTGTCTTGGCCGAGGTCTCCACGAAGGGGGCCCCCCAGCTCTTCGCGAGGGCTGCAGCAGCAGCGTGAGCATCTCCGGTGGAGGTCACCAGGTCACACTTGTTGCCCACAAGGACTAGGGGCTGGGTGTGGCGGGGCCCCCAGGTGGCCCGCATCTGCTGCAGCTGGGCTAGAGATGAGGGGTCATCCAGAGCGAAGACACCCAGCACACCATCCCCAATCGCCACGCACTGGTCACGCAGGGCCTTGTGAGTGTTCTGCCCTGCCGTGTCCAGCACATTCAGAATACAGCCTTCGTGATCCAGGGCCATCTCCTTCCAGTAGGAATCCTGGATGGTGGGGTCGTGGTCCTCCACGAAGCACTGATGGTTCAGCTGGATGGTCAGTGCGCTCTTGCCCACGCCGCTGGCTCCCACCACCACCGCCTTGTACTCTGGCAGCTGCTTGCTGGAGGTGGCCTGAGCCGTGGAGTTTTCCTCCGGGGAACTCGAGCTCCACGTACCTAGGCCCAGGTCAAGCATGCTAGGCTTTCTGGGCAGCGGCATGCTTCTAGCAGGCAACACCGGGAAGAAGTGCGCTCAACTGGCCCTGCAAAAAGAGAAGTGGGGACAGGTTAGGTGAGAGACCAGGGCTGGCAAAGGGACATTGGGTGTCATACCAACATCCACGCCTTGTGTGCTAATCACCTCGTGTGCTACATCCATTATTCCCTTGTTCTTCCCTGAAGGCAAGAACTTTGAAACCAGTTTCACGGCAATATGATTTAGAGACCAGAAAGATACAGAGTGAACAATTCAATGGATTTTCATGCGTTCACAGGGCAATTCGAGTGCATCACTGGAACTGTAGAATATTTCATCACCGGGAAAAGAACCCCCAGACCATTAGCAGCCCTCCCCATTCCAGAGGGAGGCGGGGGTCCGGCAGGTTTTGCTTTTGGGTGGCATCCCGGCATCCCAGCGAAGCCCAGCCACCAGGGGCAGCTCACCCGAAAGCGCACAGCCACATTCCTGCCCGGAATGCGTGTTCCGAAAGGTGGAGACAATAAACCAAACAAATAAGCAAATTATTCAGCGAGCTTGCCATTATCATTAGAATTTCGCCTTTATTACTTATTCACATATGGTTATTGAGACCCGGGTGTGAGGCAAAGACTTAGAGGTGGGGGAGGGTGGACTAGAAAACAAGCCCCGGCCAGGTGAAAGGGACCTTCCCATCAGGAAGTCCAACAACAACAAGGACAAATTAGTAAAATGTTTTTCGACAATAGGTGAGAAGCACGCAGAAGGTGCTTGGTAGATGTTAGGCATTTTTATTGTAATTTAACTTTCATGCATTAACTCAGGGTTTTGCTGGCTGCAGGCATTGTGCTGGGGGCGGGGGTGGGGGTGGGGAAGAGGGAATGTGGCAGTGAACAAAATAGACTGAAGTCCCTGCCCTTGTGGGGATTAGATTTTGGAAGTGAGAAAGAGACAACAAACAAGCTAAGCAAGTAAATTACCATGCAGTTAGGAGAGGATGGGCACACAGCAGGTGCTCAATTAGTGTTAGCTATTAATAGCAAAACACTATTCACTCATTCAATATACATCCTGGTTTTAGTTTAGTGTGTGGCCTCAGGAAGTGCATCATAATGGATGCAACAAGTCTCCCGGAAAGCCTAGAGCAGAGGCTGTTTGGGGCTGATGGGGGGTTGAAGGTCTCCATGGGGGTTCTGTTGAATTTGGAATCTGGAGGTCGGGGTAGGCGGGCAAGGTCCCAGATGCGGAATCCAGGTGTGGGGTCCATAGCTTGGAAAATGCTGCAAATAGTTATTAGATGTGCTCACCCATAAAGGCGCCTTGATGTGTTAAGAAATCAGACAGCAGAACTGGGGGATCCCCAGACATTTGGGGGACAGAAAGGGGAGATCTATGTGAGGAAAGGCTGCGGGGAGGGAGGAGGGAGGAGGCAGCGAGGAAGGCACAGCAGCAGGCCAGCGATGGCGGTGCACTTTGAGAGGTCAGACGCGGGGGTATTCTGAAGGTGGGGCTGACAGGACTTGATGAGAAAGTAAAAGGGGGGACGAGGTTAAGGACGACTCCGGAATTTTGGAGCCACTGGAAACCTGAGGCAGGGGACGTGTGAAAGGGGTCTT
Source organism: Condylura cristata (assembly GCF_000260355.1). NCBI lineage: Eukaryota > Metazoa > Chordata > Mammalia > Eulipotyphla > Talpidae > Condylura > Condylura cristata. The sequence continues at coordinate 28,280,785 of NW_004567128.1, read as the reverse complement.
CCCTCTTGGCGAAGATAATATCTTAAAAGCAGTAGGTACTAGTTACGAGGGCTTAGTACGAGCCAGGTAGTGGGCCTGGCGTGCCCGTGCTCACTCTTCCTGAAACCCGCTGAAGCGTTATCATCGCTACGGCCCCTTTAGCAATGAGGGTCAGTGAATTCAGAAAAGTGAGGTGAAGGCGATGGGCCCGAGGTCACACCGCCCACCAGGGATGGACAGAAGAGAGGTCTCAGCCTTCGCAAGTAATTCAGAAGCACCCCACGCGGCCAGTGCTGTTGGAGCGTCCCCATCGGGTCCTCCAGACCCGGGAAATCCCCACCTCCACCCCACTTTAAGCAGCCCAGACCTCCCAGTTTGCATTCAACTAACTGGCCTGGGGGGTAAGTTGAGGGGGCGCAGATGGGGGAGAGTAGAGGGGACGGTAGAGCCCTCAAGGATGAGCCCTTCCAACCCCGCTCCTTCCCAGGCCGGCCAGCCTGACTTCACCACGTCTCACACTTCCCTTAACTCAGCCATGTGAGGTGCAAAGCTCCGGGTGGGGAGGGGTGAGTCCTAGTTTCACCCTAAATCTGACCCTGCACTCAACCTCGCTCAGTTCTTTCTGAGGGTCTAGGGCACGCGAAAGCACTACTCCATCCTGAGTTTGGACCTACAGCCCCACTTCCCATCGCCTCCGTCTCCACAAAGCCGGCCGCATGAGGGGCTGGGAGGCAGCGGCTGGTCCCTGAGAATGGGAGGAGGTAGGGGAAGGGGATCCTCCAACTCCAGCTCAGTCACATCCCAACTCTACAAGGAAAGACCTCTTAGGCCAGGGTGCTGGCTGGGGGCCCGGGGGCCCCGCAGCCTGGTGGCCCGGCTTACCTGTGTCCTGGGAAGAGAGGTGCGCTCGGACCCAGACCCGCTGCAGCTCTGACAGGACTGACACCGGAGGAGAAGCTCCTACCCCGCCCCGACTGGGGTAGTGAGCAAGCACGCATGCGCAGAGACCCTCCCTCAGGTCCCCCGCCCTGAGGTGAGGGCAGGGTCATGTCCCCACCCCTAAGTGTGTGCATGCACAAAGTCCTCTTGGGGGTGTGCTGGCAGCGCCTGACCTCCCAGTGTGCCCCTGCATCCTGCTGCATCTCTCCCTTACCTTGCACTCATCTGGGATGTGATGTCGCGTGTTTTCAGTGTGCTTAGATTGTCACTTTTGACTCCTGAGTGGCCAGACTTTGGGAAATGTTTTGTGAGAGCCTCTCTGAGGCCATGGCACCTGTGCTGCCTCAAGTAGGCTTTTTGGCAGTTTGCAGAAGGTTGTGTTCACCAGTTTCTGGAGAGCAAGTGTTGCCAGGGAGGGTGCCATTGTGTCAGGGATCAAAGAACCGGAGCTGAAGTGGATGTGTGTCAAATTAAAACATTCTCTAGACTCCCTTGCAGCTATGCCAGTCATGTGACATAGTTCTGCCCAATGACAAGTAAGCATGGGCTATAGGGTGAGTATACAGTATCCCTGAAAAGAAGGGGGGGGGGTGACTGAGATAGTTGCAGCCCCCTTCCCCTTCTTGACTGGATGGTACCTGTTGCCATCTTGAGGAGGATCATAAGGTGGCCCATGAAGAAAAGTTCAGGAAACCTCAGCTTGGGTTCGAGTTGCCAAAGCAATCCTCCTTTTGTGGGAGAGATAAAACCCCCAAATGGCCCAAATTCCCCACCCTCAGTCAATGATAAGCATTCCTTTCCCCAAGAAGCAATCCAGGATCATAAACCCAGCTGTTAAACCTATGCCCTGTCCTGCTAGTCAGAACAAGACACTTTTGATACTTTTATCTCTCAGTCTAGTGTAGCTGGGTCCAGCTTTGAGTCTGTTTCTAATATACGTATTCATTTTTTCAGGGATTCCACCACTTAGTTTTTAGAGGAGCCAGTCAACCTGCTTGCTCTGTGTCCAGTTAGTATTTTTCTTTTTGGTGGGAGGTGGTGTTGGATGGGCAGGGAATTGCCCTGATAAAGCCCTACGGCCCTCGTCAGCCATACTGGCCAGGAAATGTGGGGCTTTTCCACTCACTCAAGATTAAAAGGCTTTCTCCAAGTTTTGTAACAGCTTGTACTTTATTACATATGCAACCTTACACATCTGCCATTTCATGCCCCTCTCCAATGTCATTATCTTTGTGATATCAGGTCCCTTTTTGCGCCAGAGGCAGTCTTTTGGGGCAGAGGAGATGGAGTCCTTCAGGCAGGCGTGGATCAATCTACAACTGATCATCACAGTCTTCTTACAAATATTTATACTTCAATCAGCACCCTTGGGGTATTATAACTTGGGAAGTTCAAGATAGGATGGAGTGAGGCTGCCCCTCACCCATGGTACAGGTTGGAATTAACTAAGGATGCTCTATTTGGCTTCTCAGAGGGTGAACAGGAGTGCATACTGGGACTTAGTGTGCATGGGGCATATCCTTCCCAAACTTGTTCTGGTGGGCGATGTTCTTTGACTCGAGTAGAGCCTGAGGAGGAGGCAAGAAACGTTAGGTTAGAGAGACGACAGAGTGCCCCCACTCTGGCCCTCAGTCACCCTGTCTCCTGAACTACCCCTCACACCACACAAAATAATCAAGGGGTAGTCATTCAGAAGTCTCCATTCTCCCCTACCCAGTCACAGAAGGTATGTGTGTGGTGGGGGTGGATGAGTTAGGGGTCTTCCCGGGGCACACCTGGTTGTGGACGTAGGCTTGACAGTGGTAACACCAAGCAGACAGATCGACATAGCTGAGGACCAGAGGATGTCCTGAGTTTTCGTGGTGCTGGAGCATATGGCCATTGATGTAACGACCACAGCAGACCTGAGATTAGGAAGCGTTGGGTGGAATTAACACCCACTTGTATTTTGCTCATGGATTAAATTCCACCTCACCCCCTTTCCCTGCTACATACCTGATAGCAAGACAAACACACCCAATTCTCCTGGTGTGTTCCACAGTCCTGACACGGCTGGGTCACGTCTAGGCCTGCCTCAGGTACGGGGCATATGGACCCCAAATGGGGACACCAGGACAGTGGTGTCACAGCATAAAACATGGCCTGCAGTGGATGAAAATAAGTAAGCTATGGCCTCCCTTTCCACACCACAAGTCCCTATGTGGAAGTATGGCTAGGCAAGAGGACGACACCATAGTAGCAGTCTCTGTCTGAGCTCACCTGGTCCGTCTCAGCCTGGTTCCCAAAGGCCTGCATGAGCACTGTAACATTTATGTCCTGACCTCCAGTAGCCCCTTCTGGGAGACACTCTTCCTCTGGGTTCTGAGACTCTGGGATTTCCTGTACACACAGAGATAAGAGTGTATCTGAGAGGCCCAATTCTTGTCCCTTCTTCAGTGCACTGGGTGTAGTGGACCTTACCTGAGTTTTCTTGCCTAGTTCCAAAGCCCTGAGGTTCCCAGCCAGCTCACTGGGGGACAAAAGGGGTGTGACTCCTTGCAGAGGTGAAGTTGGGGGAGTCTTGTTATCAAGACACAAGGCTGGAGTGGTCTGGCCAAGTGTGGCCCCCCCAGTGGCTGTCTCTGAGGTGGTCTGGTGCATTGTGGCCTCCCCCGTGGCTGTCTCCGAGGTAGTCTGGTCCAGTGTGGCTCCCTCAGTGGCTATCTCTGAGGACTGGTCTTGAGTGAGCTGCACATCCGTCTCTGACTCAGTCTGACCTGGAGTGGACTCTTCCACAGATGCTGTTGGCGTGGTCTTCCCCAGGCCTGTTTCTAGAATGTACCCTCCTCGCATGGTCACCTCCTCATCTGGGCCAGGTTCGGCATGCTGGGATGTCTTCTTGGTGACTGACATGTAAGTGGAGGGTAGCTCTTTGTCATCTGTCTCTGGAACCATGGGAGAGAGATTCTTGAGTGTGGGTGCTATTCCCCCTCCTGCTTCTAATCCCTGCCCTCCCGGGCTCCCAAATGCCCCCAAATCCCCCAGCCCACTCACTCATAATCCGCAAGCTGCACCAGTATCTGCGATGCATGTGGATGGTCTCAGTGATCGACGTCAAGGTCCCTGATAGTGGGGGCCGTGGCAGGGTCAGCAGGGGCAGTGGGTCCCCTAGGAGGGTGCGGGTACAGGCAGCCATCGACTCTGAGATGGATGTCAGGTTATAGCCGCCCTTGAATAAGGAACAAAAAGTGGTAAGTGTATGGGGGGAGGGTATTATTCTTCCAGAGAATTTGGGGAGCAAGATGTGAGGCCTCCTAATGCCCCCTTAGGGCCCTACAATTTCTGGAGGGTAAGGGTTAGGGACAAGTGAGCAGAACCTAATCTACAGGCTGGGCAGCACCCACAGGTGAAGCGGTTGAGGAGGGAAAGCTGTGCTGTAAAGCACAAGACCACGACTACAATAACAACAATGTGATGGCAGCATCAGTAATAGCTGCCATTCGCAAGCGCTTGCTGTGCGCCAGACCTACTCTAAGCACTTTGTGCATATTAATTCACTTAATCCTCACAGCCATGTGTGCTCAATCTGTACAGGAACCTGAAGCCACAGCATTTACCCCTGGCTGCGCCCACACAGACCCGCTGCTCTAACCTAGTGCAGGAATAATGGTCTTTCTACACGAATGCCTTTCACTAGCCTGGTACAGGAACCCCCTTTTCTTGGTCTCCATAGAAACCTCAGCGTACTCGTTTCACAGGTAAAGAAACTGAGGCCAACAGTGGTTAGAGGCCTCGCTGGAGGTGGCAGCTGCTGGTAAGAGGCAGCACTAGGGCCGGAGTCTGAGTGACCCAAGGTTCAGAGTTGTTTTTAACCACCATCCCCACAGTTTATTAGCAGCCAACCATCCCTGAGATGCCATCCTCGTGTGTGTGGGAGTGCAGAGGACAGCACTTGAGGGTGCTGACAGGGTTAAGCAAATGCTTGAACAGTGTATAATCAGAAGCTACAACACTATACTACGCACTCTATTAGCCAGGCCCATCTCACAGATGAGGAAACTGAGGCACAGGGGGTGGGAGTGTAACGGGGGGTCCCCAGGAAAAGGCGAGGTTCCAGGTTCCCTGCCCCACCCAGAAGGAGGGTGGAGCTGAGCAGGAAGAAGAATCTGGAGAGGAGATTGAAGAGGAAGCAAGTAGGATGGAGCCAGAAGGAGACCTGGAGGAGGCATGTGGAGCAGAGATACTTTAAGAAGCGGCTCTTGTTTCAGGTCCTGGACTGTGTGAAACAGACGTGGGTGAGAGACCAGTGTGGAGGTGGACTACGGCAGCGTTTATCTTGATTTTACTTTTGCTTTTACTCCTGTTACACAGTAGGGAGAGGAGCCCATGATAGGCTTTCAGGCCTTGCTTTGGGCCAACTACTTTTGGGTGGACTTTTACCCATGAGGGGATGGGTGACTTTGGGTGTTTGATTTAGAAACTATATTGTCTTTTCTGTTTTGCACACTCGTTGTATTAAAGTTCCTTTCCATTAAAGCTCTTATATGTTTTGTCTTGATGGGGAAGGTGGCAGTATGGGAGGAAGAGAGCAAAATCAAAACCAAGGTAAACAATGCCATAGTCAACCTCTCCACGGGTCTCTCACCCATGTCTATTTCAACCAGTCCAGGGCCAAGAAGAAGCAAGCGCAGCTTCTTCACCTGTCTCTCTGCTCCACATGCCTCCCTCAGGTCTCCTTCTGGCTCCATCCTGCTTTCTTCCTCTTCAGACTCCTCTCCAGATTCTTCTCCTTCCTGCTCAGCTCCACCCTCCTTTGGGTGGGGCAGGGAACCTGGAATCTCCCTTTTCCTGGGGACCCCCCATTACACTCCCAGACTTGTCTGGCCATTTCTGATCCTTTTCTATGGGTCTCCACTGGAAGGTGTTTTAGACTTGTGACGGGCTCTCAGGCCTTGCTTTGGGCTAATCCCTTTTGGGTGGAATTTTACCCACGAGGGGAGGAGTGACTTTGGGTGTTTGATTTAGAAACATATTCTTTGTCTTTTCTGTATTGCACACTCATTGTATTAAAGTTCCTTTCCATTAAAGGACTAACATACAAAATGAACACTCAGAGTTGTTACTGTTGGTGTCATTAGTGTCATTAGTAGGTGGCAACAATCCCAGGTGGGGGCACTCGGAGCAGACTTGAGGAAACTATCCTGAGCATCAATGCCTGCCACCAGACAAACTCCCATGTTTTGTCTTGATGAGGTGGCTGGCAGAATCTATTTAAAGCTAGCAGGTTTGGGGCTCAGGAGTGTCCTTCTCCCTGCCCTGTACCAGGATCACTGAGTAATTTACAAAAGGCCTGAATTTGTCTCAGGAACTTGCTAGAGGCAGTTCAAGCAAAGGTAAAAATTAGACCCTGGAGTCCGGCTGCCTGGATTCAAGTCCAGGCTCTGCCACTGATGAATCTGTGACCTGTCAAGGAAATGACTGCAGAATACCAAGTGCCAAGAAGAGTGTTCTGCACACAATGAACATTCAGAATTGTTGCTGTTGGTGTCATTAGTGCCCAGTAGGTGACAACAATCCCAGGTGGGGGCACTCAGAGCAGATTTGAGGAAACTATCCTGAGTGTCACCGCCTGCTACTAGAAAGGCAGGACTTCGAGTTTTCCAAAGCACCTGCACTGTGAGAAGAGGGCTGAGTGAGAATTACCTCCAGGATCAGGATGACACGGCCACCGGCCAAGCCCATCAGCAGGTGGGTGAGGTGGGCATAGCCCTCAGGTGACACCTGGCAGCCTCCCAGAGGATCCCCCTGTGCAGCGTCAAAGCCAGCTGAGACTAGCACCAGCTCTGGATTAAACTGTGGCAGCGAGAGAAGAGATACATGGGCATGAGGGTGGGGGCTCGGGCAGCCAGTAAGGTGAGAAGGACCCAGAGAAGTGGAGACAAGGACAAATGATGCCGGAGAGATGGTGACATGGACCTAAATCCACATGGCCAGAACTCTGAACACAGAAAGGGGAAGATGTGGAGACACAAGACAGACAGAATCAGAGACACAGACATGCAGACAGATCGACAGACACTGGCACATCAGACACAGAGACATGAAGACACGAGCAATGGGTGAATGATGACATAAGGTAGAGTCGTAAGACAGAGCGATACAAGACGCAGAGGCCTGTGATGTGGCGAGTCAGAAACTAAGGGATGGCGCCAGGAGACAGAGACACAGCGACGCCTGAGGTTGAGATAAAGAGGAACCATTCATGCTTCCCAGGTAAAACATGGAACACACATGCATAAGACAGGGTTTTATACATGCAGGGCTAGCAGACGGCAACACAAGGGCAGAAGATGGTCACATACAACAGCAAAACATAACCACACACCACCAGTCCCCCCCACTGCAGTTTCTCACAGAGGAGGTTAGTCATCCACAGCTACCCCTGCAAAGACGCAATTATACACATACCATCCCCACAGCCATGACAGTGGTACGTGCTCACTGCTGTACCCACAAGGAGGAGGTGCCTTGCTCAGTCACACACACAATCTCAGTTTCCCACACAGAAGTTAGCCACAGCCTGATACACATGCACATCCCCACAGAAATCAGATGGCACTCACGCCCTCAGTCTCTCTGTCTCTCTCTCTCTCTCACACACACACATAAGATAGTTACCTAAAGCTACTCATGCAGTCAGGTAAATTTAGACAAGTTACCTCCAGTGAGAGACACAGACAGATATAGATGACTGTCATAGCCTCCCACATGCAGAAAGTTACACACCAGCTGTGACAAAAACAAGCAGTCACATACACTGTCACACCCATTACACAGAAGTTAGTGTGACAAACAGCCACCTGTGCAGACATTCTCAGTCACGGGGGGGCATCACCACCTACAAATAGGCACTAATGATGGTGTGCACAGCTGCCACAAGGTCACATCCCCTGACAGCCACCACTACAGCCACCCCATGGCTGCCTGGAACTCTGGCACACCTGTTGCTACCCACAGGATCACATCACATACATTCTAAGCTGTACCTCATAGGCAATGGGGAGAACCAGGCGATGCCAGGCAGTCAGGTAGTCAGCGTCACCCACACGGGGCCCATTCCAGGCCACGTTGACAGTGAAGCCTGTGCCAGCAGCCCGACCCATCTGGCTGCTGGAGCCTTCATCTCCCATGGGAAAGAAGGTGCCGTGATCATAGCGGTGCAGGGAAATGTACAGCACACTGCCGGGGACAGGGAGGAAGAGGGACCATGGCTGGTTAGCAGCGGCCTGGCTCCTGTGGATGTCTCACCCCCAAGGCAAGCCTGCCCACCCTCTTGACGCCTGCTCTGCCGCAGCCCCTCACCTGGCGTCCTCCTCAAATATACGCTGAGTTCCGTTACCATGGTGGATGTCCCAGTCCACAATCAGGATCCTGGAGAAGGAACAGCTCTTAAGTTACCCAAAACACTTACCCTGGGGAGAGGGGAATGGCTAGATCCCTGGGGTCTGTCTGTCTGTGGGAGAACTTATTGTGGGTGGCAGGACTCATGTCCCTGGGGAGAACATCCATACACTGTCAGGCACAGGAGCTCCAGCAGACTTGAGGAGGAAGGCAGAGGCAGACCTCACTGTGGCCCAGAGGAAAGTGCTCAGAGCTGAACCCTGGGCTCTCTGGGTAGTTACTAGGGAAATAGGGCCTGAATTTTGTGGTGCTGGGAAATGGATTTGGGTCTTCTGAAATAAGCACAGGGACCTAGGCCCAGGTTCTGTCAGACAGTTGTCAGGAACCAGATAAGCTGGGGGGCGGGCCCCTGAAGTCTGCTTTAGGAGCACTTTTGTGCTAAAATCTGGGGTGGGGGGGGACCTATCTGAGCAAGCATGGAGAGGCTAGGTCCTGGGCCCTGTCCTAGAGAAATACTTGGTGACAGGAACCTTGGTTGTGCCTGGGTGGGTCCCAAGGGTGGCACCACAGGACGTGCTGAGAAAGCACAGGGCTAGAGGCCCCCTGGGGCCCTCACCTCAGAGCATGCCCACTGATGGTCTGGGCATGACGAGCAGCCACAGCCACAGAGTTGAAAAAGCAGAACCCACAAGCGGCATCCGGCTCTGCATGGTGTCCTGGGGGGCGCACCACAGCAACCCCATTCAAAACCTGGAGGGAGAGCAGGGAACAAAGGTTGGACCATCCACCTCACTGCTTCCCCTCCTGTTCTCTTCCCTCTCCCCTCCCTTCCACTGCTCTGCCAGCTGCTAGGGGACCCAGCTGTGTAGCCTCCATTGTCCTGGATGTACCTCCAAGCGAGCAAGCAAGACCTCTGGTAAGCTGGGGGGCCTTCCAGAAGCCTCTTTCCCTAGCCCAACGCTCTCAGGCCCCTCACTTCATTCGTCTTTCTGCTTCCAACCTCAGGCCTCACCTTTCCTGACAGCACTGCCTCTACTAGGAGGCAGGCGGAGCCAGCAGCCAGCTGTGCACAGGCAAAGGTGCCGGGGCAGATGTAGATGGAGTCAAAGGTAGAGCCCTCCCGATGCAGCTCCCGGGCTTTCATCTTTTCTGTGGCGCGTAAACGATCCACGTACTCCACACTGGAGTTGGAGTGGAGGGAGACAGTGCAGTGATTCTGTACCCTCCACACCCCCATGTCCTACCACAGCTCCTCTAAAGTGGGAGGATGTTTGCTGTGGCCTCAGCCCCACCTCAACCTGGGGTCTGACCTGTGACAGGTGAGCAGTTCAGCATCTGTGGCAGGACGTGCAGGCAGAGTAAGGCAGCGCCCAACAAGGCCCAGCTCCTCCAGACGGCACATGATGCGTGAAACACGCTGGGGCATCTCAGGGTGATGGCTGGTGAGGGGGTCACCAGAGCCAAGAGCTTAGTGCTTGAGGAGGGAGAAGGGGACACCCCTGCTCACACAGTCCTGTCCTCAGCTACATACTTGTCCCACAGGTTGTAGTGGTCCATCATCCGGTGGTCATAGACCAGCCCTGTGCGAGGCTGCAGCACTGGCCACGTCAGGATTGGGAGCGTGGAGAGATGCCATGGTCCCACCTCCTCCTCCTTCTCCATGTAGTCCCCCTCCATGTTGAATTCCTCCAGGGTCTCAACTACATGGGAAGTCACATTCACCCCACTCTCCCACCGTGGATCCCTGTAATACTCTGGAGCTCTGTTCCAGAACCCCCAAATAAAAAAGGATAGAAGGCCAAGTAAGAGAAAGCCTGACCTCCCCCCATAAAAGTAGCCCAGAAAAGTCAGAGTGGACTGGAAGAGTTTTCCCCCAGGGCTTCCTGAAGATTACCCTGCCCCTACCTGGTCTCACAAGGACCTCCCAGAAGGGTTCTAGGGCTTCCAGAGTATAGGAGATCGAAGTCTGGGCACTGCAGTGCAGGGGAGGGGACATGTGATGGATTAGCCCATGGGTGGGCGGTGACGGTTCCCTGTTCCCCAATTTTGCCCAGGCTCACCTTGGGCAAGCGGCGCCAGGGGATTCCAGCATGGGGCAAGGGTCTCCCAGAAGTGTGTGGAGGGAGGCACTGACACCCTCAGCCAGGGAGCGGAGGTTGTAGCCACCCTGGGAGGAGTGTGGGGGTTTCAGGGAAAAAAAAGCAGAACTTACCAGTGGTGAGTAGTAGTAATAATGCCAGGGCACATGTCAAGCACAAGGAATTTAGTTCACTGAACAGTGAAGTGCAGTGATTATTACTGTTATGCCCATCTGACACAGGAAGAGCAGAGGCACCAGGGAGTTGAGTGACTTAGATGAGAGCGGGCAGCTGGTCAGTAGAAACGCTGGGAAAGAACTCCTGCCAGACTTAAAAGTTTTGTTCGCAGCCCTCCAGGATCCATGGGCCAAAGGACCAAGGGGGAGGGTCACTCACCTCCAGAGACAGGATCAGCCTTCCTCCTGCCAGACCCATGAGCATGTGGGTTAGCTGGGCAAACCCTGCTGGAGTGGCGGCCATCTCACCCTGGGCAACAGAGATCAGTCTGGCTCTGTGCAGCTTTCTTCCACTCACCTGTATCCCAGGGTGCCTGCCTTACCTTGGGGTCCCCACGAAGTGCATCAAATCCGGCAGCCACCAAGACCAGTTGGGGCTGAAACTGAGGTGGGGAAATGACCACATGAGGCACCTGCCCTCATAGCCCACCCCTCAACATTGCCCTACCCAACACACCCCAAGCCCCCAGGACCTCAAGAGCCACTGGCAGCAGAATGTTCAGGAAAGCAGCAATGTAGTCAGCATCTCGCATCCCCACCTGCATACAGAGAGGCATAATGGGACATTCTGCTACTTCCCTAAGCTGGCAGAAGAACAGGCAAGGGCCTCACTTGGGGCAAAGGGCGGGAAGACACTTACCTGGTTCCAAGGCACATTGATAGTATATCCCTGACCTTGACCAAAACCTGTGGTGGACCAGTTAGAGGCCTGAAGGTGGGGCCAGAACCGACCATGCTCATAGCGATGGACAGAGAAATACAGGACGCTAGAAGCAGAGGAAAAAAAAGAAGTGGGATGGAGCAACAAAAATGAATCTCTTAGTCACCCAGCCATCCAGCTACCCCTTGCCTTGTTATAGAAAGGATTTGGGCAGTCTTTTCTTTTTTTTAAGGGAAATACAACAAATTGTGGTAAGAAAGTATGAGACAAACTTAACAGCTACATTTTAATAAATGTTGATACTTTAGTTGTGAAACTGAATGCAACAGATATAAAAGCATTCTGAAGAAAAAATATCTTGGAATTGGGAATGAAACCCAGGTGAAAGGTCGGTAGCATATAAAGACTATCAATAGGAAGAAAAGAGTAGATTTGAAGAAAGTCAATTTCATGAGACAGTTAGCCATCAGAGTTGACAAAGCATTAACACTAAGCAAACTAACTTTATAAAGCATATAGGAGGAGACTTTTAAATAAATCTGACTGATTTCCACGGAAAGAATTGTGGACTCTAATAACAGTTTACCTCCTTGCTCTCCTATGATCCCAATCAAAAGACAGCAAAGAAAACTTAAATAAGTATCAATCCACAAGAGAGGGCAAGAAAGGTTATAAGGCAATAAGGAATTTAACAAATCCCTGGAAAATAGTCTTTAAAGTTCCAGGTTGGGGAGTAGGCACCCACGATGACATGAAGTTTCCCTTCTGGAGAAATCAAATACAGATCCAGGTCACTGCACATAAAGTCAATTCTGAATAGCTAATCCACTGAAAAACCAATTCATCAAATTTGATCAGGCAGATCAACGAAGTACACTGCTGAGGGGAGCAGCGGGCAAGACAGGAGAGGTCTGCGGTGCCATGTGGTCACCTCCCTGGCCAGGGAGTGAACTCTTACTGCAGTGGCTGCCCATAGCTTGACGGTGCTGAGACTTCACCCCTTGTGCCACCAGGAGGCCCTATTTATTTCTTTTAACTACTTAGCTTAGTTACTGATTTTCTTTACCTTTACAATAGCATTTTAAAGACTGCCTAATAGTATCTTAAGTACCCCAGGCCCTATGATGGAGTTAACAGAAAGATAGGGAGATGAGAGACTGATGGGGATGGATCATTGTTTCCATTTATACAGTCTTACTCTTAAGGAAGAATGAATATATTTATAATGTATATTTATAATACATCCACAAAGAACACAGATATAGCCTCTCATACATTTATCATGATTAATGAATGATAAATGATTGATAAATGAAGAATGATTAACAATGTCAAGGAATTCTTGTTATTTGTTTAGGCATGATACAATGGTAATGCTTAAAGGTCCTATGTTTCAAAGACATATTCTGGATATTTACAGAAGAAATGATATTGTATTTGGGATTAGCTTCAAAATAATACAGGAGGGTAGCAGTAAGGAAAATTATAGATAAACCATGATTGGCCAATGAGTTCATAAATACTGAAGCATTTAATTAAAGAAGCCAGAGGGTCCTCCCTGGTGGGTTAATGCGCAGAACTATGAAGCTATCAGCAGCCATTCACAGCACGAGTTCAATCCCCACGTGGTGCAGCAGACCTCTCCTGACCCACCAGCTGCTCCCCTGAGCAATGTATTTCATTGGATCTGCCTGTTCTCTCCCTACTCTGTCTCTAGTGAATTCTCTCATCCTCTGCACCTCTGGCTTGTATCTCAGTTCTTATATGTATAAATAAATCTTTAAAAAAATAAAGAAGCGGCCCTCCCTGGTGGCGCAG
>NW_004567128.1:28264616-28266284 GCF_000260355.1 Condylura cristata | reverse complement strand
AAAAAAAATTAAGATATATAGAGGATCAACACAACAGAAGGTCTAACATCTAACAGGAAGAGACCAGAGGGAACACAGTAGAACTCATCAAAGATGATGGAAGAAAATTTCCAAGGATTTAAAAAAAGAAGTCTATCTATTTCTTTAAAAAAAGAGAGAGGGATTTATTTATTTATTCATAGAGAGCTGGGGTACAGGCCAGAGGGGGTGAGAAGATTCACCAGACAGAGTGGGGAGCAGGATAGGCACACTGATGAACACTGCTGAGGGGAGCAGGAGGTGAAGCAAGAGAGGTCTGCCCCACCATATGGATTACTTCCAGGGCCAGGGAATGAACTTGCACTGAAGGGCTGTAGACAGCTTGCAATGCTGTGCTTTAACCGGCTGTACCACCAGGGAGGGCCAGAAGTCTACTTCTAAACAAAATGAGGAGGCTGCTCTGAAGGTTCAGAATACCAGGGGGGAAAAAGAACCTAAAACCTTCAGAGAGTACAATAATTCAGAAAGGAATGAAAATCTGATTGATACCAGTGATACTGAATGTTGGAAAATAATAAAGGAACACTTAGAGAACAACCGTCTTAAATGATATAATAGGCCACACGGTCTATGAATCTATGTGACCCTTTGACAGAAGACTGGATAAAACAATAACTACTTAAAAGAGTTTCCTACTGATAAGGACTTACTTAATTACCTTCTGCAATTAGGGTGAACTTCTATACTTTCTGGAGAGATATCTGGCCATAGTTCCCTGACTGTATTTATTTTATAAACATTTTAAAATTACTATTATTTATGCATGAAAGAACTGGGATCTAGACCAGAGGTGCAGGGTGGGAGGATTCATTAGAGACAGCGGGGAGCAGAACTGGCAGATCTACTGGAATACATTGCTGAGGGGAGCAGCAGGGTGAAACAGAAGAGATCTGCTGTGCCATGTGGGTCAGCTCCCTGAGGGAGGATCAAATTCATGCAGCAATGGTTGCTGATAGCTTGATGGTGCTAGGACTTTAATCCCTGCACCACCAGGGAGGAGGGAGGCCCCAGATCCCTCACTTTAAAGCTTATCAACCCTCTGACCATCAGCAATCCACTATTGGCAATTCATCCTAAGATACTAAAAAAAAGTGTAAAATCATTTATTTACCAGGCTATAGGTTCACTGTAGCAAAAACTAAGAAACATATCAATGTCCCAGGGTTAAATGACCAGGGGCACAGCTATACGATAAAACATTGTACCGCCCTTAAAGAGAACAAAGTGCTTTTAAGAGGCACTACATGGAGAGATAGAATGCTGTTAAATGCAAAAAGCAATTTGGTGAAGAACACATAGAGGACCTTTCTGTTAGGCAGTGTATTGAAAACAATTATGATAATGAATAATCACATATTTATAGGAAAAAATTTGAAGTGATAGGAATTACAGGAAACTACTTTAGACATTTTTGTATTAATTTTTAAAAATAAATATGTAGTATACTGTCATATATAATAGTAATTTAAGGTTTACTCTAATTCCAGGGTAAATTAGTGTGTACAAGATCTCCAAATATCGAGGGCCTCCTTGGTGGTGCAAGAGCTTAAGTCTCAGCACAATGATGCTATGGGCAGCCACTGTAGCATGAGTTCGATCTTCGGCCAGGGAGCTGACCCACATGGCACA
>NW_004567128.1:28215083-28264341 GCF_000260355.1 Condylura cristata | reverse complement strand
ATCTATAAAATGGGAGCCTAACAGTTCACCCCTCAGAGTGAAATTAAGAGAGAAGACTCACAGAGAGCCTGGTCCTAGGGTGAGTCCAAGAAATATGAATGTCCTCCCTCCCTTCTTGGGCTCTGCCTGGCTGGGCATGAAGGGTGGGTGGTTGCTGGGAGTCTAGCATCCAGTGTGGCTCTTGGAGCATACCTGGGATCCTTGTCAAAGGCGAACTGTGTCCCCTGACCATGGTGCACATCCCAATCCACGATAAGGACCCTGTGAGTGAGAGAAGGGGGCACCATGTAAAAGGATCAGTGTGAACCTGGGGGAACAGTCCAGACCAGATACTCCTGTGCCACTTCCATCACACCCACCCTGCTGTTTGCTACTGACCTCTGAATGCCATGCTTCTGTTGTGCATAGCGGGCAGCCACAGCCACATGGTTGAACATGCAATACCCATCCATGAGACTGTGCTGGGCATGGTGTCCAGGAGGCCTGGGTAGGACAGGGAAGACCACAGGTTGTGGGGGGCTCCTTCTCTGTCGAGACAGGCTCTCCCGGCTTCTCTTGTCCTGAACCACAACCCCCCCCCCCATTGCCAAAGCCTGCAAATCTGCCATGAACTGAGGAACTGGGGCCCTTGGGCCTACAATCCTAGTTTACAGCTCTCTCCAAAGGAAATCTTGCAATCATTAAAAGTATCAATGCAGACTCTCACACCCAATCATTTTGGGTCATTCCTGGGGACTCAGCCTAGAAGCTATATAATAAAAAGGGACAAATAACATGTTTATAGACGGACAACAATATAGACTGTGGCAGTCTTAAAAAGAGCAAATGATTGGGGAGAACTAAAATGATAAAGGGCAGGCAACTGGTTAACTTATTGTGCACTAATGGCCTTCTATACAGGTCAGAGAAAAGTTTTCCAAGATGTGTAAGTAAAAAATGCATGGTATGGAAGGGAGAGTGTCATGTGCCACCATGCTCTGTGGCTAAAAACAGGGGTAGAGAGAAAAGGCTTTTGTATTTTATCAGTTCTGAGATGCCAATCATAAGCTGTACTGTGAGTGTTTGTACAATGTATCTGGATGTCAAGATGTTACAAAAAAGTCCCTTAGAGTCAACAAAAGATGGTATTTTATTCTAAGATTAAGCACAGACTATTTCTGGGAGGATACATGAGTCATTGGTTACAATGATTACCTCCCAGGAAGGAAAGCTGGTGTCTGGGGGAACGGCAGCAGGGAGACTGTTTTTGTAGCCTTTTTTGTACCTTTTTTTTTTCCTGAACCACATGAATATACTACCCATACCATTACATTTTACATTTGAAGAAGGGATTTCTGAACGTAAGAAGCAAAATGCTGGTGAGTCCTACCTGACGATGGCCATGGCATTCCGGATCTCAGCCCCCAGAACTGCATCTACCAGCCTGAGGACGGAGCCTGAGGCCAGGCAGGCACATGTGTAGGAGTTCTGCAGAGACAGTGAGGAGCCAGAGAGGGAGCAAGGGAGAAAGTAGCCCTGTCCACTCAGTTGTTCCCCCCAAGGTGGGGTGGGTGTGGGGATGAGGGACCCCAGGATTGCCACCACCCCCTAACTTCACAGTTCTCATCCATACCGGATGTAGATAAACGGAATCATAGGTGTCTGCTAGAATGCGGAGCTCCCCCTCATTCATGTACTGGGTGGTCTCCATCAGGTCAATGTACTCCAGGCTACAGACACAGAGAGGGGATGAGATTCAGGAGCCTGCCTTCCTCCTTGTCCCATGTTACAGGCGGTGACACTGAGGTTTAGGGAGACTTGCTCAAGGCCCATGAGATTCCTTCCCAAAGCATCTACCTGCCCTCATTCACCTGGACAGTTCTTTCCCATCCCTACACTCCCCAGTCTTCACCTGTGAACCAACATCAGTTCTTCCTTCTCAGCAAACCGGGCCTGGAGAAACAAGTAGATTACAGGGCTAAAGTACTGGCTATGTCCAGCTCCTGCCCTCCACCCAGGGTGCCGGCCAGGACTCACCTGAAAGGACACACAGCGGTGTAGGAGGCCCTCCTGGATGAGCTGCTCTTTGATGGCATGGAGCCGCTCGGGGCACTCAGGGTAGCTGGATTCACAGAGACGTGGCCACACACACAAAGATATGTATGAACACTTGCGAACACCACATTCTTTTCTGCCACATGGCCCCCATCCACCATCGCTGCTCATGCCAGGAAATTTCCAGTCACTGTTAGTGACTGTTGGCTCCTCTCTCACAATAGAACCGAAGTCTTCCCCCTTCTCTTTGCCCCTACAGCTGCTCTATCACTTGTGCTCCTCACCGGCCTCCCCGCTTCTACCCTCTCACATCAGTCCTTTCTCCAGCTAGAGAACCGTCAAGAACCAAAACAGATCGTGTCTCTCCTGCACTCAAAACCCTCTTGTGACTTCCATCTCATTCAGCACAAAAGTCAAAGTCCTCCCAATGCCACACAAGGCCCTTAACAGCCTTCCCCATGAGCTCTCCCCAACACTCGCGCTGCGCTGCTTCTCCTATACTGGTCTCCGTTCTTCAGTGAAGTGAAGCACTCTTTATTCCAGCTGCTCCCAGATAGCTCTATGGCTCATTCTTCACTTCCTTCAGGTGGCTGCTCAAATATCAGCGAGGCCTTCCCTGACCATGCTATTTAAAATGGAAGATTCCTCTCCCTGCAGTTTCTACCACTCCCTCCAGCTCTACTGTTTCTCCATAGCACTTCTCCAACTATACACAATACTGCTTACTTTTTGTTGTTTTTTACTGCCTGTCTTCCCCCTCTAAAATGTAACCTCCACAAAACCAGGGGTTTTGTTTTATTTACTGCTGTCCTTAGCTTCTCAATAGATTGCAGGTATGTACTCAATAAATGAAGTTTTTTTTGCCATCGTTGAGTCTATGTTCAGACGGGTAAACTGGTAAACATGTTAACACTATAATTAGCAAAAATGACATGGGCTAGGAAAATCCTGAAGATTAGGTGTGGAGGAAGAGGAGTGACCAGGTAAAGACCTCTCTGAGACAGTCCCTTTGAGATGTCAGTGTTAAATGGGAAAGGAGACAGACTCTTTGGGAAGAGGCTCAGTCAGGGTGAAGAGCTGAGACGAGAGGTGCCTGGCATGTTGGAAAATCAGTGTGGGTGAAGTCAAGGTAGGGGAAGCAAATGAGGGGGAGGACTTGCTGATGAGATCACCAAGGTGTTGTGGAAGCAGGTCATGTGGAACCTGAGAGTCCAGAATGAAGAATCTGTACTTTGTCTGGAGGGCAAAAGCCTACCCTTGAAAGACTAAGAAAGAACATCACCTTGTACATTTTTTTTTTTTTTACTACAGTGTGGAGAGTGGACTAGGGTTGAGGATGGAAGCAAGGGCTGGGGAGCAAGTCTCTGCAAGTCTAGGTGAATGATGGCGGTGGGGGGAGTAGAAGTGGGGAAGAGAGGTGAGATACTGAATACATTTCAAACAACCTAAAGAATTCGCTGATGGATTACAAGTGTGAAAATTACAGTGAGTGAGTGGGAGGCATAATTCTTCAATTTCAACACAAAAATCTCTTTCTCAAGGAAGCCTTCTGGAAACCCTGGTTGTTAGTGGAGGGCTCTCTAGTAAACACTCTGGAATCTCCTGACCCTAAGTCCTCATTCATTGAACACGTAACACTGCTGTTGGCTGTTTAATGATTTGCTCTCCACTTACCCACCAGCTTCTTGAGAAGGGCCCTCTTTGTGTTGCCCACCACATCTGGATCACCAGCTCCTGCCACCCAATAGCACTAAACAATGGTTTGTTGGCTGAATGAACTTAGAACCCTTTCGAGCCTGCACCCCACCTCCCTAAATCATGTTTCTAGTTTCTAGGGTAGTATAAAAAAAGTACTGGTTTTTGCTAATAGGCTCTAAGTGTGTGCATTTGTGTGCGCTGGGCACAGCCTGGAAGAGTCAACCTCACCTGTCATCCCAGAGGCAGTAGAATTCGTTTAGCTGTTCATCAAACACCAAGCCAGTGCCAGACAGTATCTTGGTCTCAAGGTTCAGATCCTGCAGGAAAAATGGGAGAGACACAGTCATTAAGGGTCTGAGTCCGAAAGAATAAACCACCCTGTCCAGGATAGAGATCCTCAGGGTTTTAGTTGTCACAGGAAGGTACACTGGGGTCAGGGCCCCTCTCACCAGTTCTTGCAGCCCCACGACTAGGTCTTGTTCGGTCGCTTGGCTGAGCTTCTTCATTCTGCCTTTCTTCTTTACCTCTGCTAGACTGGGGCTGGAGTGCAGTGCAGCACCCTTCTTAATACCTCGCTTCTGCCAAACAGAGGGAAGGGTCAGAGTCCAGTGAACGGCCCACTGCTCCCCCTCCCCCTCATCTGCAAGTCTAGGGCCTCACCGAGGTGATGCAGGAGTCGTGAGGGGGCGAGTGGGGGTTGTGCCTACTCCTTCGCTGCCTGGTGGTGGTGGTGGTGGTGGAGGAATCCTGACCGTGGGAGGTCATGGTTGGGGAGAGTTCACCGCTGCGGCGGTTCTGGGGGTGGGGTGGATGTGACTGTGAAGGGGCTGGACATCCCCATCCCTGGGGACCCCACATCCCAGCTCCTTCCCAGGCCCCGCCCCCTTCTCCAGTCGCCAGCCCTGCTGCCAACCTATTCCCCACTGCCTCTTAAGCCCCGCCTCTCTCCAGGCCCCACCCCTCCCTCCACTGGGGTGTCCATTCCACCTGGTCTCGCCCATTCGACGAGGCCCCACCCCCTTCCACTATTCTTTCCCTTTGAAAATCTCGCCCTTTCACTCAGAGGTTCTAGGGCCCGCCCATGGCGGCTGATCACCGCCCCTTCCGCTTTTCCGAACAGCCCCACCCCCCCCGCTCCAGTTCCCAGACCTTTGCAATCCTCTCAGACTCTTCCAGACCCCACCCCCTCACAAGCCAGTTCTCGCCTGTCAATCTCCCGGGTTAGCCACCCAGCCTTTCCCTCAGACCAGCCCTGGCCCTGACTCCACCCTCAGCGAGCCATTGACTCCACCCCTTGTCGGGCGACCCGCACCTTCCACCCGGCCAGGTCCCGCCCCTACGGCCTCCAGCGGCCCGGCTCCTCTGGGGCCTGCCCCTTTCCTCCCTCCAGACTCCACCTCCTACCCAGACCCTACCCCCAAGGCTTCACGGAGCCTTTTCAACTCCCTCGGAGCCGCCCCCCGCCGGCCTCCGCCGGCCCGCCCCTTGCCGTCGACACTGCCCAATCTTAGCCTCACCTCAGAGTGCCCTGCCCCTTCCTCAAGCTCCACCCAGAGCTCCAGCCACTCGGTTCCCGGCGACCAGTGGGGCCGCGGGGACGTGAGCTCCTCCTTTCCATTGGGCTGCATCTCTCCACAACCCGCCCAGATCCCACCCACCACACAGGAGATTCAGTGGTAACGCCGCCGCACCTTGGCCGTTGGTGCCCCGCCTACCGAGCGAATTCTTTAACTGACTCGCTGGTCAGCCCAAAACGCCGGCGCTACTGCGCTTGCGTGAGGCGCGCGCCGCCGTTTGGGTGACGCGCGGGCTCGCGCTCTCCCCTTCCCCCACGGCGTCTTCCACCGCCACCCGGGTTGTGGTGGCCCCCGCGCCGCCGTCTCTGCCCAGTCACCTTAGGAGCCCTCAGGAGCCGCGCTAGCGGTGCGGTGTGCTGACTCGAGAGCAAACCAGCAAGCGAGAGAGTTAGGAAGGGGCGTCTTGGCTCTTTCCCGCGGCTTCCCGCGCGGCGCACCGTGATGACGTAGCGCGGACGGGGCGGCTGAGCTGGGAGCGTGGTGGAAACTGCTTGTGTGGCGGCCAGGGTGGGAGTGGTGATGACAAGTGTGATGGGGCTTTTCTGAAGGTTCACTGAGGTGGTACCCAGGAAGCACTTTCCAAGTGCCAACTATGAATAGAATGCCCGGGAAATGCCTGGTGAGGCGCGAGAAGTCGAGGGAGGGGCGGGTGATTTTTGTGGGACAGGCATTGTAAACCGCAGTTCTAAGAGGAGGTAGTTCCCATTATTAAGGCTGCTAGCAGATAAGGAAACTGAGGTTACAAGAGTCAACCATGTGACCTAGGGCTAGTTGCCGAAGGTCTCCGTGCTTCAGTTTCCTCATCTGCTGAGTTGTGATAATAGTTTCAGGGGCCAGAATGGACGTGCGGAGGGAGCTTTTTTGGGTGGCAACACCCTCCGCCCCTGCCCCAAGGTCAGAGCCCTCCGGGGTAACGTTGTTCCCGAGCTGGAATGGAAACTGTATCGAGACTTGGGGGGGGGGGTTGCCCCAGGAGCCCTCCCAACTTTCCGCCCTTGTGTCTAAATGTCTAAATTGCAGCAGCCCGGGAGGTCGGTTTGCCCTCCTAATCTCCTGCTCTCATTCTCTGCCATTTCCTACCGGGCTGTAGGCTGGGACCAGAGAGATAAGCGGTCTGGGCTTCAGCATCGCTGACTAATTGACAGCCCCGCAGCCCCGTAGGCGTCGGGCGCTCTGAACCTCGAAAACCTCAGTTTCATCTCGTCCCCCCCCCCCACTCTTCCTACATGAACGCCACTCTTCCTACATGAACGCCACTCTTCCTACATGAACGCCACTCTTCCTACATGAACGCCACTCTTCCTACATGAACGTTCCTCCGGTCCCAGTGGAAGAGGGTCACGAACCTAAGACCTTGAAACCACACACGCTAAAGAAAACAATGATACATACTGAGGAACATTCTGGGGTTGTGATGCCTGCAAAATAATAGAATAGGGAGTCTTGAAAGGGCCAACACCCATTTTTCTGGATAGTCAAGAGAAGTTCCTATGGAGCAGAGGTCAGACTTTCTATAAAGGGCCAGATAGTGAATAGTTTAGGCTTTGCAGGCCGCATACCACCTCTGTGGCTTACCTATCTCTCCTTCCCTTCCCTCTTTTCTTTCCCATAAAATAATGTGAAAACGAGTGCAATTTGCCCTTGCCCAGAAGGCCATAGTTTGCTGATCCCTGTTATAGGGTGTCAGTCTTTGGTCTCCTTTATCTGGCTGGAATTCTTTTCAGGATGAGTGCAAAGTTTCCATGATTGCTGAGGAGAGGTCTTCCCTTTGTGAGATATGAGGACAGGGATTCATGGGCAGGGTCAGGTTATTTATGGAATAGGTCCAGCAAATGATCCTGGACAGAGCGAGGACAGGGATTCCTACAGTTTCTATAGTGTTCTGCTGAGCCAAGGGGGCTTTATATATTGGGTAAGACAGGTATTTCTAGAGACTGCAGACTAGGAATTCCTGTATAAATTCGGGATGGGGCTCCTTAGTCTGTATTAGACAGGTTCCCATAAAGATATTGGGTGGTACAGTTCAGGTATGGGCACAGGTACAATTTAGGTGGCACAGGTATTTCTGCACAGATTCAGAGCTGTGTTCACATAGACAGGATTAAGTGTTTGTGTACAGATTCAGTCAAGAAATTTATTAATTGGACTAAATAATGCTAGTTGCTATAACTAACCAACTCAGCTTCCCAGTCTTAAAAAGGTAATGTTTATTTCTTGCTCATACAAAATGCAATGCCAGTATTTACTACTGGGCATTTATGGGCCCAGGGAAACTTCCATATTGTGACTCAGCTCTCCTATGAGTCCTTGAAGTTGTCACAAGCAATTGGGTTGGTAGATGGGGGAAGAAAGGGAGTAAGAAGTTGTTACAATCTGGTCTTGAAAGTGGTATCTATCTCTGCCTACATTCCTTTGGTCAGAATTCTGTCACATTTCCACATAAAGAATGTTGGGGGAGTAAGTGAACTCAGCAAGAAAGGGAACAAGTTTGAAAAGCCTATAGCAGTGCTTGCTGCAGGATTCTGTAGACTCTATAAGCACTCTGCTGTCCAGTGTGGTAGCCACTAGCCATGGGTGGTTACAGACCCTTTGAAATGTGACTTGTCCAACTTGAGATGGACTGTTGCCTATCTTGTAGATTTAAAAAAAATTGGTATGGATATCCCAATAAATTTTATACAGACTGAGAAAATGAAATAATATATTGGGAAAAGTAAAATGTGTTATTAAGTTCAATTCTTTAGTACAGCCATGTGAAAATTTGGAATTAACACATGTGGCTCATGTTTCTGTTGGACAGTGTTGCCAATGAGGGTTCTCTTTAAAGTTCTTGTGTGAGGGTAGGCATGTCTACAGGGTCAAGTTAATGTTTCCTGAATGGGGTCAAGAGAATAAATCTGTTGGTAAGGCAGGTTTGTAGGAAAAGATGAGGATTGGAGACACTGTAGAGTGAGAGGGAAGGTGTGAAGGCATTTTCTGCTGTGCAGATTAAGACTAGATAGTCCTTTAGCAGCTAAAAGTGTGGTTTTCTGTAGAGGGTTGGTTAGAGGATTCCCGGGATTTCCGATTGGGGTTAAAACTAAATTCCTGGAGATGACAGATCAGGTGACCTGTTAGCAGTCAGACCAGGGATTTATTTTGAGGTTGGGGACATACAGAATCAGGCTATGGGTTACTTAACAAGGGTAGGACAGAGAATCCTATGCAGTGCAGGTGTTTTTATACTGGATCAGTTCTTGAAACCTCTCAAGAGCCAGAAGTTCCACTGAGTAGTTAGAGCAGGGTTTTCTATACCAGCTCTGGTCACCGCCCCTGCTGGGACTCAGCCTGTGATCCCAGCAGGGTCTGGACACACTGAGGAAAGACACTTTCCTACAGGAGTTCAGGTTAGAGTTTTCTTCTCTCGGGTCAGGACAGTAGCTCTTCCTTAATTCTAGGACAAGACCAGGGCAAGGGTGTCAGAGAGTCATGTCAGGGCTTCCCATGCAGCGTAAGGAGAGCTTTTAGAGAGCCAAGTTAGGAATGCTTGTGAAGGGTCAAGTTAGAGTCCTGTAAATGCATTAAATTCATTTCTGTTGAGTCAGGAAAAGGCTTTCTGCAGAGACCAGTCAGTTTCTAGCACAGTTGGAAGCCAGGCCTCCTGGAGAGGGGCAGGATGGTGGAGCTAACACAGTGTGCACAGGGAGTCCTGTACAGTGCTGGACGTTCCTGCCACGGGGTCAGCCAAGAATTTTCTGTGTATGTTCAAGACTGAGGTTCATATAGAGAGTTGGCTCCTGGGGAGAGATGAGGTGTTATGCAGGGGGGTGTCAGAAGTCATTGCAAGCCAAGAAGGCCAGGGTTCCTGGAGAGGTTGAAGATGGCTATCTATCTCTGCAAATAGAAAGCCAAGTTCATGGTTCAGAACTAGCTGTTACTGAGAGTGAAGTGTTCCTGATGTGCTCCCTGCAGGGCAGGGCGCCAGTACAATGTGCACACAGAGGTATCCTGGCCAAGGTCAGGATTCCTCCAGAGACATAGGGGGTCAGGACAGGGAGACCTTCGCAGAACCAAGAGATCCCTGTGGTGAGTGTAGACTGATATGACTCTGCAGTGGGCTAGCACAGCAGCTAGCTGGAAGGCTGTTCTTTCGAGGACAGCTGCTTCTCCACACTGTGTTCAGGATGTGCGGGCCTGAAGGAGGGGAAAAGCCATAAAGAGAAGCAGCCCATTTGTGAGCAAGACTCACTTGGGGGAACCACCTCACCCATAGTCCACTCCTTAAACTCAGTGTGTCAGGACAAGCTCATCAGGTCTGAGTCACGCTTTTTCATGAGTGAAGTGTGAAGTTAGGAGTATAGAGCCATGCGTCACTTAACAGTGTTTCAGTTGATGACAGGTGGCGGTGGGCCCAACAGGTGATACATTACAGCCTCCGAGTGTGGTAGGCTACACTAGCTAGGCTTGTGTAATCACACTCTATGATGTTTGCACAATGAGGAAGTCACCCAAGGCTGCATTTCTCACAGCATATCCCTGTCATTAAGAGACATACAACTGTCCTTCCTCGTATTTTCCAGGATTTTCTTTCAGGTGTTTAAGAACTAAAGCAACTAAGGCCTCCCAGCTGTTGGTGAGCCACCGTGAGCACTCAGTAATGGTGCTGCTTACTGTAAGAGCTGCTGGCCAGTATGGCAGCCAAGTCACAGAGCCTGGCATGCCTGAGTCCCCATGGTGAGGCCCCAAATGAGCCACTTTACCTTTGTGGCCTAGAACATCACATAACTTGGCACATGCTCTTGAGTAAGAATTTGTTAATGGAGGGTTAGATCCCCTGTTCGTGGGGAGCAGTTTGCCCAGGTGAGTGAGAAGGTATATTGGGAAGGGAATCGACACTGGGGGGAGCTTCATCTACCAGATCTAAATATCACCCCAGAGTCTATTTTGTCCTTATCTCCTTCCCCCCTTCTCTACCATTTCCCATAGGGCTGCAGGCCTAGCTGGGCTGAGAGAGATAAGAGATGAATGACAGGAAGGCCCACAGGCAACCCCACAGTGCCACAATGGCCTTCTGACCTTGACAGTCACAGTCCAGCCCCATTCCTCCCTTTCCTATCCTGACTATGTTTTTTTTTCCTTGGGAGGGGCTCTCTAACTTACGCTGACTGAAACTATACATGCTGTTACCTCCACAAACAAGTATACCTAGAGTGACGCACATTGTCAGCCACTCAGAGACACTGTGACGTGGCACTGTCCGTGTGACCTGCTCACACGCACACCAAATTGCACAGAAATGCCAGACCCACAGGCATCCTGACACACATCTGTCCCACTGTCATGCCTCCACATGCAGTGTACACAGTCCTTGCTTACATCTCACAAATATTTATTGCCCAGTACACACGTCACACTGTCTCAGATCACCCTCAGTGGCACAGAAACAACCCCTTGCACACATTTCCACCTCCTCTCATAGAAGCATCCATGGCCTGTCACTTGTCGCCCTCCATCACTCAAACCCTCTCACCCAACCTGACTCTGAGTGTCACAGCCATGTGGCACACACACTGGCACCAATAGTCACACAGCAGGGAGAAACATGCCATCTCATAAGCCTGAACGCTGTCACAGTTTCGCGTACGCCGTTACAATCACACACCATGCCGGTCAGCAGAGCGGTGCAGCGAATCACACACTGGAACAGTCATGAAGCGTCACGTGGGCTTGCACATGGCCACATGTGGCATCTATAAGTTGTCATGAAAGAGTCATGGACACGAATCCACACCCCACCCACCGCTGCCCTTTATTTAGCCCCACACAGACTCGCACATCCAATTTCAGGACTCTGGTGGTTTTATTTTACAAAAACTTTGATGGCCCAGGCCAGAGAGTGTCTGGGGCCTAGAGGGTTGGGTTATACAGACTGGTGACAAGAGGGGAGACACAGCTCCCTCCTGCCATACTCCTGAGATAATACTCTATGCCCTTAGGAGCTGAGTGGAGCCACCACAGTGGTGGTGGCAGTGGTGGTAGGAGGCACAGGGCCTGTGGGGAAGGAGCCTGAGGGGGAGCCCAGCAGGGGTCCCGGGAAAGGCATGAGGTGGGTAACTGGCCCCGACAGCACCACAGGACCGAGGCCTTGGTAGAGATGGGCAGTACTGGATGGGCCCAATGTCAAACCTGAGGCCACCTCCCCACAATTCCCACTATTACTACCCCCAGCCACCACCATGAAGCCGCCAGCTGATCCTTCTGCTGGTCCTGTGCTTCCCAGGCTTGACCCTCGTTTCTTTTTCCCTTTTCCAGAGGCCTTGCGGTTTCGTGTCTGAATACCATCCTTTCGCATGGTCAGGGGCCGGTTTACCTGCCAAAAGGGAGGCCATGGGTGTTTCCCAACTCCATTCCCTTGCTTCTAGGACTGGCCCCAAAGACCCTGTTCATCCCATTTCTTCAAGAATAGAGGATTGTTCAAGGGTAGCAGGCAGCCGGTATGGACTCTGAGGTCCTGGGCCCTGGCTGGGAAGGTCTCTGATGCTAATCAGAGCTGCCCCAGGCCTAAGGCAGAGGAGTAGAAGTTAACTGATGACTGGAGGGGAAGCAGAAGGAGATCGGAGATAGAGGAGGGAGAAGGTGCTGGAGGGAGGAATAAGAGGAGGGAGGTGCAGGGAGGGAGGAGGGTGAAGGAGGGTTGGAGAAGGGAGGAGAATAACAGGAAGGGGAGAGAAAGGAAGGTAAAGGAAGGGAAGTAGAAGGGAGAAGGAAAGTGGGAAAAGTGGAAGGAGAAGGGGTGGGGCAGCGCAGTGTTCCCAGGAGAGGGGCGTTCCCAGGGGCAGGGCTGCACCTGGTGCAGCTTGTAGTAGAGGCCGCAGGCATTGCACACGGGGTCCCCGCTCGCGTTTCTCCGCCACAGTGTGGTGGTGGTGGTCTGGCAGTTGGTGCACTGGGTACCTGCCCTTTTGCTGACAATCTGGGGGGAGAGAGAATGTGAGCATCAGCATGCTGGGAGTGGAGGACACAGAGGTGAAGGTCAGCTTGAGGATGGGGCTTCCTGGGCAGGGCAAGGACAGGGCCTCTGGTCTGGGATAGAGGCTTGGAGTATTGTGTGGGGGACGACATCTGTGGTTCTCAACTTTGATCAAACATTTGAGTCACTTGCGGAGTTAAAGAAAGTGATGCCCAGCCTGCACCTTAGACCAATTAAACCAATGCAGGTAGGAGAGGGCCCCAGGTCCCAGTGGTTTCCAAGTGCCCCAAGGTGATTCTGGAGAAGAACTGAGGCCCCAAACTGGTGTGCAGGGAGAGCCAGCTTGCAGTCCTGCACATGCTGGGTTCTGACATGGGGGCACTGGGAGGGGCTTCCTGTAGCATGTGAGGGCAGGGCTCCCTGCGCGGAGGAGAGCAGCAGTTCCTAGGGAAGAGGAGGCAGGCCTGTGCTCTTACCAGGCGCTTCTTGGGCCGGATGAGAGGCCTGTTCTGTCCATTCATCTTGTGATAGAGGCCACAGGCGTTACACAGGTAGTGGCCTGTCCTGTCCCGCCGCCACAGCGGCGTGGCTGTTGCTCCACAGTTCACACACTCCCTGGCCTCTGGTGGGGTGAACAGAGAGGAGTGGAGAGCCAGGCTTGGCTCAGCTTTGCCTGGGACCCACCCCCACCCCCACCTCCCTTTTTGGCGGAACCTCACCAAAGGACGTCAGGGGCAGGGTTCCACGAAGCTTGGGGGAAGTATAGGTAGCTGGATTGAGTGGGCTCCCAGTGGGAGAAAAGAAGGTACTGGAAAATTCAGGGCCTCCATAGGCACTGCTGGGGACAGGGATTGATGATGGCAGTGCAGGCCCCAATGTCAAGAGGTCCGGACTCAGCCGCTCTGTCTTTAAGGTTTCCAGAAAGCTGCCGCTGCCTTTCCCATCAGGATCTTCTGGAGCCTGGGGAGGGGAGTCCTCACGGGTGGGGCACACAGTTGAGGCAGGGTAGAGCCCAGTCTTGCCGTAGGCCCAGCTGGCATATGGCGAACCTCCTGAGATCCCCTCCATACAGTTGAGCAGTGGGTACACCTGAAAGACTATGGCAGGGGCGGGTATGGGAAGGAAGGAAGAAAGGCGAGGAGATAGCAGTCGAAAGCCTTCCTGATTGCAGGGTGCAGTGGCGGCCAGGGTTCCAATCTTTTCATGTGTCTGGAGAAGTTGCTGCTGGCCACTGGGGAGCTCTTTGACTCAAATCCACTCTAACAGCTGCAGTGACCCCTAACCGTGTCCAAATGGACTTTGAGGATGACTGTTAGGATTTGGAGCCCCATAGATCACTTGACAATGAGGGCCGCCACCACCTCCTTCCAAGATGGCTATTTTAACACGGCAGGTTGAGAACATTGGCATGCCCAGGTCTGGACTTCACAGACACGTGAAGGCTTCCAGCCATTTTCACTGGGCTTCTGCCCTAGCTGAGGGTCTCCAGGACAGCCCCAATAGCATGGAGTCAGTGCCAGGACGACCGCCAAAGGGGTTACCTGGGGAGTGTCTGTAGGCCTCAGCGTCCCTGTAGTAGGCCAGTGCAGCCGCTGCAGCTGTGGCTGTGCTCGGAGCAGTGGAGGAGGCCGCGGCGTCCAAGCCCTCAGGCCCAGAGGGGAAGAAGACCCCAGACTCTGGAGGCGAGGGCACCAGGGCAGGATCCACAAACTGGGGCACGGACTCAGAGGTCCCCAGGGCCCCCAGGCCAGGGAACTCCATGGGACCTCTGGGGTTTGATCTGTGGGGACAGGCAGGATCCTCAGTCATGGAAAACACGGTTCTCTTCCCCCTCCAGCCCGTTTCCCCCCTTGCCCGCTCCTCCCACTTCATCGCTTCCATGTCTACACCCCTTCTTTCCCACCCTTAGACCCTCTTCCTGCTCCTCATCCTCTCACTTCCCATTCCTCCCTCATCTCCCCCTTATCTTCCACTCCATGTTCTCACTCCCCATCTTCCCTCCTTGTCCCAGTTTATTTCTCTCCCTCTCCCTCTCCACTTTCTTCAATGCCCCACTCTTCCCTTCTTCTCTCCCTCCTGTCTCTTCCTTTCACTCCTCCCACTCAACTTTCCTTCTTTCTTCTCCTCTTCCCCCTTTTTCTCCATTTCCTTTTCTCTCCTTTTTCCTCATCCTCTTCTCTCTCCTTTTCTGCTCATCTGGCTCCATCTCCTCATGTTTGCCTCCCTCTCCCCGATCTTCCCCACCCTTCCCTTCTGGAAGAGTCTGGGTGGGGTGGGCTTGGGTGAAGAACCAGCGTCCTTTGAGCCCCTTGGTCCCTCCCCTAGACATTGGGGTTCACCCTCCTGCGCTCCCCAACTTCATCTCTATCTTCTTACTTTCTCAGAAACCCCATGGTTTCCGGCTTAACTCCCCCTCCCCCACCTCTGTTGGGTCTACAGACCAAGAGCCCTCTTAGTTCCTCCCTGCTCCATGGGGAGGGTCAGAACCCCCCACTGCTTATCTTTGCCATCCCCGCCCAACTTTTGAAATCACCCCAAGGCCAGTGGCTTCCTCTGAGGAGGGGGACAGGTGGGAGGTGTTCTCTCTGCTCATGCCCTCTCCCCAGGAGGTCTGCTAGAGTTCTGCTTTCAGGGTTTTTCAGTCCCCACCGTCCTCTGGAGCCTCAGTTTCTCCTTGAGCCAGACAGGGTGGAAGTGGGGCCAACATAAGGCCCGTGAGATGGTGGCACCTTTTCTGTCACTTTGCCTCTACCCTTCCCTTTGTGACTTTCTGTCTGACACGTCCTGCCACCAGTTTTCCTGCAGTCACTCTGGTGTTCTCCTGTCTCTCTATATTGCTGTGGCACGTCTTCCCTTCCCTTCCTTCCTTCGCTTTATGAATGTCGGATTATCTTCCCCCTTCTTTGTTTCCCCACATAGCTCGCCATCTTTATTTCTCTTTTATTTTTGCCCCTCTCTTAGCTTTCTCTATATCTACTTCTGTTTTCCTTCTTCCTCCCCACTCACAGCTCTCTGAACCCCTTTCCTCTGCCCCTTGGCCTTCTGGCCATATTTCCAGGTCCACCTGTTCCCATATCCCTGACCATACCCCACTGCACACAGCCTCAGATGAGCAGGGGAGCCTGCCGCTGTCCCTGACTTGTCTGAAGAGTGAGAGCTTCAGCTTCCCTGTTGGCAGGATGGAGTGATGGAGCTAGAGCAGGAGGCCAGCTTCAGAACCCCTGCCTCTGTGACCTGCTGTGTGGACAGGCGAAGGATTGGGCCTGGGCTTGGCGCTTGTGCTGGGCAGGAGGCGGGCCTGTGTCTGTGCCCAACACCAACTGCTCTAGGCCCAGCGTGCTGTCCTCTCTCCCTCTTGAGGGGGTCTTGCCTCCATCTCTTTTCTTTCAGTGTCCCCACATCTTGGGGACCTACCTTCCTGTCTCTCTTCTGTTCCTGGGTCTCCGTCTCTTGCTGTGTCTCTTATCCTTTCTCTGAGTCTTCTGCTTTTTCTTTCTCTCCCCGTCACTGTTGCTTGCTGTTTGTTTTTCTACTCATCTATTTCTCCCTCCCTTTTTTGTCTCCCCGTGTCTCTTACTCTTTTCGCCTCTACCTATGCCTTTCTCTCTTCATCTTCACCCCACTCTCCATAATCCTCCTCAGGCCCTACTGCTCCCCACTCTTCACCTGACACCTTAGCAGGTCCAGGGCTGCCCACCCCTCCCATGGCAGGGGCCCAGCCCCCCTCCCCCCAGTTATCACTCTCCGGACAGAGATAAAGTTTATCTCGAGGCTGGGGGATATGAAGGCTCCTTATCAGCTGCCCCACTAGAGTAAGTGCTGCCCTAATGGTGGCAGGCAGCTGGCCGGCACCCTCTACTCTCCCTTGGCCCAGCCCCTCACCCCAGGTAATGTCCAGGTCCCAGCCCTCAAGGGAGGGTCCCTGGGGACTGAAGGTGGCAGAGTTGGGGTCTGGGAGAAGATGAGTCTTGGGAGGGTTTGAGGGTCTGATAGGGGGTAGAGGAATCAGGGACAGATTTGGGGTGCAGTTACGGTGTTTGGAGGAAGCAGATACAGTTTCATGAGCAGAAATGATCTTAAGAGATCACATTTAGGGAACAGAAATGGGATGGCAAAGTAGAGACAAAGTTGGCGATCAGAAGTGAAGTTTGAGAATAAGAGGTGAAGTTGAGAGGTTAGAGAGTTGGTTTTGGGGTGATAGGTGGATTCTAAGGCTCATGGAAAAGTTTGGGGGCCCAGGCATTCTGCTGAGGTGGAACTGGAGTTTCGGGGTCAGAGGTGGGTTTGGCTGGGAAGAAATGTTTCTGATGACTAGAGGTGGGTTAACATAGGAGGTGGGTTAACATAGGAGGTGGGTTAACATAGGAGTCCTCAGTGAGGACTGGGATGGAACTGGAAGCAAGTTTGGGGGCCAGAGAGATTTATGAAGGCAGAGACATTTGGGGCTGAGATGAGGTTTAGGAAAGGCAGGCACAAGAATTCATGGGGCAGGGCAGATTTAGGGCACTAGGCTTGCTGTTCTGAGTGACAGAAACATTTTGATGTGCAGGCATGGGGCGGGGGAGAGATGTTTTGGGAAATCGGAAAAAAGTTACAGGAAACAAATAACAGGGTTTAACATGGCGGAGGATGGAGCTGAGTGAGGTAGGCCAGAGACAGTTGATGGGCCAAAGAGAGAATTTGGGACAGAAACAAGGATATAATGGAGAGTAGACAAGGACTTAGAAAGCAGAAATAGGCAGAGGGGAGCAAAAGTGAGCTTTTGGGGAGAACTCAGAGACAACTTTGGGTGACTAACATCAGATTGGGGTAGAAATAGGATTTGGGAGGATGAAGACATGGTTTAGGGGCCAGAGTTGGGATATGGAACAGAGTTTAGAGATGGGGGGAACAGCGATTTCTTGGAAGGAATAGGGAGGAAACAGGGCAGAGAGGGGGATTTGAGGGGTAGTTTTAGGCTAGAGACGGAGGTTGGAAAGTCAGAAGGGATCTGGAGGAGGTGTAAAGGAATTTAGGGTGGTAGATACTTTGGGGGCCAGTGGTGAATTGGGGCAGTAGCCTTGGGGTAAGGGGTAGCAGGCCCAGAGTCTGCCCTGCTGGGGGCTTTTGGGGGGAGGGCTGAGACTGACCTGAGCTGGTTGGTGCAGATGGTTCAGCCGCTTTGGGGATGTGGCAGAGCTCAGTGTGATCCCAGGGGTGTCCTGGCTGGCCTTGGCCTTTGAGGCCCCCTTCCTCCTTCCCTCCCTCCCCACTCCCTCCTCCCTCCTCCCCAGGGAGTGGCTGATGCCCCAGTGGGTGGGGCGGGCTAGGGGAGGGGGCAGGCCCCCTGCTGGTGGGGCACCCTTCAGGCAGTGGGGACCTTCCTCCATCCCACCTGCCCACCCCCACAGATTCTGGGACCCTGTTAGACTTGGGCTCCCATGGACTTCAATGTCCAGCCAAGCAAAATGGACTGAAGCCAAGATGAAATGTTAACAGCACGTTCGGTTTCTTGACTCCGCGGAGCTTAGAGCGAGTGAGTGTGAAGCCCCTGTGTGCCGGGGCAGGTGCCCACTGGGCCCTTATGTCTGTGAGGCCCTGGGTGCAGGAAGAGGAGGGGTGGGACTACACTCATCTTGCAGGAAGGAAGAATGAGGTTCCAAGGGGCCTAATTCAGTGGGATGCGAACCAGAGTCTAGGGACACCTTGCCGACCCAGGCCCAACCTGGGGGCCAGGCCAGGACTGGCGGGAGGCAGGGGCACACTCACTCATCGCCCACTGGGGCTTACGCCAGCTCCGGCCTGCCCTGGGGCAGCAGATAAGTCTTATCAGATGGAGGCCACCGTGGCTGTTGGCTCAGCGGTAACAGGCTGTCTTGGGATGGGGGGCGGGGTTTGGGGGGCACCCAGGGACAGCGGCCTCAACTGCTTGCCCGCCATGCTGCTTTGGACGCGGGAAACAGGTGGAACCAAAGCTTGGTTCCTCTGTGGGTCCTTGAGGAGTGGGATAGGGTGGGAGAAGGGAATCAGGACTGCACGGAAGGAGGAGGCAGAGAGGAAGGGAGACAGAAACAAAGCTAGAGATGGAAATAAGGAGATACAGTGAGTGACAGAGATGGTGAAAGAGACAGAGAGTTGGGCAGATGCAGAGAAAGCACAGAGAGAAAGGAGAGACACAGGGGGAAGGAGACACAGAGAAAACCAGAACTAGGGAAAGACAGGGACAGGCAGAGAATAAGGGACAGGTGGAGACAAGTCCAAAGGTAAATCCTGAAAGTGACAGAGACCAGGGACACAGGTGGAGGAACTGAGCAGGGAGACAAAAACAAAGTTGTGGAGGAGGGAGAGAGAGAGAGCTACTCACACAAAGCCTGAGAGAAAGTCCTTGAGACCCCAGGGGGCAGCTGGGTCAGCCCCCCGCAGGTGGCAGGTAGGATGGGGGATCTGACTCTGCCCTCAGCCCTCTGAGAGGACCCCCTAGAGTCACTAGGCCTCTGCACCTCAGTCCCCACCTTCCTGCCCTGTCCTGCCTCCCCTTAAAATACTAACAGCACTGATGGCAGCCAGTGTCCCACACTGATGTGGATCTGTGCTCGGCCTGTTCTGAGCACCTACTCCTTGTAAAATCAGACACACGTCCACACGGTTAGTTCCAACTTGGGCCTCCACAGGGCAGGGGGTGAGACTCCCCAGTCACGGACACTGGACAGAGCATGCCCAGCCACTCACTGAGACCTACTGAGGCAGAGGGCAAGGATGAAGCCTTGGATCAATGGGGTCCACTGATCCACTGGCTACCCCAGAGGAAATTTAGCATCCTCACTTTTCCCCTCTGGGCCTCAGTGATCTCATATGCAAAACAGGAGTTTGAGAAGGAAAGAGCAAGCCCTTGGCCTGTGCTGTGTGCTGTGTCCTCTGAGCCCTCATCAGCAAAAACCAGGGCAAAGACCTCTAGGACTTAAGTGTGGGCTGTTCAGGAATCCACTTGGGAGCTCATTCACCCTCCCAGGCTTTCCTAGCCACTGACTGATCATGTGACCTTGGGCCACTTACTGTCCCCTCTGGACATCAGTCCCCCAACTGGAAAGGCTGGCTAGTAATAGTGCTTACTCCATAGGGCAATTACGACCACTAAATGAAATTTAATCTGTGAGGTGGTTTGAACTCCCTTGAGTGTGAAATCCCAGTGAATGTAAGTAATCTTGTTTATGTACCAAGGTTCTGCTGCATGCAAGGGATTGCAGTCGGACCTTTCTTACGCCAGGCCCACTGATTCTAGCACTCATGCTAATAATGTGCTGACACCAAAACTAATACTAACTCGAATGTTAATCTTAACAGTGTTAGCAGTACCAATTCTAACCAATGCGAATACTATTACCCTGATTTCTAAAACTATTAATTATTTGTTCTATTGACAATAAGGTGAATGACACTAATACTGACGCTAGTACATTTCCTGGCACTGATACACTATGATAACAGCAGCATCATTTGCCCAGCGCCTCAGGCTCTCCACACATAACCTTCGCTGGATCCTTGTGTAAGTGTGTCTTCCAGGGAAGTGAAGATATTCGCCCAAAGTCCTGGGTTCTTGTCTCAGGTCTGACATGGATTTACTATGTAATTACTGAGCCTCAGTTTCTTTGCCTGGGAAATGGGTACAGTCGTTAGCAAGCACACTGAGTGTAACCTCTCAACACAGGTCCTTCCTGACACACCAGAAGCAGCGAGCTCTGTAATGGTAGACTTCCTAGTTATTACTATTAGAATAGTCTCAACGCTGGGGGTGACACAGTAGGGAAATCTGCCCTCCTTGGGAAGGACACCTGGAGGCCTGTCTCAGACAAGAGTTTGAATACTGGACTCAGCCCATTTCTTTCTAAGTGGAGCAGAAAAAGGGCTCAGAAAGGGAAGTAAAGGGTGGAGAGTGGGGGCCTCATATTTCGGCCTCCATCAAAAACCAGAAACCCTGAGGCTTTCAAGCCAGGCCTCACCCCATTCCCTCCCCCATCCCAGTAGAGGGGCACAGGTCCAGAAGTCTGTGGGGACAGTTCAGCCAGCAGGGAGGCAGCTGGGAGTGGGCAGATAAGGGAATCGGTGGGGCCAGGCCAGGCTTTGGGGGGGGACCCAAGGAGGGTGGGGGTGGAGAATGGGTGGGGGCAGGGTTTCCAGGCCAAGCATCCTGTCAGGCCTTCTTTTAAGACTCCATCACAAGTCCCATTGTCCTCTCTCTCTCTGGGAAGCCTTCTATGACTGGATACCTCCCTCTTGGAGTCTTCTGGGGTTCTAGAGCTTGGTCTGAATTCATGGCATTCAAGCAAATCATGCCTTTTCCAGACTGTGGAATGCCCCAGTGCAGGGTGGAGCTTCCCCTCAGTGACAGCAGCACTGAGAGATCATCAACCAAAGACTGCTAAGATCTCATACATTTACCTCAGAACCTCAAAGTTTTTTTTAAAAAAATAACATAATAGTTTATTTTTACACCACTTTGTGCCTTTTCCCATGTCAACTGTAATCCCTGTGGGCTTCCCATCACCAAATCACCCGTGTGCCATCACCATGGTCCAGTGCATTTCCCTTCCCCCACTGTTTTTGATCCCATTCCCCACTCCACTCCCATAAAATGTCTCTGGTATATAGTTTATTACTATTCTCCGCCCCCCCCCCACCCCGGTCCTTTATACTCCTGCTATAAGTGAAACCATCTGGTATTATTCCTGTTTCAAAGGTTTTTTTTTTTTTTTTTTTTGTTTTTTTTTTTTTTGTTTTGTTTTGTTTTAGGGAAAGAGGAAGGAGTAAGAACATGGAAGGCCACCAGGGACTATGGTGGAGGACCAAAGGTGTTTTGGTAGTTGGGGAGTCTCAGTAACCACACCTGAAGGGGCAAATCCAAAATATTAACAAGGATGATGGTTAAAAATAAATAAATAGGGCCTCCCTGGTGGCAAGGGTTAAAGATACAGCACTATCAAGATACTGCCAGCCACCACGGCACAAGTTCCATCCCCGGCTCAGCCTGGGAGCTGACCCACATGGCACAGCAGACCTCTCCTATCTCGCCTGCTGCTCCCCTCAGCAGCATATTTCAGTAGATCTTCGTGTTCTGCTTCCCACTCTGTCTTTTGTTAATCCTCTCATCCTCCCCCATCCCCTACCTTCTGGCCTGTACCCCAGTTCTTGTATGCCTAAGTAAAAAGAAAATCTCTTAAATAAATAAATAAAGTCAGCTCCTAGTCCTAGAAAATAAGTATTTTTTTTTAAGATTTATTTATTTGTGCATACAGCACTGGGGTACAGGCCAGAGGCTCAGGGGCGGTGAGAGGCTTCACCAGAGACAGAGTGGGGAGCAGAACAGGCAGATGGACGAAGTACACTGCTGAGGGGAGCAGTGGGCGGGCCAGGAGAGGTCTGCCACGCCATGTGGTCACCTCCGGGGCAGGCGGGATCGAACTCATGCGGAAGTGGCTTTAGCTTCTCAGCGCAGTGTTTTAACCCGCTGCACCACCAGGGAGGGCCAGTATTTTGGTTTTTTAATGAAGTATAAAGGGTACTATAACAAACATTCAATTTTGTCAAATATTACTATTTCGTCTTTATATTCTTTTTGAAAAAGAAATGTGATATTACAGATAAAGTTGAAGATTTTGCAGTTTTGTTTTATCTTCCACAAGGGGATTTTTCCCAGTACTACATATGTTTATATGCCCACCAGTAACCTAAAATACTGGGGATTTGAGCCTGTTTGTGAACTTCATATAAATGGAGGTGTGTGCTGGCTTCTGTTTAACATATGTCTGTGACATCCATCCAGGTTGTTTATTAGTTCAATAATCCATTCTCTTATTTTTTTTGAGATGTATTTAATTTATTTATGTATACAAGAATTGGGGTATAGGTGAGAGGAGGGTTGAGAGGATTCACCAGGGACAGAGTGGGGAGCAGAGCAGGCAGATCAAGTGAAACACACTGCTGAGGGGAGCAGGCAGGAGAAGGTTGCTGTGCCATGTGGGTCAGCTCCCCGGCTGGGGATTGAACTCAGGCTATTGTGGCCCCCATAGGGGGCCCAATAGGGTAACCAGGGAGGCCCCAAATTCACCCTTTTTAAGGGTACTTTTCAGTGGTTGGTATAGTTTCAAGACTGCAACTGTCACCACTTCATCACCCCACAAAAGGAAATCTTGTACCCATTATTAGTCATTCCCATCCCATTCGCCCCTCTTACTCAGCCCCTGGCAACCACTAATCTACTTTCTGTCTCCATAGACTTACTTATTCTGGACATTTAATATCAGTGGAATGTGTGGTATATTGTGATTGGTCTCTTTCACTTCAAATTTTCAAGGCTTATGTAGCATGTATCAATACTTCATTGCTTTTAAAAGGCTGAACAATATTCCAATGTATGAAAATTCTATGTTTTGTTTATCCATCTATCTGATTAATGAACATTTTTGGCTATTACGTATATTACTGCTATGAACATTCATGTAAAAGTTTTACTGTGGACATAAGTTTTCAATTGTTATAGGCATATATCTAGGGAAGGAATTGCAGAGGCCTATGGTACTTTTGTGTGTAACTTTTTGAGGAACTGTGAAAATATTCTCTATAGCAGCTGCATGAGGGTTCAAATTTATCTATATTCTTTCCAACATTTAACATTGTCCTTCAATTTTTGACTCTAAACATCCTAGTGGGTATGATGTGGTACCTCTTTGTGATTTTGATCTGCATTTCCCTAATGACTAAAGATGGTGAACATATTTTCATGTACTTGTCAGACATTGTGTATCTTCTTTAGAACAGTATCTATTCAACCCTTTGCCCATTTTAAATTGTGTTATTAGCACTTTATTGTTAAGTAGTAAGAATTCCATAGGTATTCTGGTTACTAGACCCTTATAGATGTGTGATTTGCAAATAGTCTCCCCTATTTGTGGATTGTCTTCACATTTTAAAAAGAGTTATTTTTATTTATTTATGTATACAAGAATGGGAGTGCAGGCGAGAGGTTCAGGGGGTGAGAGGATTGACCAGAGACAGAGTGGGGTGCAGAACAGGTAAACTGACTGAAATACACTGCTGAGGGGAGCAGACAGGAGAGATCTGCTGTGCCATGTGCATCATCTCCCTGCCCAGGGATGGAACTCATGCTGCAGGGGCTGCCAATAGCTTGATAGTGCTGAACCCTTTGTGCCACGAGGGAGGCCCTGTCTTCACTGTCTTGAGTGTTGCTATAGCACAAAAGCTTTTAGTTTTGAAGTCCAATTTATTTTTTGTGTCGGTTGCTTATGCTTCAGGTATCTAGTAATCTAAAAATTACTGCGTAACCCAAGGTCATTAAGATATATGACTGTTTCCTTCTAAAAGTTTTACAGTTTTAGCTCTTACATTTAGACCTTGCATTCATGTTGTGTTAATTTTTGTAAATACTATAAAGTAGGGGTTCAGTTTCATTCTTTTGCTTGTGGGTATCCAACTGCCCCATGCAATTTTAAAAAAAGATTTATTTACTTATGCACACAAGAACTGGGGTGCAGGCCAGAGGTGCGGGTGATAGGAGGATTCACCAGAGACAGAGTGGGGAGCAGAACAGGCAGATCTACTGAAACACAGCTGCTGAGGGGAGCAGACAGGAGAGGTCTGCTGTGCCATGTGGGTCAGGAAGTGAATTTGTGATACAGTGGCTGCTGATTGCTTCACAGTGCTTTAACCCATTGCGCCACCAGGTAGGGCTCCCCAATGCCATTTGTTGAAGACTTCTTTCCCCATTGAGTTGTCTTGGCATATTTGTCAAAAATCAATACCCATAATGTATGCTCTTATTTCTGGGCTCCCACTTTTATTGTATTGATTTATACATTATCTATTTTTATGCAAGTGCCATGCAGTTTTGACTACTGTAACTGTGTGGTCAGTTTTCCTTCCTGTCTTCCTTCCTCCTTCCTTGTGACCATTCTGGGAGTCTGGCATTTCCAAATGAACTTTAGGATCAGTTTTGCAGTTTCAGTAAAGCAGCTGAGATCCTGATAGGGATTTTATTAAATCTGTAGATCAATTTGTGGAGTGTTGCCATCTTAGCACTATGAAGTCTGTGAGTATAATGTTTCTCCATTAATTAAAATCTTCTTTAATTAAACAATGTTTTATAGATTACATTGTATAATTCTTTCCCATCTTTTATTAAATTATTATAAATAATTTACAATAATATCCTTATTACTAAGTATTTTATTCTTTTTGGTGCTATTATAAATGAATTATTTTCTTAATTTCATTTTGGGATTGTGTCCTGCAGCTTTGCTACACCTCTCTTGTACGTTCCTTCAGATTTTCGATGTAAATATCATCTCATCTGCATATAGAGGTCGTTTAACTATTTTTTTTCCAATATGGAAGTCTTGTATTTCTTTTTCTTATCCGATTACTCTGGCTAGAACCTCCAGTACAATGTTGAATAAATGTGAGAGTGAACATCCTTGTCTTATCCCTGATCTCTGAGAGAAAGTTTTTAGTCTTTCTCCATTAAGTCTAAAGCTAGCTGTAGGTTTCTTATAGATGCTTTTTATCAAGTTGAAGACATTAACTTCTATTTCTCATTTGGACTTTTCCCCCCTTAATTCAACATCCTCTGGATGTTGAATTTTCTCAAATACTTTCCCTGAATCCATTGAAAAGATCATGTGGTTTTTGTCCTTTGTTTTATTAATATGATGTACTACATTGAGTGACTTTTGCTGTGGAACCAATCTTGCATTCTTGAGATCAATTATAGTCATGGTTGAATAATACTTTTATCGGTTATTGAATTGTTAAGTAGTATTTTATTGATGATTTTTTGCATCAGTAAGAGATAATTGGCCCGTAGCTTTTTTTATCGTGTTATGTCTTTGATTTTGGTGTCCAGTTAATGCTGGCCTCATAAGTTTGTTGCATTCTATTGCTGAGCAATATTTCATGGAATGGGTATAGCATAGTTTACCCATTCATCTGCTGATTAACATTTTAGTTGTTTTCATTTTCCCCCTGTTATAGAAAGCCTGAAATTTACAAACTTATTTTTCTTTCTCTGCACATACATGTGAAAGAGTTTCTCTAGAGACAGGGTTATCAACCCAACTACCCATCCACCTACCCACCCATTCGTTCATCAACCCACCTGCTGCCCTCTCTCCATCCTCCCTTCCTCCCTCTCTCCTTCATTCCCTTCCTTCTTTCCACAAACATCTTTCTCCTGGCATAGAATATCTGGGTCCAAAGCAACCCATCTTTTAAAAATAGGCAAGAAACCTGATATAGTTTTTGGTAAGGTATTTTGCATGCTGAAACTAATTTTCTCATACTTCCACAGCAGCATTCTGGGGATCCCTAGAGCCTGAATGAATTACAATCTGGGAACTGTTTAGAGACCACAGCTCACAAGACTAGGGACTCCCTCACCTCAAGAGTCTCTCACACATACTCTTTCATCCATCAGTTATTCATTCAGGAAGCCATACTCTTCCTTTCTTCTTTGCCTGACTCATTTTCTGGTTCCTCCTCTGTATCAGAACTGTAACTGTCCGTGGATCTCTTCTCTAGTTGACACCTTCTTTCTTGGTGAATTCATGCAGTCTCTGTCTTCAAAATAGCTGCAGAATCAAACCACTTTTTATCCCCTGCCCTGCCAGCGTGGCACCTGCTCACCAGGACCACTGAAGTAGCCTCCAGCTCACTGTGTTCCTCTTTTGTGCTCACCTCTCAGTCTGTTCCCCTCACAGCAGCTGGAGGGAAACCATTAAATCCTAAGTCAACTCAAGGCTCTCCTCTGCTCACAACCCTCCCTCTGGTCACTCTCCTGTCACTCGGGGTAAAAGCAGGAGCCCTCCCCATGGCCCACGAGGCCCTCTACTTTCTGCCTCTGCACCTCTCCCACCTCACTCCTGCTGCTCCCCTTTACTTACTGCTCCCCTTTACTTACTGCTCTCCTCACACTTCCTTGCAAACACCAGCCACACTGGAGCTTCAGAACTTTGGCACTTGCTGTTATCTCTGCCTGGTATATGCCACCAGTTACTAGTGTAAGTCTTAGATCTGTACTCAAATGTCTCTTCAGTGAAGCTCCCCGAACATCCCACCACATACTAGAAACTACTGCAGTGATTTTTATCTGTACTCCCTCTTTTCCATGTTTCCTATTTCTCCAAAGCATTTATCATCCTCTAACATACTTCATATGTTCTTTACTTCATTTTATTTTCTATTGTTCTCACAATAATGACAGTTCCACAAACATAGATATGTTTATCTCTTCAACACTGTTTTTCTAATGCTTAGAACAGGGCCAGAGATACACTAGGTGCTAATATATGTCTATTGTTGACTGAGTAAATGGTGTGGTGATGGTAGGAACACAGAAATAGGAAATTGGTCCTTGCCTTGTCTACTTTGTCATCAGGAGTGTGGGACAACCTACCAAATGCAAAGATTGAAAATGCCAATACTGGGTCCTCCCTGGTGGCACAACAGGTTAAAGCACAGCACTATGAAGCTATCGCAGCCACTGCAATATGAATTTGATCCCTGGCCAGTGAGGAGAACCACATGGCACGGCAGACCTCTCCTGACACACCTGCTGCTCCCCTCAGCAGTGTATTTTGGTCAATCTGCTTGTTCTGCTCCCCACTCTGTCTCTGGTGAAGCCTCTCACCTCCCCACCTCTGGCCTGTATTCCAGCTCTGTATGTGTGAATAAATAAATCCTTGAAAATGTAAATACCCTGGGGGATGAGACCAGAGAAGGTGCTCAGGGGGGACTAGTGTTACCAAGGTTGGTCCTTGAAGATTTCATGGAAATAAGGGAGATCTTTGGGCCCAGTGAGGCCTATGAGGTAGAGGAAATAGTAGGCAGTACCTGGAAGGAGTGAAGTAAGTTCTAAAGGATGACAAAGACAGGCTCACTGACAAGGAGAAATCTGTCAGGGGCTTTGAATCCCAAGAAAATGACTCTGGAGTTACACCTTAGAAATGTCATACCTTGGTCACTGACCCGCCAAAAGCTCAGAAACACCAAGCCCCAAGCAAACACCCACACATAATGCCAAGACAAGAATAATGAAGAACACATAGTAACT
Organism: Condylura cristata; assembly: GCF_000260355.1. NCBI lineage: Eukaryota > Metazoa > Chordata > Mammalia > Eulipotyphla > Talpidae > Condylura > Condylura cristata. The sequence continues at coordinate 28,236,986 of NW_004567128.1, read as the reverse complement.
GAGATGTAAGAATTTATTGGGGCAGCTTGGGTGGAAGACATTCAGTCATTTGGAACACTAAACCCAACTCAGCCCCCTGCCACCAGAATATGTGACGTGCCTACGAACACAGTCCTCAGAGTCTAACAGGAAACAGAATGGATAAGGGCAGCCCCATTCACGAGGAGATATAATTGGATACCTCAATCAGGTTTCTGTCGGGGTCTCGGAAATAGATGGACATAATGGGCCCTTTCGCCCCAGTTCTCGGGACTGGACCCTCCTCAATGGGGATGTCACAAGCCTGAAGTGGGAGGAGAAGAAAAAAGTCATTCATACAGGTCCATGTGTGAGACCAAAATTTAATTCCCTTGAAGTGACCTGGAAGATGATGGTCTTTCTGACCTTATATACCATTCTTCCCTCCATCACTCTGCTCCACACCTTTATCAGCTGTGTGGCCTTGGACAGAGTACCTAAAAACCGCAGAACAGGCAGATCAACGAAGTACACTGCTGAGGGGAGCAGTGGGTGGGTCAGGAGAGGTCTGCCAGTTATGTGGGTCACCTCTGGGCGGGGTATCAAACTCATGCTGTAGTAGCTTTAGCTTCTCAGTGCTGTGATTTGACCCGCTGCGCCACCAGGGAGGGCCCCCCAACTCATATTCTTAACTTCTATGTTTCACCTGCTATGTTTCCAAAACAGACTTTTTCATGGATACTTTCCAAAGAGTCCTGGATATTTACACAGAATATATTCAAGACCTTAGTCTGTGTTTCCCAAAAGGAGAATCAGTGTCCCCTTTACATGAAATCACTTTAAATGTTACAGGACCATCAGAATTAATAACAGGAGGGTTTCCCTGGTGGCACAAGGGTTATCAGCCACTGCAGCATGAGTTCCATCCCCCACCAGGGAACTGACTCACATGGCGCAGCAGACCTCTCCTATCTCCCCCGCCACCCCTCCCCTAAACCCCTCAGATTTGTACTTCAGTAGATCTGCCTGTCCTACTCCCCACTCTGTCTCTGGTGAATCCTGTCACCACACCTCCCCCACCCGCCTCCTGCACCACTGGCCTATACCCCAGTTCTTGTTATGCACAACTAAATAAAAATAAATATTGAAAAAATAGGAATATAACTCACCTTGAGGTGCTGGATCATATCCTCCAGGGGCACTTCTGTGATCAGACAGATGTCCAGAGAGCCTGGAATTGGGTGAGCAGCTTTGGGTTCAAATTCCTGTCCCACCTCGTGGAGGTTAAATTTCTGGTCTCCAAAACATAATGCTTTCCGGTCTCCCTATTGGGGAGAGAAAAACACCTAGAATGAAACCTCCAATATGAGTGTGAGATTAAACACAAAGCACTTCCCCACCACCACCACCACCACCTACCCCAATAAGGTTAAAAATAAGATCAGGGCTTTTCATGAAAAGCAATAGCCCCTTGCTCCACCTCAGTCTCATTCCCTGCAGGCAACCGTTTTCAATGTGTGTATTTATTTTTCTTGGAAATTTTTTCCATATCTTCAAATAATATGCTTATATTATCCATGGCAGAGACAGCAATTTGGCTACTTAATATAAATCTCTCTCTCTCTCTCTTTTTTTCTTAAGCATACATACATAACACTAATTTCAGTGTGGTCCATTGTGTGCCCTGCTTTAAAAAACCTACATTTCTGGGTTCTCCCTCATGGAGCAATGGATTAAAGCACAGCACTACTAGCTTTGGCACATGTTCGATCCCCAAACGAGGAGGTGACCGACATGGCACAGCAGACCTCTCCTCTCTTGCTGGCTGCTCCACTCAGCAGTGTATTTCAGTAGTCTGCCTGTTCTGCTCCCCACTCTGTCTCTGGTGAATCGTCTCACCACCCTTGCACCTCTGGCCTGTACCCCAGTTCTGTATGCTTAAACAAATATATCTTTTTTTTTTAAATGACATTTCCCAGCATTCCTTGTTGGTAGACAACCTAATATGGACCAAAAGATAAAATGTAAGCAGAACTTGTGGCTAGAGCTTCTGGGAACCACCTGCCCTACTTAGCTGGCACATATTTTTTACATCATTCTTCATTTTGTGCATTTTTTCATCTCGATTGTAATCCCTGTGGACTTAATTCCCACCACTGATCATGTGCCATCACCATAGTCCTGTGCACTCTTCCCCCCTCCCCCATTTTGATCCCATCTCCACCCCTGTAAAATGTCTCTGGTTTATAGTTCATTGTTTTTCATATTTTCTTTATTCCAGTTGTTTTTTCTTTTTTTTTTTTTTCTGGTCCCTTATGCTCCTGCTATGAGTGAAATAATCCGGTATTTTTCTTTTTTCTTTATGGCGGATTTCAGTTAGCATGATCCCTTCCAACTCCATCCATGTTGCTGTAAAAGGCATGAGTGTATCTTTTTTTATTGCTGAGTAATATTCCATTTGTGTACCACATCTTTTTAATCCAGTCATCTATTTTTGGCAACATGGGTTGATTCCACATCTTCCCTATTGTAAATGGAGCAACAATAAACATGGGGTGCAGGTGTCCTTTTGAGTCAAAGTTTTTGCATTCTTTGGGTAGATATCTGAGTCATATGGAAGCTCCATTTTTAGCAGTTTGAGAAACCTCCAAACAGCTTTCCATAGTGGTTGTACCAGTTTGCATTCCCACCAGCAGTGTATTTCTCTCCACATCCTCACCAATATTTGTTGTTACTAGTTGTTTTAATATGTGCGTTCTCACTGGTGTGAGATTGTATCTCTTTGTGGTTTTAATTTGCATCTCTCTTATTACAAGTGATGTTGAATATTTTTTCATATGCCTGTTGGCTGTCTGCATTTCCTCTTTGGAGAAGTGTGTCCTTAGCACTTCTGCCCATTTTTTGATGGGGTTGTTCATTTTATTTTTGTTGAGTTTAATCAGCTCTCTGTATATCTTTGTGATCAGTCCTTTGTCATTAGTATTATTTGCAAAAATTTTCTCCCAATTAATACAGTGTCTCTTTGTTTTGATTTGTAATGTCGCCTTTGCTGTAAAGAAGCTCTTTAACTTGATGTAGACCAAGCTGTTTATCTTTTCCTTCAGTATCCTTGCTTTGGTTGATGTATCCTTAAAGACGTTACTGAGGTGTATGTCATGTAGTGTTTTGCCCACCTTTTCATGTAGATATTTTATGGTTTCAGTTCTTATGTCTAGTTCTTTAGTCCATTTCAGGTTGGTTTTTGTGCATGGTGTGAGGTAGTAATCTAACTTCATTTTTTTTTTTGCACATAGCAACCTAGTTTTCCCAGCACCATTTGTTGAACAAGCTTTCTTTGTTCCATTGTATGTTCTTTGCTCCTTTGTGAAAGATTATCTGTCTATAAGCCTGTGAGCTTATATCTGGGCTTTCTATTCGAATCCACTGGTCTGTATGTCTGTTCTTGTTCCAGTACCATGCAGTTTTGATTATTATGGCTTTGTAGTATAGCTTGAAGTCTGGGAGTGTGATACCTCCATTCTCTTTCATTTTAGTCAGGAGAGTTTTGGCTATTTGAGGTTTTTTGTAGTTCTATATAAATCTCATCAATATTTGTTCTATTTCTTTGAAGAATGTCATTGAAACTTTTATTGGGATAACATTAAATCAGTATATCGCTTTTGGTAGGATGGCCATTTTAATTCTCCTGGTCCATGAGCAGAGGATGTCTTTCCATTCCTTTGTGTCTCCTAGTATTTCTTTTAACAGTGTTTTATAATTTTCTTTATATAGATCTTTTACCTCTTTTGTTAGGTTTATTCTCAAGTATTTGGGTTTTTTTTCCTTTCAATTGTAAAGGGGATGGGTTTTTTGATTTCCACTTCTTCTGATTGGTTGTGTATAGGAAGGCTACTAACTTTTGTGTGTTGATTTTATATCCTGCTACCTCACTAAACTGGTTAATTGTTTTGATTAGTTTTTCTATGGAATTTTTAGGATTTTCCAATGTAAATTATCATATCATATGCAAATAAAGATAGTTTTACTTCTTCTTTCCCTATTTGGATTCCTCGTATGCCCTTTTCCTGTCTTATTGCTCTGGCTAGGACTTCCTGTATTAGTTGGAGAGCAGTGGTGATAGTGAACATCCTGATCTTAAAGGAAAGGCTTTCAACTTTTCTCCATTGAGGATAATAATATTGGCTGTGGGTTTGCCATATATGGCTTTTATTATGTTGAGGTATGTTTCTTATATTCAAAGGATTTTGAGGGCCTTAAACTGTGTCAAACGCCTTTTCTGCATCTATTGATAGGATTATATGGTTTTTATTTTTCTGTCAGTTGATATGATGGATTACGTTAATTGATTTTTGGATGTTGATTCATCCTGGGATAAAGCCAACTTGGTCGTGGTGTATTATTCTTTTAATGCATTGTTGGATTCTTATTGCTAAGATTTTCTTGAGGATTTTTGTGTCAGTGTTCATTAGGGAAATTGGTCTGAAGTTTTCTTTTTTGTGTTGTCTTTGTTAGGTTTTGGTAATAGTGTGATGTTGGCTTCATAGAAAGTATTTGGCAGTTTTCCTTTTTTCTTAATTTTTTAAATGAGTTTGTGCAGAATGGGCACTAGTTCATTTCTGAATCCAGAAGAGATGGACAAATTCTTGCAAGTCTACAATCATCCAGAGCTAGATAAAGAATAAATAGAACAAATAAACAGGCCAGGTAAAATTCATTTGTAAATTCATCTGGTCCTGGGCTTTTACTCTTGGGGAAGGCTTTAACTACTGCTTCAATTTCACTGCTTGTAATTGGCCTGTTTAGTTGTTCTATGTCTTCTTTATCTAGCTTCAGATGATTGTAGACTTGTAGGAATTTGTCCATCTCTTCTAGATTGGTGAACTAGTTTGCATATAGCTGTTCATAGTAGTCTCTGATTGTTCTTTTGATTTCTTCTGTATCTGTTTTAATTTCTCCTCTTTCATTTATGATCCTGTTTATTTGTGCTTTCTCCTGTTTTTTTTCTTTGTGAGCCTGGCTAGGGGTTTGTCTATCTTATTTACTTTTTCAAAGAACCAACTTTTGTTTTCATTAACTGTTTGGATTGTTTTCCTAGCTTCTATTTCATGTATTTCTGCTTTGACTTTTATCATTTCCTGTCTTCTACTGGCATTTGGGTTATTTTATTGTTCTTTTCCCAGTTATTTAAGGTGGGAGATTAGGTTGTTTCTTTGACTTGTTTCTTGTTTCTTTATGTGAGCCTGTATTGCTATATATTTTCCTCCTATAACTGCTCTTAATGTGTCCCATAAGTTTTGGAGAGTTGTATCCTCATTATCATTCTTCTCAAGGTATTTTTAAATTTCTTCCTTGATGTCCTCATTGATCCAATGGTCCTCCAGTAGTGTGGGTTTCGATCTCCACGAGGTGGTGGGTTTCTTGCATTCTTCATATGGTTTATTTCCAGTTTGATTCCTTCATGGTCAGAAAAGATAGTTGGTATTACTTCAGTCTGAGTGTATCTATTGATATTTGTCTTGTGTCCCAGTATGTGATCAATCCTTGAGAATGATCCATGTCATTTGAGGAAAACTCAGATTTTTGGGGGTGCAGTGTTCTAGAGATGTGTTAGACCCATGAGGTCTAGGTCCTTGTTTAGAGCATTAGTGTCCTTGCTATTTTTTGTCTTGTTGATCTGTTCATTGTTGAGAGTGGTGCATTGTAGTCTCCTACTACATACATATTTTCTCTGATATGCGTTTTCATAGATGACAATAGTTTCCTGATATGTTTTGGTGCTCCTTCATTTGGTGCATATACGTTGATGAGTGTCCATGTCTTCTTGCTGTATTGTCCCCTTAATCATAATGTAGTGACTTTCTGTGTCTCTTTAAACCTTTTTTAGTTTGAAATCTATTTTATTTGATATAAGAGTAGCTGTTCCTGCCTTCTTTTTTGGTCTGTTTGTTTGTAGGATTGTTTTCATCCTTTTACTTTCAATCTATTGTTATCCTTAGTAGTTAGATGTGTTTCCTGGAGACAGCAGAAGGTTGGATTCTGTTGTTTTTTTTTTTTTCTAAAGATTTATTTATTTGTACATACAGAACTGGGGTACAGGCCAGAGACTCAGGGGCAGTGAGAGACTTCACCAGAGACAGAGTGGGGAGCAGAACAGGCAGATCAACGAAGTACACTGCTGATGGGAGCAGCGGGCGGGCCAGGAGAGGTCTGCCACGCCATGTGGTCACCTCCGGGGCAGGCGGGAATCGAACTCATGCGGAAGTGGCTTTAGCTTCTCAGTGCTGTGCTTTAACCCACTGCACCACCAGGATTCTGTTTTTTAAACCAGCCTGCAACTCTGTGTCTTTTTATTTGCTGAGTTTAATCCATCTAGAGTTAATGTTGATACATTGGCACCTGTATTTATCATTTTGTTTTTCTTTTTGTGTTTTTATTCCTTGTTTTTATCTGTTCTTTTTTTTTTTTAAAGATTATTTATGTATGCATACAGAACTGGGGTACAGGCCAGAGGTGCAGGGGCAGTGAGAGGCTTTACCAGAGACAGTGGGGAGCAGAACAGGCAGATCGATGAAGCACACTGCTGAGGGGAGCAGCGGGCAGGTCAGGAGAGGTCTGCTGTGCCATGTGGTCACCTCCGGGGCAGGGACCGAACTCTCACTGAGGTGGCTGTGGCTAGCTTACAGTGCTGCGTCCTAACCCATTGGGCCAGGGAGGGCTGTTTTTATCTGTTCTTATTCATCCCTCTGTTGGTTTTGGCTTAAGGACTTCTTGTAGTATTTTTTGGAGTGGGGGTTTCATTGTGACAAAATTGTGGACTTCTGACAAAGTCCTTATTATTTCTTCATAAAAGAAGGAGAGCTTCACAGGATAAATTATTCTTGATTGGTATTTGATGTCTTGGAGTTTGTTGAATATGTCCCTCCACTCTCTTCTTTCCCTTAGTGTTTCTTCAGAGAAGTCTGATGTCAGCCTGATTGGTTTTCCTTTATAGGTTATTTGTTTCTTCCCTCTTGTCAATCTCATCATTTTTTTCTTTGTCTTGGATTCTTGGGAGCTTTACTATGATGTGTCTTGCTGTATTTCTCCTTTCATCATGGCAGTTTGGTGTTCTCACTTGTATGTTCATTTTCATCTTCTTCATAATAGGGAAATTCTCTTCAATTGTCTCTATGAATATTTTCTCGATTCCTTGGCCTTTCTCCTCACCTTCTGGGAGACCTATGACTCTGATATTTCCTTTCCTCATGGTGTCAGATAGCTCTAGGAGTGTTTCTTCATTCCTTTTCCTTTTTAATCCTCTTTCCTTTTCTGTTTTGATTCTCTTTATTTCTGTGTCTTCAAGGTTGCTGATTCATTCTTCCATTTCATCAATTCTGCTTTTCCCAGAATTCTTTAGCTCCTCCAATAGTCTCTTAATCTTCTACATTCCTTTTATTTCCTTTTCTAAGCTCTCGTTTTCATTCTTCAGTTCATTGATTATTTGTTCCATATATTTTTTTTTCCTTTTCATCTTCTTTATGTTTGTTAATCATAATTCTAAAATCTCTGTCTGACAGGATGAGCAGTTCGTTTATATCTTTGTTGATTTCTGGTGATTGATCTTTCTGTGGTGAATTTTCCCCAGTGGGCTTGCTTGGGTACTTGTGTTTTTTCTTCTCCCGTCATTCGTTTCCTAATGCTTTCTATGTGTTAAGACACTGTGTTGCTAGTATTGGCTGGCATTTCTTCTGGGTGCTCCTGTGGTGGCTGAGGACTGGTACTCAGACCAGGTCAAAGACTAATGCACCAATCCTCCACAAGGGCGATGGTGGTGAGTCTGAGTGCCATATCTGGTAACACCCTCCCTCTGTGTTTCCACTGTTCTAACGGGGGAGGGTGGTGAGATTCCTAGCTTGTGATTGTGACTGGGGGATGCACATTCTTGTTGGCATTGATCTCTCTGTTGCCTGATTTCATAGAGGGGCTTTGTGCTTTTGTTGGCAGTGGCTCCACCCCTGGCCTGGTTTCCAATTTGTATAAGGTACTATGTGCTAATAGTGGCAGCTTTGCCACTGTCCAACTTGTAGTTATGACCAGGGCTGTGTGCTGCCCGTTACTGCAGGGTATCCCTGCCTGTTCCAGCAAGCTGCAGCCACGCCCTGCTGTTCTTCCAGCTAATGGCTGGGAGTTGAGTGCAGGCTGTCAAACCCTGCCTGCCACCTGAGGTCCAGGCGCCCCATTCACTGCAGAGTCCTGCCTGTTTCAGCAGCAAAGGAGCACCTTGGCCAAGGCTGACGCTGGGTGTTGTGGGCTGGCTTCCACTCCCTGCCTGGCTGCCACTGTGAGAGAATCACCTGCTCAAGGCAGGAGCGCTGCTGCCCTGCCTCCGGCTGTGTCAGGGAACAGGGTGATCATGCGGGCTGTGGGCAGGCTCCTGCCCTGCCCCCAGAGATGACCAGAAGGCTGTCTTATCCTTCCCACAGGTCTCACCCCCATGGGTCTGCAGTAGTCCCGCTCCCCTCCACACAAATCAACCTGCTGACCTTTGTTTCTCCCCCTGGGGCTTTCAGATGTTTCAGCTTTCCCCAGTTGCTTTCAGGTTTTTCCTCCTCCTTTTCTTTCCTTGGTCAAGGTGTTCCATGTTTGTAGGTGGGGATGTAGATATTGACCTGGGCCTGGTCAGTATCTCCCACATGTTTCTTTTTCTGTTTCTTTCACCTTCCTCCTGCCTCCCCTGGTTGGTCAATCCTGTTCAAAACTTCTGAGTCTTGGCTGGAGTTTGTTATAGTTTCTCTTATTTACTATAACCAGGAGAGCACTTAATCCCAGCGACTCTTTGTGGCCATATTGATGACATCCCCCGCTGGCACACTTTGCCCTTTTCCTTTCCCCCCTCTCCAAGTCACTGCTGGAGTCCTGGCCTATTTCTGGAATTGATGAATGAGAGAAAAAGAAAACTATCTTGTTTAACTCACAGTATGGATTTTCTTTGTGTCCCCAGACAGTCTGGTTTTCTACCATTTGCTTTTTTTTTTTTTTTTTGCATTAAACAAAAAAGGTCATTGTTTTACATTCCTGTTCATTCTGTGACTTCTGTGACGGTGTAAGACTTCTCCACTTAGGGCCCTCCTTGGTAGAGCAATGGATTAAAGCACAGCACTTGGAAGCTAGCTGCAGCAGCTTCAACAAGTTTGATCCCCAGCCAGGGAGCTGACCCACATGGTGCTGCAGACCTCTCCTGTCTCGCCTGCTGGCCCCCTCAGCAGTTTATTTCACCAATCTGTCTGTTGTGCTTCCCACTCTGTCTCTGGTGAATCTTCTCACCCCTCTCCCGCACCACTGACCTATACCCCAGCTCTGTATACATACATAAATAAAATCTTTAAAAAATAAAAATATAATAAAAAGAAAAAATATTTCTCCACTGAGCCATGCTCACTGGTAGCTCTCCCACTATCAGAACACCCATAATCTTCCACCATCGTCCATTGTGCTCTCCCTGCTTCCACATTCTCACCCCTCTCATCCTGGATGACTCGGATCTTTGATCAGCTTTCAAGAGCTGGTTTGAAAGTTTGTCTTTGTCTTGTCTTAAACATTTTCTATCCTCTTCCTGCTATGATAAGTGAAATCTACATTACTACCATTCCAAAAAGAATTCCATCATAATTTGGTTCCTCATACCTTTATGTTCTGACAGTTCAACTAACTGCAATTAGTATTTCATTGACACTACTATCCTTCTTTTCCCGTAGTCTCCTTCCCTGTGCCCCTTTTTTTTCTACCTTTTCCTTTACATTTTTATTTCTTTTGTTTATATCCCTTGATTGCTACCATCCATTTTATCAGAAGATGAATTTATGCCACTTGAATGCTAGTCCAGCTGAGTATAGAATTCGAGGTTGCAGGGGCCTCCCAGGTGGCCTGGGGGTTAAGTCTCTGCTCTATAATTGCTAAGGCCTGAGTTCCATCCCAGCCAGAGAGCCAAGCCACATGCACAGCAAAACTGCTCCTGTCTTGCCTGCTGCTCCCCTCAGCAGTGTTCCTCAGTCAGCCTGTTCTGATCCCCACTCTGTTTCTGGTGAATCCTCGCACCTCCCACAACTCTGGCTTGCACCCCAGTTTTCCTACACAAAAATAAAATTAACAAAAAAGAATTTAAGGTTGCAGGTGATCTTCCCATGTACATTTAATTATGTTGATTCATTGTTTTCCTGAATCTGATGCTATTGATAAAAATCCTGATGTTAATCTGTTGTTCATTCTTTTATAATGACACATCTATCCTCTACTGCTGCTTTCAGGCCTTTTTTTTTTTTTTTTTTGATCCAGGATGTACTAAAATTTTATTTCACTGTGTCCAAGTACAGGGAGTTCAGTTACTATATGCCTCATTACCATCACTGGCCCACGCAAGTGCCCTCTCTAGTTTTATTTATGCATTTATGCTTTTCTCCATTCCTGCCCCCACTGCAGGTGATCATTATAATGTGTTTGATGTGCAGCCTTTGGTTTTTGTGAATTTTTATAAAACGTGTGTTATATATTTGTGTGTATGTTTTAAATGGTACCAGGCTGAAGACTTGATTCTGTTTCTTCATTTTTCACTCAGCATGATATATTTTCTAAATAATATGTTTATTTTTACATCATTTTGTGCTTTTTCCCAGCTCAGTTGTAATCCCCGTGGGCTTCCCATCACGAAATCACCCATGTGCCATCACCGTGGTCCAGTGCACTTCCCTGTGCTCCCCCACTTTTGATCCCATTCCCCACTCCACCCCCATAAAATGTCTCTGGTATATAGTTGTTCATTATTATTTTTCCCCTGGTCCTTTATCAGCATGATCTTTTAAACACATGCCCATCTTGCTGTGTATGTATCCAGTCTGATTTTGCATAATTCTATTTTTATGCCTAGTGTTGCATGTAAATTTAGAAATTTTTACAATTTCACAGAATCTTTCAATTTAAGACATATTATACATCTTTGCACTTTTTCAGTTGTCTTGAATTCTCAAGGGTGATATTTGATCTCTGGAACCCTCCTCTTTTCTTTGTATTTCTCTTGGTGTCTTATTTATTTATTTATTTATTTATTTATTTCCAGTTCTGAACTGGATTGATCATTCTCTAGGTATCTTGCTGAAATCTTCTTCTTGAGGAACACTGTGTCCTGACTTTAATGTCTTCCTTATTCTTGGCTTAATCACTTATTTTGATGTAGCATGCTTTCAAGTTCCTTTATTGTCATCTGGTCTCTGATGTGACTTGGGAAATCTGAAACCTGTGTATTTCTTTTCCCTTTGTTGAACTTCTTTTCTTTTTTTTTTTTTCTTAAAGATTTATTTATTTATTCGTACAGAACTGGGGTACAGGCCAGAGATGCAGAGGGTGAGAGGATTCACCAGAGACAGAGTTGGGAGCAGAACAGGCAGATCAACTAATTACACTGCTGAGGGAGCAGCGGGCGGGCCAGGAGAGGTCTGCCGCGCCATGTGGTCACCTGCGGGGCAGGCGGGTATCGAACTCATGCAGAAGTGGCTTTAGCTTCTTTATGCTGTGCTTTAACCCGCTGTGCCACCAGGGAGGGCCCCGAACTTCTTTTCTTTTTAACCTCTCTGGAGGCTCTTAAGATACTCATTTTCACTCTGATGTTTTATAATTTCATCAAAACATATCTAAGTGTCATGTGCTGTATACTCAGTGAACCTTTTCCAAGTAAAAATTGGAAAGCTCTCTTGCATTACTTATATGGTAATTTCCTTCTCTCCCATTCCTCCATTTCCTTTCTGGAAGTCCCACTATCAGGGTTTGGAATCTCCTCCAACTGATGTTTTACAATTCTCTCATAAGGTTTTTGTTTTGTTGCTGTTAGTATTTGTTTGGAGTTAGGTTATTATCTTTTACTTTACCTGCAGGTTAGCACTTTATTATCTTTTACTTTACCTGCAGCTTAGCATTTGGAAAAGTGATTACCTTGAAAGTTATGACCTCCATGCCCAGGATCTTGGAATAAAACATGGTTGTGTCTTTAATGCTCTTTACTGTCATCACGATGTGGTCAAGTCTGTGGATGAGACATGGGGAAAGGGTCTGACTGCTGTCACTCCTTAACTAAAAAAAAAAAAAATTAAAAGAAAGATCAGAAGAGACCACACATGTTTCATATGCAAGTTTCCTGTTTCCTTCTTCTCACCTTCCCAGTACTATACTTATTCCTTACCATCATTCCAGAAGGAAACTTCAGCGGAGTAATTTCTTTAGAAAGATGTATTTATTTATGTGTAGAAAAACTGGGGTGTAGGCCAGAGGTGTGGGGGTTGAGAGACAAAGTGGGGAGCAGAACAGGAGGATCTACTGAAATACACTGCCGAGAGGAGCAGCAGGAGGGTCAGGAGAGGTCTGCTGTGCCACGTGGGTCAGCTCACAGGCCAGGGATCCAACTCAGGCCTTGGTAGCTGTCAATAGCTTGATAGTGCTGAGACTTAACCCTTGCACCACTAGGGAGGCCTACTCTTTGTCCTCATTTCTGATTCTAGTTGTTTCTCTTAGTGTCTTTGCTCTTTCTCCTTGGGTGTTTTCTCCTTATTTTTTTTAAAGATTTATTTATTTACACATAAAAGAACTGGGGTAGAGGCCAGAGGTTCTGGGGTTGAGAGGATTCATCAGAGACAGAATGGGGAGCCCAACGGGTGTATCTACTGAAATACACTGCTGAGGGGTGCAGGGGGGCTGGGCAAGACAGGAGAGGTTTGCCATGCCATGTGGTCAGCTCCTCACATTGCAGTGGCTGCGGATAGCTTCATTGTGCTGTGCTTTAACCCTTTGTGCCACCAGGGAGGGCTCCCTTCAGTGGAGTCTTATTGTCCATGTGTGGATTCACAAAAGTCCATGTGTCTGCTATGACAGTTTACTTGTTCTTGTTCTCTTTCTAGAAGGATGGAGGCAAAGATTAGGGGAGTGGAGACCAAGACCAACCCTTTCTCCTCCCACAAGTAGTTCTTGTTTTCTCCAAGCTGGATACCTCTCGCTCTCTTTTTTTAAAGATGTATTTTATTTATTCATGCATACCAGAGCTGAGGTGTAAGCCAGAGGTGTGGGGGTGAATGCATTCACCAGAGACAGAGTGGGGAGCAAAACAGGCAGACTGACTGAAATCCACTGCCAAGGGGACAGCAGGCGAGAAAAGAGAGATCTGTTGCACCATGTGGATCAGCTCCTTGGCTGGGATCAGATTCAGGCCTTAGTGGTTACAAACTGAGACTTAACCCCTATGCCACTGAATTCATCTGTTTCATAAGAAGTGACAAGACACACAGAGGAGGTCCATCCCTGCAAGTACAGCCCTCCATTGGCCAGTTAACCCAGTCCTCTTCACTCCCTCTCTTCAGCCATGATCACAGAGGATAGGAGAAGAAGGGAGGGTCTCAGAGCTGTGCACGTGTGTTTCGAGTCCATCCTGGCACGAAATGGGACAGTACTTCTCCCTCTCTTACTTCTCACCCTGGGTATACTTCCCATCAAATCTTTCTCTTGACTTGTGTTCTTTAATAATTTACATATTTATGTTACATCTGTTGTACGACTATAAGGTGCTATAGTCTGGCACTATAGATTGCAGGGTATAGTAGTTAAAAAAAAAACAATGTCAGGAGCCTTCCCTGGTGGTGCAAAGGGTAAAAGCGCAGCACTATGAAGCTAGCAGCAGCTGCTTCAGCTCAAGTTCGATCCCTGGCCAGGGAGCTGACCCACACGGGGCAGTAGACTTCTTCGTTCTCACCCGCTGCTCCCCTGAGCAGTGTATTTCAGTCAATCTACCTGTTCTGCTCCCCACTCTGTCTCAGGTGAATCCTCTCACCGCCCCTGCACCTCTGGCATGTACCTCAGTTCTGTAAGCATAAATAAATAAATCTTAAAAAAAAAACCTCACAAAGTCAGAAGTCTTCCTGGTAGAATATGGGGTTAAAGCACAGCACTATGAAGCAATCCACAGCCACTACACTGCAGCACAAGTTAGATCCCCGGCCAGGGAGCTGACCCACATGATGCAGCAGACCCCTCCTGTCTCGCCTGCTGCTCCCCTCAGCAGTGGATTTCAGTCCACTTGCCTGTTCTGCTCCCCACGCTGTCTCTGGTGAATCTTCTCACCCCACCCCACACCCCAGCTCTTGTATGCATTATTATAATTAAAAACCCTAGTTAGTCTGAAATCAGACCAACATTTAATCTCTCTGTTTTGATTTCCCTGCTATAAAATGAGCATATTTTGTAAGACTGTTACTAACATTTTTAAAAAAGAGTTGTATTTTTTAGGGCTTAGAACAATGCCTGGCACATAACCAGTGCTATGGAGTTGATGATAATGATGCTGCTGACATCGTCATCTTGTTAAAATCCAGATTGCCCACCGTGACTCCCAGTGTCCACAGCTCTTCCATTGCATTTGAACTCCAAGTCACATTGTCCTTTTGACTGTTCCTCATGAAGTCCATTTTTGTGTCTTTAGCTTCAGAGTCTTTTGCACATGCCAGTATCTATGTCCCTGACTTCACTGGAGTAGAGATTTCTGTTTTGTTCTCCACAGTATCCTTAATAACTAGCACAAGTTCAACAGTATTTATCTATCTATTACAATAGTTAGTTCCAGTGTCTGGCATAAAGTCTGACTTCTATTTGTTCTATTCTGTTCTGTTCTAGTCTAGTTTATTTCTGCTCTACATAAATCCATTCAATTCCACCTTATGCTATTTTATCCCACTCCACTCCACTGTGTCCCATTGAAACCACTACACTTTATGCAAGTGATTTCACTGAACTCCAGCTTAAAAAATACAGTGATGGCCCTCCCTGGTGGCGCAGCGGGTTATAGCACTGCACTGAGAAGCTAAAGCCACTTCTGCATGAGTTCGATACCCGCCTGCCCCGGAGGTGACCATATGGCGCGGCAGACGTCTCCTGACCCGCCCGCTGCTTCCCTCAGCAGTGTACTTCGTCGATCTGCCTGTTCTGCTCCCCACTCTGTCTCTGGTGAAGCCTCTCACCACCCCTGAGCCTCTGGTCTGTACACCACTTCTGTATGTACAAATAAATAAATCTTAAAAAAAAATACAGTGATATCTTAATTTTCATGAGCATAGGAGGCATTATCAAATTTTCTGAGTTTTTCTATTGTCACATACCCAGAGTCTACAGAGACACAGGAACTGTAGAATAAGAAAATGACTGACATTTGGTCTCCATTGAAATAAAGTTGTATGTTAAAAAAAAAACTTACTCACCTTTTAATATCTCTAGGATCTGTAATAGCATCCCTTTTCAATCCTGGTGTCAGTAATTTATTTTTTTCTCTTATTTTCTTGAGAAAAAACAAAGTACTAATTTTTATTCTGTACAAAGGACAACTTTGGACACTGTTGATTTGCTTTTTCCTCCAGCAGTTTCTGCTGTTATCTTTACAAATTCCTTCCTTTTACTTCTTAGGGTTCAATTTTCTGTTCCTTTTCCAGTTTCACAATATGGAAGCTCAGGACACTGATTTTCAGGTTTTCTAATTCACACATTTACAACTATAAGGTTTTCCCGAGGCATGCTTTGACTGCATCATCCAATTTTGATAGTCTATTGGAAATCTACCCAACTTATTCATCCTATAATTCAGCGCCCTGTCAGCTCTGATTCATACCCCAAATTCCATTTTTTCAGATGGAGAGCTTCATCTTTAAAAATTAAAAAGTGAGCAGGGCTGGCTTTCTAAAGGAAGGGGAAGAAGATCAGTGTGGTTTAGTGAGAGTGAATGAAGCATAAGCAGGAAAAGAAGGCAAAGCTCAGATCACGCAAGGTTGTTGAAACAAGGTTAGGGAGGCTGGTTTGTAAAAGATGATCAAGGCAGAGCAATCATATAAAGCTTACTGCGTTCCAAGTCTTGTAGTAAGCACTATACAAAATATAGCCCATTTTTTCTCTCTCCAAACTTCCTCCCCTCCCCTAGGCATTTGAGCAGGGTCTTTTGTGTCCCTCTGCTGCCCTCTACTTGTCTTTAAAAAGAGGAAGAAAGAGTGGAAGGCAGAAAAATGGATGTCAGCACACCAGGAGAGCCCGCAGAGAAGGGAATCAGGTTACCAGGCCCAGACTGGGGGATGCCCAGCCTTGGTTTCAACACCCATGCCCCGTGTCCCTGGGACTAACCCCTTTCACCTGCTTTTCTGAAGTCCTGCTCCACATCCTGGCTGGAGGCCTGAAGGGCAGACAGCACAGCATGGAAGGCCAGGTGTCCTTGGCCCGGCCTCCAGACAACTCTCTGGCTCAGCGCCTGGAGATCAAGGGGCAAGAATGGGAGGGACACGTGCTCACAACTGCTGGTCGTGACAGCACAAGTACAAGGACGTGGCACAAAACTCAGGGCCTCTAATGTAAAGGTTGAAGGTGTGTCTTGGCCCGCCCGGGCTACCATAGCTGAGTATCGTGAAGCAGGGGATCTAGATAGCAGCAGTTTATTTCTCACAGTTCTGGAGGTTGGAAGTCAGAGGTCAGTTAAGTGGGTCTGATGGTGGCTCTGCTGTGTCTTCACATGATGGAGCAAAAGTGGAAGTTCTCCATTCTCTTCTTTCAAGAGACCCATTCGCACAATCTCATCTAACCCTAGTCACTTCGCAAAGACCCACCGTCTAATACCATCCCATTGGGGATTAGGGCTTTACCATGTGGATTGGGGTGGTGGGTCACAAACATTCGGTCCATGGCAAGGGATTACTTGGTAAGAACAAAAAAGATCACCCA
Source organism: Condylura cristata (assembly GCF_000260355.1). Lineage (NCBI taxonomy): Eukaryota > Metazoa > Chordata > Mammalia > Eulipotyphla > Talpidae > Condylura > Condylura cristata. The sequence goes on along the minus strand of NW_004567128.1, from coordinate 28,220,270 downwards.
TCCCGAAGTTTGGGAGGATGCATTATTCTAGAGCATGAGGTCCCTGGCCTATTGAGGAGTGGGTCTCCAGAGCGTGAGATCTCTCATCTGTTTGGGAGTCTGGGTCCTGGTGTGACCTTAGCAGCTGTCAGAATTAGGGTATGACCAGTTGGGGTATGGCCACTCTGACTTATTATGAGTCTGTTTCCCAGCCAAGATCTCTAAGCTCATAGGTATTCTGTGTCCCAAGGTGCAATGTTTCCCAATTCTTTGGGGATGTGAGCTCCGCCCTCTTCCCCACTCCCACTCATCCCTCACCCCCCTCCCTCACCCTCAGCTGCTGGGGGTTATGGAACATCCAACAGCACCACTACTGTGCCTCTTATCCTGAGGTGACCCCCTCTCTCTTGAGGGTTACTGTCTAGCCTCTGGGGCATGTGATATTGTGGTTCTTGTTCCTAGAGACATACCCACAGACAGACACACAAATGCTCTAGCCCAGTCGTGTTGTTTCTAACATGAACTTTCTTTATAAAGAGTTCCTGGATGGGGAGCCAGTAATAAGGGGGCCGGGTGGGCGCTGAAGGGCAGCGGGGACTGTAGGGGCTGACATGAAGGTAGGTAGTCCAGATAATGTGAGGATCCACTTGGCACCCTAGAGTTGACATAAGGATCATTTTAAACTGAAGGCATTTGAGATTCTAGAGAAGCATAAAAAAGGGCCTTTTCAAAGTTCCCTTATCTGTCTAGAAGCAGCAACTTCTGGGAAATGAAGGTGCCATAAATCTCCTTTATGGCCTGTAGGACACAAATATCGCTCACAGCTGTATAAATAAACATAGTCACAAATTTTCTAATCTCTAATCCGTTTGGTGTTGTTTTTGGAGTTTGGGGTTCTTGGGTTCACCCTGAGAAAGGTTTCCCCAGAGTTCCCCTTTCAGCAGCATGCGGCAAGTTCCCAGGCAAGTTTCTCCATGAGACAGAGCCTCAGTTATATTTAAAGAGCAGGTTTATTAGGAGCAGGGACAGAGAAGGACACTTGCATAGATGCAAGTGGGCAGGGAGAGCTGCCCCGAAAGGGACAGGTTTGCTGAGAGAGGCCTATGTGGTTGCAGGCAGGTGGCCTTAGGAGAGCGGCCTCCCCTGAGTGAGGTCAGTGCAGAGAAGTCCCAGCATGGTGCAGGTCACGGACAGGCAGGAGGCTGCTGCCCTGCAGAGGGAGAGAGTGGGTGGAAGGAAGCATCTGCGTGGTCACAGGTGGGCAGAGGACTGCAGCCCTGGCCAGTGCAGAGACTGCCCTGATAGAGTCCTTTTCACTTGGAGAGGGGATCACTCCTTTGTGGAGTGGCTCCTTTGCTGCTGATTTTCCATAACTATGTGGAATCCTAAAGGGGAGGGAGATTTCACAATGGGCCCAATCTCTGTATCTTTACCCTCAGGTCTGTGCTTCAGACATTCCCTGCAGCTGTCTGATATAGGAGTCTCTAGGGCTGGGGTAATGGTCATGTTAATTCCTTCTGCCCCCACCCCCTTGCATGAGTCAGATTCCAACCTTGTGATGTCTCCTTCAAGCTTTCTATCCTTTTCCTCCATGATTCCCCACCACCATCACCACTATATCCCGCCCAAAAGTCTTTTGGGGAGTTGAAGGGAGTCCATTTTCTGTAGCGCTTTTTGCTGGAGTGGGATGTAGACCGAACTCCAAAAATGACATCACCTTTGAAGGGTCACCGGAGAGGCACATGGGTTCCTGGGAACCTAGGGAGGTGGGGAAGGGCTCCTTGAAACTTGTCCTTGCCTTCATCTTCCCATACCCGGAAACAACCAGCATTTTCCTCCCACCTTGGCCCAGCTGCACCCAGCCCCTCTATCCCACATACCTGACTTAATCCCAAAGAAGCCCTTAAAAACCCCCATACGGGAAGGAAGCGCACTGGACTATGGTGATGGCACATGGATGGTTTGGTGACGGGAAGCCCACAGGGATTACAACTGAGATGGAAAAAGGCACAAAATGATGTAAAAATAAACTATTATATTATTATTTTTTAAAAGGCTTTCCACTAAAAAAGCAAAAACAAACAAACAAAAAACAACCCAGACGCTGGGCTGGGCACAACTTCTCCGACTCCCCTGGGCTCTTTTCTGTTCCTCATCCTTGTGCGGCCACTCCTCCTGCTGTTACTCCTTTCAAACTTCACCTAAAAAGCCATTTACTTTTTTTTTTTTTAAGATTTATTTATTTGTGCATACAGAACTGGGGTACAGGCCAGAGGCTCAGGGGCAGTGAGAGGCTTCACCAGAGACAGAGCGGGGAGCAGAACAGGCAGATCGACGAAGTACACTGCTGAGGGGAGCAGCGGGCTGGTCAGGAGAGGTCTGCCGCGCCATGTGGTCACCTCCGGGGCAGGCGGGTATCGAACTCATGCAGAAATGGCTTTAGCTAGCTTTCACTTGCTGCGCCACCAGGGAGGGCCACCATTTACCTTTTCTAAAGAAACATTTGTTTTCCCATTGTAGCCTTTTCTCCCACCATCTCTTTCCCTAAATTTTAAATGTTTTCCCAAGATTAGAAGTCTTTAATGCTAGTATTTAAGGAGCCACCTACTTCTCAGTTGGCTCCATAGGCTGTATGAAATGAATCTTTTTCTCTTGTTAATCAGACTTTTGTCAGTTTAATTTGCAGGCCTCAAGGGGGTATGGGAAATGGTTCTTTTCCTGGCCTATAGTTAGGACCAAACTCAGAATGTCCTACTGTAACCTTTCAGGTTAATATCCATGGTAAGTGTGATGCCAGGATCAGAAGCAGCCAGAAAGCTGCATAGACACTGGACCTGCAATTAGCCAAGGGTGATAAAGGAGTTGCCCTTATTCTCCATTCACAACACCCCTCGCTTCCTCCAGGATACCCACTGCTTTAGCATCATCCTACCGGGTTTGGTGACTTCTTCCAGGCGGGGAGAGTCACATCTGAATGATACCGCAAAGCATGCTGTGAGCTCTGAGGTGCTGGAAGGAGTCTGCTCACTGGGGATGATGCTCTTCCACTGTCACCCGCCCCCCACCCCGCTGCTCTCCGGCCTCCTCCAACCTGGCTCACTGGGCTCCAGCCACTGGCAGTTCCCAGCTCCCACCAAGCACAGGCCCACTTCAGAACAGCAACAGATGGCTGGTGTTCCCTCTGTCTTGTTCACTGTTCTCTTAGGTTTTCACATGGCTTGTTTTGAATCTTTTAGGTCTCTGTAGAAATAGCCCATGAAGCTCACCCCTGCCTACCCAATCTGAATGAATGAATACACAGATGCATTCATTTCCCCCAAACAGTGGTTCATTTGAACTGTACCTCGAGGTTTTTCTTAAAGAAAATAAAAAATCCCGTGTTTCAACTAAATAAACCCAGGGACTTCTTAAATTCAACCTCAACATTGACTTCTTAAATTCAACCTCAACATTGACTTCAAGAATGCTTTTGAAATGGATGGTATCTGGCGAGTAGATTGCCCTCTCCCTTCCTGGAGAGCATGTATTCACTCCACAGAAGAGAGCTGGAGAAGCATTTGCTCTAACGGTGAAAACATGCGCACAGCAAAGAGAGTGAAGGTCAAAAAAGATAAGATTTTGTTTAATTATAACTTCTTGGTATTAAAAAAAATCAGTTCTTTTCGAAAATTCTAGTTTACTTCCCCCCCCCCCCTGCTTGCAGGTGTTCCCAGAGGTTTCCATACTTTTGGAGATTATCAGTGGATTTCAGCTCACACTATAGTGGGGGCAAGAATAGAAGCTGGGAAGCTTATTAGCATTTTGCTCCCTTCCTAAGACAATTCCCTCAAGCAGCAAAAGCTATCAGGTCAGCACAAAGGGTTTTTAGCAGCCCAGTGGGGGGCAAGGGCAGAGGCATTCAACCATTTCAAGAGGAGGTGTTGTGTTTGCTCCCAGCTTTCCCAAATTTTCCCCTAAAACTTTACTTCCTATGCTTTTGAGAGGGGGAGGGGAGCTTGGGGCTGCCACTCCACGACCCTAAATTTGCATTCACTTCTGCTTCCATCCATTGGTTTAGCTACTCCCTTTTTTACTCCCCAGATGTTTTGATCACCCACTTAGAGCCAGGCAGGGAGCTAAATGCTCAGGAGAGCTCCAAACAGGATATCAACATGTAGACTGGGAGGTGGGCCCCCAAATGTTTAATGTTAAGAGGGAACAGGGGGACCTAAGGGGGACTGTGGAAGAGAGGATGAGGGAGTACTGGCACTATTGGCATGGGTGGTTCGGTGGGGGAGGGGTGAGTGGAACATGTGCACAAATGAAAGAGCAAAAATATAACCCCCAAAGGAAAATTTAGGAAATCCAAATCAGGGCCCTCCCGGTGGCTCAGCGGGTTAAAGCGCAGCACTATGAAGCTATCCAAAGCCACTGCAGCACAAGTTAGATTCCTGGCCAGGGGGGTGACCCATATGGCCAGCACACCTCTCCTGACCTGCCAGCTGCTCCCCCAGCAATTCTGTTCCCCACTCTGTCTCTGGTGAATCTTCTCACTCCCTGCACCTGTAGCCCGTACCCCATAAATAAATCAATCTTTAAAAAAATCCAAAATAAATAAAAATAACAGGGTTTTTAAAAGCTAAATGAACACATATATTTGTGTTTTGTGGGAAGGCTTCCAGCAACACAGTACAAGGACTCCACAGGTCATCCCCAACTACATGACCCAAAAGTGACCACTGGGGTCAGTTTCTCATGTTTCCTCTCACACACACAATTACGGAAGGATGAGCGGCCCGTAGAGGACAGGAGGCCTTCCTGGAAGAAGGTTCCTCTGTGCATGAGCTTCTCAGCCGGCAGAACCCAACTCCACGCAGGTCAACCCACACGGTGACACTGTATTCAGGAACTAATTCACCTGCAGTGACAATCCCCTCCACCACTTCAGTGGTTTCGTTTAGAAATTGAAGTTTATTTCTTGCTCTTATGGCAGACCAATGTAGACTGTAGTCTAATGTAAACATTCACACTAATTCTTGAACTGGAATCGTGGGAGCAAAGGGTTCATTTGTTACAGGTCAGGAAGAGGACATGGCTGGACCCCCAAACCTGCCTGGTTTGAATAGGTTCTGTCATCTGCCACTTTAAGACAAAACACTTAAGACCTTTAATGGAAAGAACTTTAATACAATCAGTGTGCAATACAGCAAACATAAAGAATATAGTTTC
>NW_004567128.1:28212563-28213493 GCF_000260355.1 Condylura cristata | reverse complement strand
TAACTTTGATCCCTACTTTATCCAACAATGTGCAAACTATTTACAAACTCAACCTACCTTTTAACCATTTGTCTATTTTTGCAAAAAATCACAGGGCAGAATAACCAAGCAGCAATATTTTGTCGGCCATGATGGAGTACTCCATACAGGATCAGGGTGAATGTCAATGTCCCGTCCACACAGGCTTCAGGAGCAACATGGGTCTTCAGGGGTTTCTTCTTCTCAGGCTTACCAGGACTGTTTATTTTTCTTGGTTGTCCAGGCCTGCGAATGCAGGCAAGCTTCCTCACCTTCTTTGGAGGTCTCTGGAACTGTACAAAGCAGCAGGTTCTCCTGTTCTTGGTTCAGCTCTATTTGAAGTTCCTGCAGAATGCCAAACAAAGTCACTGAAACACATTTCCAATTTCTTTAGTTTAAGCAGACTAAATTCCCTATTGAAGTTATGCAAAAATAGACACACGAGCAGTAAAAATTACTACCACAATTTTTATACTGTGTTGGTATCAAGGGGAGAGAAAAATGGAAACACAAGTTAGCTCTGCTAAGAAAAAAAAAAGCAACATTATTGCAGATTCTGGTCATCCTAAACTTTCTTTGAATCAAACAAAATAGGGGAAAATAACAGTATTTTTTTCAAACAAAACTTAGTAAAAATCCGTCGGTTTGTTACAGGGCAGGGAGAGGGGCACCCCTGAATCCCCAAACCTGCCTGCTCTGAATAGGTACTGCCATCCACCGTATTAAGACAAGACATAAGAGCTTTAATGGAAAGGAACTTTAATACAATCAGTATGCAATACAGAAATACAGAAAAGAAAAAAACGTAGTTTTTTTGTACATTCTTTTTTCCATCTCAATTGTAATCCCTGCGAGTTTCCCATCACCAAATCACCCATGTGCCATCACCATAATCCCGTGCATTTCCCTCCC
>NW_004567128.1:28203485-28210108 GCF_000260355.1 Condylura cristata | reverse complement strand
TTTTTTTTTTTCTTTACTAGGTAAGCCAAATAAGACAAATTGATCTAAATGCCTTTCTCAAGAGGAAAGGGAAAAATTTTGTGGAGTGTCTCAGGAACTCTACTGAGGTTCCACAAAATTTCCTTCTATGAACCAAATGACAGACTACCAACTTTTACTTCAATTTAGATTCTTTTTTGTGGGGGGAAACTTTGTCACAAATACAAAAAAGACAGCGTGACAACAATCTCAATCTCTGAGAGCTCCGGCTCAGTTCAGTAGCACAATGTTGACAGTCGAACCATAACTGTTAATTTTATTTTCTCTTCATAACTAAAGACTCTTTTTTCCCTTCAAAAACCTTAATTTTTTCAAACTTCCATTTTCCTGTCATTATCAATCCAAGCAAGAGAAAAAAACTATACCCAATACAACCTTAGAAGTGCCTGTTTTAAAACAACACATTAGAGTACAAATTAGTTACCACGAACCAAAAATTACCCCAGGTTAGGTTTTCAAAGCATGTGTACCAGTTTTCATTACATTTTTTTGTTTGTTTGTTTGTTTACAACATCTATAGCACCATCTAAACCAATTTTATAACACCTCGAGGCCTAGACAATTAAGCACAAGGAAAAGACATACAGCATATAGGCAGACAGTTTTCTTAATTAAGCCATGTGGAATATCTGCTGTAACTGCAGGTTTACTCCACAGGTTCAGAAAAATCTCAAATTCCAGAAGAATGTGGAGTGTGGCTGGCAGAAATCACAAGTTTCAATTGTCATCCTATAAACCTAAGACTTTGGAAATAGAAAGAAAAAGTTTTATTAATTACAGGTGTTACATAGCCTTGTTATTACCTTAGGGTTTTTGGTTTTTAAGCATTTCTGTAACAGGGTGGTCCCCAGGAAAAGGGGAGGTTCCTGGTTCCTTGTCCCACCCTGAAGGAGGGTGGAGCTGAGCAGAGATCTTGAGGCATTTCCACTAGTTACACAAGTCAATTCTGGGGTATCCTGTATAGCAGGTGAACGAGTAAAAATAGTTAACTTTCTTTCTTTTTTAAAGATGTATTTATTTATGCATACAGAAGTGGGGTACAGGCCAGAAATGGGGTACATATGCAGGGGTGGGGAGAGAATTCACCACAAAGAGTGAGAAGCATAATAGGCAGATTGAGGAAGCAGCGGGTGAGACAGAAGCCCACCATACCATGTGGGTCACCTCCCTGGAGGGTATCTAACTCATGGTGAAGCAGCTGTCTAGCTTCATAGCGTTGTTTGTAACCCAGTGCATGCAGAACCCGGGTACAGGCCAGAGGTGCAGGGGTGGTGAGAGGATTCACCAGAGACAGAGTGGGGAGAAGAACTGGCAGATAGACAAGTACACTGCTGAGAGTGTGACTGGGTGGTCCCTACGAAAAGGGGAAGTTCCAGGCTCCCTGCCCCACCCAGAAGGAGGGTGGAGCTGAGGAGAAAAAAGGACAGAAGAGAATGAATCTGGAGAAGAAGGAAATAGGATGGAGAGCCAGAAGGAAACCTGAGGAAGCCACATGGAGCAACAAGCATGTGAAGAAACTGTGCTTGTTTCTTGGCCCTGGAGTGATTGAAAGTGATGTGGGTGAGATACTTGTAGGGAAGTTGACTATGGCAGTGTTTATATTGATTTTGATTTTGCTTTTTTCCTCCCAGACTTGTCTGGCCATGTCTGACCCTTTTCCATGGGTCCCGGCCAGAAGGTGCTTTAGTCTTGTGACGGGCTTTCAGGCCTTACTTTGGGCCAAGCCCTTTTGGGTGGACTTTTTCCCACGAGGAAATGGGTAACTTCAGGTGTTTGATTTAGAAATTATATTCTTTGTCTTCCGTATTGTATACTCATTGTTTTAAAGTTCCTTTTCATTCAAGTCTGACATGTTTTGTCTTGATGCGGCAGATGGCAGAACATATTTAGAGCAGGCAGGTTTGGGGGGTTCAGTGGTGCCCCTCTCTCCCTGCCCTGTAACAAGGGGAGAAGTGGGCGGGCCAGGTGAGGTCTGCTGTGCTATGTGGGTCACCTCCCTGGCTGGGGATCAAATTTGCAGTGAAGTAGCTGCAGCGAGCTTCATAGTGCTGCGCTATAACCTGTGCACCATCAAGGAGGGCCGAAATCAGTTCACTTTCAAGCAAAAGCAGTCATCTGTTGTTAGTCACTAAGCTTGCAATTCCTGGGTTTCCTGGAACAGAACCTGAAAGAGAAAAATAAAAAATCAGCAGTTAATTTTCAATTAAAAGGAGTCATCTTATACTTTGCTAGCCACTCTGGGACAGAAACTGAAAGAGCAGATTCAGCATCAACATTCAGATTGTAGCTCCCCACACTAGGGAGAAACCACAGCAACACAGGTATGAAAACCTGGAAAAGTTGTTGTACACTATAAAGAGTGCTCTCCACAACAGGCCTTCCTCAGTAGGAAGCAGAATCTTAGAATCTTATCTTACACCAGTAATCCAACAGATTCAGAATTCAAATTGTAACAGGTGGTCCCCAGGAAAAGGGGAAGTTCCAGGTTCCCTGTCCCACTCAGGAGGACGGTGGAGCTGAGCAGAGAAGATAAAGAATCTGAAGCAGAAGGAAGCAGGATGGAGCCAGAAGGAGACCTGCGGGAGCCACATGGAGCAGAGAGATGTGAAAGAAGCTGCGCTTGCTTCTTTGCCCTGGACTGGGTGAAACAGACGTGGGTGAGAGACCCGTGGGGAGGTTGACTATGACAGCGTTTATCTTGATTTTGATTTTGCTCTTTTCCTCCCAGACTTGTCTGGCCATTGCTGACCTTTTTCTATGGGTCCCAGCTGGAAGGTGCTTCAGACTTGTGTCGGGCTCTCAGGCCTTGCTTTGGGCCAATCCCTTTGGGTGGACTTTTACCCACAAGGGGATGGGTGACTTTGGGTATTTGCTTTAGAAACTATATTCTTTGTCTTTTCAGTATTGCACACTCCACCCCACTGGAAGTAGCAGAGATGCTTTGCAAATGTTAGTTATTACAAGCTCCAAGAAATCCTGCCAGCCTGGGGCAGGACTACCAGAAGAGAGGTAGGAAGAAACCGGGGCTCTTAGGACAGAGCTGGGCCAGCCTGAAGCCAGTTCCTCTTCTGGAGAAACTCTTTTACTGGTCAAGCTGGTTCAAGTTGGTTTCTGTTACTTGCAGACAAAAGCCTCTTATCTGATCAAGGGTTTTCATAATCTCTATATTTTTGCTTAGAGAATTATGAAACATTTTAACATAGAGAATGCTGTGATGAAAAGTTTTAGCTGAGGGGCCTCCCCGGTGGCTAAGGGGATAAAGAGCTCTATCAAACTGTCACCAGCCACTGCAGCTCCAGTTCAATCCCCAGCCAAGGAGCTGACCCACATCAGGCAGCAGACCTCTCCTGACCCGCCGGCTGCTCCCCTCAGCAGTGTACTTTATCAGTCAGCCTGTTCTGCTCCCCACTCTGTCTCTGATGAATCGTCTCACCACCCTCTGCTTTGGAACCTCTCTGGCCTACAGCCCAGGTCTTGTGTGCATAAATAAATAAATCTTTTTTAAAAAAGAAAGATTTAGCGGAGGTTCATGGTCTTTCCAGTTTGCATTACGGGTGCCACTGATGCTTCTCCACAAAGATGTCTGCGTTCCACATGCCTGTGAGCATGTTCCAGCCGCGGGCAAAAGCTTAAAGGTGGCCGATGGGATGAAGGTTGCTCATCAACTCACTCTTAAGATTGGGAGAGTAGTCCAGATTATCTGGGTGAACTTGTGTATCCCCAGATGTCTTTAAAATGGAAGATGAATGAAGAAGTGATACCACCTGAGAAGAAATGAACTGAAGTTTGAAATGAACTGAAGTTTGAAAACAGACGCGAAGGCCTTGAGCCAAGGAATGGCCAGCCTCTCGGTGCTGGAAAAACAAGAAAACACAGTTTCCCCAGCCTCTCTAGAAAGGAACTCAGGCCCGTGGCTTCTTGTTTACAGCCCACTAAGACTTGTGTCAGAATTCTGACCTCCAGACCTGTGAGATAGTAAATTCGTGTTGTTTTGAGCCACTAGGTTTGTGATAAGTTGTGTGATAAGTTGTCAGTGGCAACAGGAAACATACAACATCCTTTTTTATCTTTTTTTTTTTTTTTAAGACATAGAAGTCAGAATTCAGTATTTTCCAGTTAGCATAGACTGAGTGTTGTTACTGCAGGAGATTCACAGGGCTTTTGTATTGATAGCCTTTAATTTAAGTTGGCAGGCCTCCCTGGTGGTGCAGGGGGTTAAGTCTCAGCATTATGAAGCTATAGGCAGCCACTGCAGCCTGAGTTCAATCCCGGCCGCGGAGCTGACCCACATGGCACAGCAGACCTCTCCTGTCTGGTCCGCTGCTCCCCTCAGTAGTCTATAAGTTCAGTCTATCTGCTGTTCTGCTCCCCACTGTGTCTCTAGTGAATCCTGTCACCCCCTGTACCTCTGAGCTGTACTTCAGTTGCATAAATAAATAAATCTTTCCCAAGAAATTAAACTTGGTACACTTAAAAAAAAAGATTTATTTATTTATTTATGCTTACAAGAACTGGGGTGCAAGCCCTCCCTGGTGGCGTAATGGATTGAAGCACAGCACTGTAAAGATAACAGCAGCCACTTAAGCTCAAGTTTGATACCTGGCCTGGAGGTGACCCACATGGCACAGCAGACATCTCCTGTCTCGCCCGCTGCTCTCTTCAGCAGTGTACTTCATCCAACTGCCTGTTCTGCTCTTCACGCTGTCTCTGGTGAATCCTCTCGCTGCCCCTGCACCTCTGGCCTATATCCCAGTTCTGTATGGACAAATAAATACATCTTTAAAAAAATTAACTGGTACAGGCTAGAGGTGCGGGGGATGAGAGGATTTAACAGAGACAGTGTGGGGAGCAGAACAGGCCGAATGATAAAGTACACTGCTGAGGGGAGCAGTGGGCTGATGAGGAGAGGTCTGCCACGCCATGTGGGTCACCTCCCTGGCCTGGATTGGACTCAGGCTGCAGTGGCTGCGGAGAGCTTCATAGTGTTGTGCTTTAACCAGTTGCACCAGGGGAGGGCCTAGATACACTTCTTTTAATGTGGAGTTGTTTCGATGTTCTTTTTTTCTATGATGCCTGGGTGTCTACTGTGTGAGAACTGGGTGTCTACTATGTGAGAACTTCAAGAGTATACCTGACTTTCATCAGGTCAGCCTCCTGCCTTAGTGCATGCATTGCTTAAGTCAGTACTACACACATTACATTAGTGACCCTGTAAATAAGTTCTGAAAGAAAAGTTGCAATTACTTGGAATCAATTTAACAGTCAGGACTAGGAAACAATTGATAAGCATGTTTGACTTGGCCATTTGTGACTTCAGAAGTTTTCTCAAGACTTAACTAGGAGTAATGCAAAGGATAAATTCAAATGAACCTGGAAAATTTTTTCAAATCAGTGTCCAGGATGAGATCATGTCAGGCGTCAAATAGTAAAAGCACCGGTGGAAAATTCTTTGGGGCTTGATGTGTGCTTTTTAATTTGCCTGGAGTGCACATTACAATTTTTTATTTTTAATCCTGCAAGCAGAGTGGCGGGGCATCATGGACTCGTCACCTCTCTCTCAGCCTTTCCTGTGTTGCCGCCCACTCCAGCTTGGGCTCCCTACGTGGTACCTGCACAAGGGCCTGGGAGCTGGAGTGGAGCTGTCGGGAAGGGCCTGAGTGGTGCCAGAGGAGTAAAAATTGTCTAAAGCCACAGGAAAAATGGTGGAAAACTCACTATTGCCTTTGCCAGAAGCGATAGGTGGCTTTCTTTCTTAAGCTCCCAATTTGGATTTATCCTTCAACTTGTGTGAGCTTTTATTTCTGAATCTTGGCTAAATTCCTTAGATTTAGCCTAGTGGCTAACATAGAGGGCAGTGGCCTTGCCCGTCTCCCTCCTTACCACTGTAATAATCAGCTTCGTACTCTTATTTTGGATAAACTCCATTCATAAAATCACAGATCAATATGCTAAAAATCAACAGCAGGAGAAATACCAAGAACAGATGATCCCAGCATTAAGAGATATTCCAAGGTCCTCCCTGGTGACACAACTGGTTAGGACGCAGCACTGCAAGCTGGCTGTAGCCGCTTCAGTGCAAGCTCCATCCCTGGCCCTGCAGGTGACCCACATGGCGCAGCAGACCTCTCCTGACCTGCCCACTGCTCCCCTCGGCAGTGTATTTCAGTACATCTGCCTGTTCTGCTCCCCACTCTGTCTCTGGTGAATCTTCTCACTGCCCCTGCACCTCTGGCCTGTACTCCAGTTTTGTATGCATAAATAAATAAATCTTCAAAAGAAAAGAAAAATGTTTTTTAAACAGAGAGATATTCCAATTAGTGAAGTCAAACAAATGTTCTTTCTTGCAGCCAAAGGACTATATACCAAAAAGTGAATTGTATGTAGGCTGACACAAAGCACTTGTTATGAGTTTATGAGCATAGCAAAATAGAAAATCTAGTAGGTTGTAAGCTGAATGATGTATTTTTTTCCAGAGCTGGCAGTTTTATGAACCATTCAAGTACATGCATCTGGTAAGACTGTCTTGGAATTTAAAAGTGAATAGATATTCAGCATCTAACAGCTTGCAAGAAACCACTACATAC
>NW_004567128.1:28166320-28203285 GCF_000260355.1 Condylura cristata | reverse complement strand
TTTTTTTGCATAGAAGATTGGGGGTACAGGCCAGAGGTACAGGGGGTGAGAGGATTCACCAAAGACAGAGCAGGGAGCAGAACAGGCAGATGGACTGAGGGGAGCAGGGGGGCGAGACAGGAGAGGTCTGTTGTGCTATGTGGGTGACCTCCCTGGCCGGGGATCAAACTCGGGATGCAGTGGTGACAGCCCTGAGACTTAACCCCTAGTGCACCAGGGAGGTACCCCTAAACATGTTGTCACTAAGCCAATACAGTGCCAGCCATCAGCCCAGTACACCAAGTGTACTGAAGTAGAAAAGATGAACAAGAACACAGCATTAGAAAGACTGCAACACTTTAGGAAAACAGTAAAACAGTTTTGTGCCTTTAGCCCCTAAAACAGCAATCTGGACTATCCATCCAAATAAATGCATTCTGGATCTATCTATACAGTCCTTCCTCAGCTACTAACGTATCTGTCAGGTGGGTGAAAATAAAGCAACACTGGCCAGCCTTTGGATATTTAGGAAGGGGAGGGGAGAAAGTCAGTTCTCAGAACAAATCAGTCAGCTTCAGTCTCCTCAGCATGGTCTCTGGATTCTTTGTCCTTCTGCCTCCTCAATACCTTGTCCTCGCTCCTGTGCTCCAGTATGGCAGCCTTTTTCTGCCTCTTGGGTCTATTTGTTGGTTCCCACCGTGTGCGTCCATTTCTCTCCTGCCATTTTACTGAAGATGTCCTCTTTACTGCTCTTGGAGGCATTTGTTTCTCATGCTTTTGTTTTTGAGCCATCTGTTTCAAGACCTCAGTTTCATGGAATTGTGTCCTTCTGCAGCTTCTAATTTTGTCAGAATTTCCTCCAGGGAAAGATCCATTTTCTTTGGAAGGGAAAGGGGGAGGAGTTCTGGACAGATTCTTTTGAAAGAGGGCTGAGAATCAGCTCAAAAGCCTGGACAGAGGCTCCCTTTTCCAGTTCTTTCCCCTGGATAGCAGAAGGAGGGGATGAACAGAGGACAAGAGACAGGCAGTGTGCTCTCCACAGCCACTGGCAATGAAAGCCTTGCTCTCTTGGAGCTGCCTGGACACACTCAGAGCACCAGCAGCCCCCTGACTGATGTGTATCTGATAGGTCTTAACTTGGGTTCCTTTTAAGACCTTACAACCCATTCCACAAAGCCTATCAGTTTTCCCTATGGAGTATCAGTCTTGACACTGTCCTTCCTGTAATTGACCAGCTGGAACTATAAGTCACTTCTTAGCTCTCATATTTTTACATACAGTAATAATAATTATTAGTTATAACTCTCCAATTAGAGATGAGTAAGCTTCACTAAAATCACAACCAAAAAAAAAAAAAAGAGAATAAATTAGACAAGAGGAAAAGAATAATATAAAATTAGGATCAGCACCTTAAATATGTACCAGAAGCTTCTTCCATTTACTAAATAAAGGTGGGTCATCACAAATATTGCTCTGAGTTTCCTAGTGGCTCAAGTAAAATGCAAATGCAAATGCACCTTGATCATGGATTTCCAGCCTCCGAAACTGAGAAAATAAATTTCTGATGTTTAAGCCCCACATTCTGGGGTATATTTTTATGGCAGCCCTAGCATACGAATATACCTGGAGCCAGTACACAAGTAGACAGAAGATTTAAGCTGGCACACTAACAAAGAGGATGTCCCAAATGTCCAATAAACATGTGAAGGAGGGCCCTCCCTGGTAGCGAAACAGATTAAAGAACAGCAGAATGAAGTCATCTACTGTCACTGCAGCATGAGTTTGATCCCTGGCCAGGGAGCTGACCCACATGGCACAGCAGACCTCTCCTGTCTCGCCCACTGCTCCCCTCAGCAGTGTATCTCAGTAGATCCACCTAATCTGCTCCACTCTGTCTCTAGTGAATGCTCTCACCCTTGTACCTCTGACTTGTACCCCAGTTCTTGTATGCATAAATAAATAAATCTTAAAAAAAATGTGAAGGATGTCCAACCTCCTTATTTATCAGGGAAAAGTAAATTTAAAAAATCATGCAAAGGGCCCTCCCTGGTGGCTCAGCGGGTTAAAGCACAGCACTAAGAAGCTAAAGCCACTTCCGCATGAGTTCAATTCCCGCCTGCCCCGGAGGTGACCACATGGCGTGGCAGACCTCTCCTGACCCGCCCACTGCTCCCCTCATACAGTGTGCTTAGTCAGTCGGCCTGTTCTGCTCCTCACTCTGTCTCTGACAAATCCTCTCACTGCCCTGCACCTCTGGCCTGTACCCCAGTTCTGTATGCATAAATAAATAAATCTTTTTTAAAAAATCATACAAAGTCAGATTGTAAAAATAATTTTTTTAATGGTAATTCTTTACGCACTGCTGGTGGGAGTGTAAATAACTATTTGGAATTATTATTACTTTGGAAAACCATTTGGAATTATTCAAGAAAGTTTAAAGCTGTATGTCTCTGTGACCCAGACATTACCTTTCCATATACACTAAGAGAGTGGGTCAACAATTTTTTAAAAAATATTTATTTATGTATATAAGAACTGGGGTACAGGCCAGAGATGCAGGGGATGAGAGGATTCACCAGAGACAGAATGGGGAGCACAATAGGCAGATCGATGAAGTACACTGCTGAGGGGAGCAGAGGGCAGGTCAGGAGAAGTCTGCTGCGCCATGTGGGTCAACTCCCTGGTTGGGGATAGAAATCTGGCTGTGGATAGCCTCATAGTGCTGTGCTTTAACCTGTTGCACCACCAGGGAGGGCCCTGGTTCAACAAATAAAGGACTATACCCAATTACCACTGTGAGATAAAAGCCACTTCCTAAAATTCAGCCAATCGGTGACAAACCCTCCTGAAAGTCAGCCTATCAGTGACAGCCCAGATTTCTAGACGACAACCAATCAGCAAGCGCTGGCTCCAGTCTCTTGCTATGAATGTCCCTGGGCCACTGTGGTCTTACTCCAGCAAGGGCAGGAACTCACTGGAACTCCTCAGTGTCTCCAAACTTCCACTGCTCTATGTCCACCAACTCCTGAACTCTCGGCTCCCCAAAACCTTCCCAAAGCTCTGGCTTCATTCTGGAAAATGGAAGCTTACAAATATAGTTCACACTCACAGGAAGCACGAAGCTCACTTTATCTGTGTCAGCTTTCTGATGCACGGTTTCTGGGATAGATGTGGGTCTGTGCCTCACAGTATGAGGTTTCTGAGCTCTTCGGGGATCTCCTGGGGGTGGGGAGGGGGCGGGTGAGTTGTCTGAACTGTGGAGGTCGGTATGCAGGGTTGATGTCTCAGTGAATGAGAGCCAGAAGGGTTTGTGGTTTCCTTTCCAGGTTGCAGTCTGAGCTTTTGGGGAATGTACTACGAGGCACTGGAAGCATGGACCGCTTCCAGCTTTGTACCTCACGGGGTCTAGTGTCTGAGCTCTTCGGCAATGTGCCCAGTATATGAGATCTTGGCATTTGTATGCATTTTTTCCCTTTAATACGTTGATGTCTTTGAAATGTGTATAGGATTTTATCCCAGAGTATGAGGTCTCTGCTTAAGTTTGGGGTCCCTGGAGGAATTCACTGGAGATCCCGTGTTTGGGGTCACAGAGTGTGAGATCTAGAGGTGTTTGGGTGAGGGGTTCTGTCTTAAGGCATGAAGTCTCTGAGCTCTGGGACTGTTCCACAGTGAAATGCCTCAGTGGTGGTTCTGTGTCTGTGGACTAACAGATGCAGTTTCCGAGTTTCCCTGGCTGTGCTCATGCTACGGTGATTATGAATTCTATTTTAGGCTGGGTACAGGGAGTGAGGTGTCTTAGCTACTCGGGATTGGTGTGGTCTGAAGGGTATACAGTCTGAGTTCCTTAGGGTCTGTGTTCCATGCTATAAAATCCCTGCGCCATTTGGAGTATGTTCCAAGTTGTGAGGTCTCGCATAGTTTTAGTGGTTTCTGTAGAGGCATGTGATACCTCTGACCTACTAGTAATCTTTTCCTAGGGTCTGAGGTTTCAGAAGCTTCCTGGTCCAGAGTTGGCAACAGCTTGATAGTGCTGTGTCTTTAACTCTTGTGCCACCAGAGAGGTCCCAGGGGCTACTTTCTTGATGGTGAGGTCTCTGCCATACTTGCTGTCTGTTTTCAGAATTGTTTATGGGAATTTGTCCCAACAGATGACCTCTCTCCCAGAGTGCGTGATCTCGACAATGTTTGAGAGAGCTGTTTCAAGTGTACGTGGTGGTGAGGTGTTGGGTCTGTGTCTGGAGATCTGTGAGTGGTTTGGGATACTCGATGTTAGTATGCCAGTTGTTGGGGCTCATACGGTACTGAGTTGTGTGGGGTGAAGTTTTTGAGGAATCTAGGCTCTGTTGAAAGGCACGAAGTTGCTATTCTTTTTGGTCATCTTGATTCCAGAGTGGGGTATCTGGCCTATTAGGGTCCATTTCCAGGCAGTGAGGTCACTAAACTGTATGTTTCTTTTCCAGGTGTCTGCTGTCTTTTGATGATCTGCATTCTTGAATATGAAGTCTCATCGACTATTTGGGGTTTATTTCAGGGTCTGAAATCTTTGATTTATTTATGGGTCTGTATTCTAGGGGTGTGAAGTCTTTGAAATGTTTCCAGGTCTTTGTCCACCGTATGAGGTCTCTAGGTTGCTGTGAATTCTGTGTCCTAGGTTTTGGGGTGTCTGAGATGCTTGGGGGCCTTTGTCACACAATGTAAAGTTTTGCACTGTTTTGGAATTTTTCTTCCAAAATATGGGGTCTCTGAGTATTTGACTGTCTGTGCTCTTGAGTATAAAGTGTCAAGTTTAAGATCTGTTTCCAGAATCTGAGGTTGCTGTACTATTTTTAGTTCTATGTCTTGTGCTAGGGCGTAAGGTCCTTGGGTATGTCTGTGCAGGGTGTCACCTTTCTGAGATGTCTGGAATCAATACTCCAGGGGTCACTGAAGTAATTCTGATTTGGGGTATAGGTTTGTGCCAAAACTCCTTGAACTGTTTAGGTGTGAGGTCTTAGGACACTTTGAAACACTGGTGTTCATCTTATGTCTTTGAGCAATTTTTCCCCTCCTTGCTTTTCTTCCATCAACAGTGTATCCTTTATTATTTTTTACTTCAAAATCAAATTTAAATTTTTATTGATACATAGAATCAATGAAAGGACAAAAAGGACCTTAGTCCCAAATGCAAATTGAAAAAGAAAAGTAATAACATATGTATTATGGTCAGAAGACTTAAAGTTACAGAAAGACAGAAAACAGAGAGAAGATCTCTTTCTAGTTCCTTCAATTCTTTAGACCCTTCAAGGAAACTACTGTAAAGCTACTGCATTGTATTATATGTCTTCTTCCAAAATATGCATTTGGACCTTAGTCCCAAGCGACAATTGAAAAGGAAAAGTAATAACTACCAATTTTATACCTTTTTTAAAATTTTTTCTGTTTATGTCATTTTATTTTAAAAATGTATTTATTGTTACTGAGGTACTTTGTTTTACATCCTTGTCAGTGTTTTGATGGTTCAGGATGTCCCCCTCAGGTGCAGTCACTGTAGCTCTCCCAATATCCCCACCCACCACAAGAAACACCCATAATCCTCCGGTATAGGTCATGTGCTCTTCTCCTACTCCCCCTCCCCTCTAAAGCTGCAGCTCTGTGGTCAGCTTCAAGGGTTGATTCTGAAGTTTGTCTTTGACCCTTTATTTGGTTTCTTGCTATTCTACCTATAGGTGACACCAACGGGTATTTATTTTTCTCCTTCTGGTTTATCTTACTGTGCATAATCCCTTCCAGCTCTATCTGTTTTGTTGTGACTGGCATGACTTTATCTTTTTTGATTCAACAGCATGCCCTTCAGACAGTTCCTGTGGCTAGTACAGGTGTGTCTCCCTCATTCTGTTTGTGTCCAGACCTCTGAATTGTTTTGTGGTAATACCAATAGTGTGAGATTTTTGCATAAATTTTTAATGTATATCCCAGAAGGCCAGGTCTCTGAGCTGTTTGGGGCCACTTAATGAGGTACGTGAACTGTTTGGAGTTTGTGTCCAGAGTGTTAGGGAGGCCCCTGAGGTGTTGTGGTGTCTCAGGGTGTGAGGTCTCAGAGATGTTCAAGAGAGTCTGTGGCCCGAGGGTGAGAGCTATGAAATCACCAGTGTCGATGTCCCACACATGAGTTCTCTGAGCTGTTTGTCTCCAGCCAGAGTGTGAGCCTTCTAGGCTGTTTTGTGTTGTGTCCACTGTGAGAACCCTCAACTCTTTTGGACTCTGTCCCATGGTGTGATACATATAAGAACTGGGGTATAGGCCAGAAGGGAGGGGGGGGAGAGAGAGAGACTAGAGGATAGAACAGGTGAATCCACTGAAATACACTACTGAGGGGAGCAGCAGGAGAGACTGAAGAGGTCTGCTGTGACAGGTGGCTCCCTGGCTGGGGATCGAACTTAGGCCCTAATGGCTGGTGATTGTGATTGTTTGACAGTGCTGAGTCTTTAACCCTGCGCTACCAGGGAGGCCCCTGGTGAATGTTCTTCATGGCAATGTCCTCAAGGAGCTCACCAGGTTTGGGGTTGGGACAGTCCATTGGGAGCCTTCTGAAGGGCAGATAGGGACGGAACTTGGTTAGGGGGAGACTTGAGACTGTTTATCAGTGGTGGGGTGAAGTGAAGATTAAACATTTCCTGTGGCACTAACAAGAAACAGCCCTTCCTAGGGGGCACATGCAGGGAGAGCGTGAGGGGAGGAAATGAGAGTTAATGGCGAGACAGTGCAGCGAGCAGACATTTTTTTTCAATGTGGTGCGCGGCAGATATGGAACAGTCGGCTACAGTAATTACCAAGGGGGCGGACGGGAGAGGCGGTACACGGAAGAAACCACTGTCTGGGGGTGGCGGGGGGGCGGAAGGTCTCGTCTGCGCGTGGATCAGTCCCCACTCCAGATGAAGGAGAGAATGGCGGCCCCACCCTCGGCCTCAAACGTCCCCTATTTGGAAGCCGCAATTAAAGTGATCTGTTTTTTCTTTTTTTCCCGCTCTCTTTTTCCTTTTGAGGCTCTTCTCAGATCCCACCAGTTTGGCTCCGAGACCCAAAGCGACAGCGAGCGGCGTGGGGAAGGCTGCAGAGCGGTGACTGGCTCTGGGATGAGAAGGGTGGGTCAAACTCTGTCCTGAGCTCTGATTTGTCCCCGCGAGATTTCCTGCCCAAACTCTTCCGGGTACTGCAGTTTCCCGGAGTCACTTACAGGCCACCGGTCAACCCTGCTGGGGGCTGCCATTGGCTGCTCAGTCTGAGCAAGCGCCGTGGCTCCTGGGTTGGCGCTCAGGGTTGCAGAGGCAGGGCTTTGGCTACTGGAGACCGTGGGTTCGAATCCCACCTGGGAACTTCAGTTTACGCATCTGTAAAAGAAGCTGGCATTATTGGCTAGCGCAGAATGTGTCGGGTAATTGTATCTATTCTTTTTTACCTGTTGTTTCTCTTGCAGCAATGCTTATTGCATCCATTACTTTGATTCCAGGATCCACTCACTGTTCATAACAGCACTAAGAAACAAAAAAAAATCTCAGGATTCCTGACATCAGTGTTTCAGGCTACTTGTAGGTCTGAATCTTGCGGAAATGGTTCAGGGCGATCATCTGCTCTGCCCCTGGATAGGATGACTTGGAGGATCCCTGCCCCCTCTGGACTAGGCCTGTGTAGAGAAATGCGTGTGTGTGTGGATGCATGCGTGCGTACGTGCATGCGTGATAAATGACTAAAGAGAAGACCTGTATGATTTCCTATTCTGGGATGGAGGAAGACTGGTAGGGGGGCATGAACTCAGGGGGGCATGAACTCAAAGGGGTAAACTTTTTTTTTTAAAAAAGATTATTTATGCATACAGAACTGGGGTACATGGGCCAGAGGTGCAGGGGTGGTGAGAGGATTCACTAGAGAGAGCAGGGAGCAGAACAGGCCAACTGACGAAGTACACTGCTGAGGGGAGCAGCGGGAGGGCCAGGAGAGTTCTGCCACGCCATGTGGGTCACCTCTGCGACAGACGGGGATGGAACTCATGCTGAAGTGGCGTTAGCTTCTTAGTGCTGTGCTTTAACCGTCTGCGCCACCAGGGAGGGCCCGGGGTTAACTTTTTAATGATGCATTTTTAAGCGTCAGGCAGGGTAGGTGTTTGGTACATAAGTAGGGGAAGTGGTTCTCCAGTGGATGTCTATGATGATCTCATTATAAGGTAGTTATTACAACTGTGTGCAGTTTGAAGCCAGTGACCAGGATGTGAAGTCTCGAGTTGTTTAAGCATCTCAGTTCAGGGTATGACATCTATGAACCAACTGAATTCTCTCAGCTGTTTTCTTTTGGGGAGCGTTTTTGGTTTTGAATGTGCATTTATTTTTTGTTCTTAAAATTGAATATCATTTTTGTTTTATTGCATTTCTCCACAAGAGGGGCTTAATTTTTTTTTAAAAGTTGTTGCAAGATGTGTTTAGGTTTTATAAATTCCCTTTAGTGTCCTTTGATCTTTTCTCCCTTGACTTTCTCAAATTTAAAGACATTTTGGACAGCGAAAATTTGCGAAAGAAAAATAGTGCAGAATTCTTGTATACCTCTGGCCCATCTTCTCCTAATGTAAAGAACTTCCATAACTAGTACAGTTTTAAACCAGGAAGTGAGTACTGTGAATGAATATGGGACCTGTTGTTCACCTGTTTGGTGTCTGCCCAAGGTGTGAAATAGCTACGTTCTTTAGACCCAGAGCTCTCTTTTGGTTCTGTGTTCTATGTTGCATGCTGTGATATCCCTGAGCAATTGATGTATGCTTCCGGATTCTAGTTTTTGTCCCAGAGAATGATGACTTTAACCTATCAGGGCTTGTCTTCTCTGAGCTATTTGGGCTTCTGTATTCAGGGAGTGAGGTCTAAGCACTTCAGAGGTCTGAGTTCCAAGCTGTGTGTACCCTCCATTAGTTTTTGTTTGTTTGTTTGTTTGTTTAAAGTTTATTTTTACATCATTTTGCACATTTTACTCTCCATCTCCATTGTAATCCCCACGGGTTTCCCATCACCAAATCACCCCTGTGCCACCACCATAGTCCCGTGCATTTCCATCCCTCCCACCCCCCCGTTTTTGATCCCATTCCCCACTCCACCCCCACAGAATGTCTCTGGTCTATGGTTGTTCATTATTTTTGTTATTTTCTCGCCTGGTCCATTATACTCCTGCTATGAGTGAAACCATCTGGTATTTTTCTTTCTCTTTCTGGCTTATCTCACTAAGCATGATCTTTTCCAGCTCCATCCAAGTTGCTGCAAAAGACATGTGTTTCTCTTTTTTGGTTGCTGCGTAATATTCCATTGTATATATGTACCACATCTTTCTAATCCAGTCATCTACTTTTGGGCATTTGGGCTGCTTCCATGTTTTTCCAATTGTAAATAAAGCAGCAATAAACATGGGGGTACAAGTATCTTTTTCAATCAGTGTTTTTGTGTCTTTTGGGTAGATACCTAGGAGTGGGATTGCTGGGTCATAGGGAAGCTCCATGTTTAGCAGTTTGAGGAACCTCCAAACAGTTTTCCATAGTGGTTGTACTAACCCTCCATTAGTTTTATTATCAGAGATTATGAAGCCAATAAATTCTTTTGGGTTCTGTATCTAACACAAGATTTCTCTACCTCAGCATTCTTGATGAACTGGACTAGAAAAGTTGTGTAAGTTTGCTAGGGCTGCTTTAAAAAAAGAAATAATGAATGAATGAAAGAAAAGAAATGTACTGTCTCCCAGATCTGGAGCTCTAAAGTCCAACATCAAGGTTGGCAGGGTTGGCTCCTTCTGGGAGCTGAGGGACAGTCTGTTTCATGCCTCTCTGCTAACTTCTGGGCTTGCTGGCAGGCTCTGATGTTCTTGGCTTTTGCTGTGTCATCCAGATCTCAGCCTCATCTTCACACTGTGTTCTCTCTGTATGGTCTGTGTCCAGATGTCCTTTTTTTTTTTTTCCTCAATAATGTAATAGTTTATTTTATACATCATTTTGTGCCTTTTCCTCTTTTTTTTTAAGACATTTATTTATGCATACAAGAACTGGGGTACAGGCCAGAGGTGGTGTGTGTGTGTGTGTGAAAGGATTCACCAGAGACAGAGTGGGGGGCAGAACAGGCAGATCTACTGAAATGCACTGCTGAGGGGGGTCAATGGGCAAGATGGGAGGTTTGCCATGCCATGTGGGTCAGTTCCCTGGCTGGGGATCAAACTCGTGCTGCAGCGGCTGTGGATAGCTTCATAGTGATGTTCTGTAACCTGTTGCATCACCAGGGAGGCCCAGATGCCCTCTTTTATAAAGACACCAGTCATAATTGATTAGAGTCCTGCATCTTGTGTGAGAAGGACCCTATTTCCAAACAAGGTCACATTCTGAGGTCCTGGGGGGGGGAATATTTCACACACACACACCCCCACAAAAATGTTTAGCGTGGGGAAAAGAAGGGAGAAAAAGAGGGAGGGAGCAGTCCCCAACATTCCCAAACTAAGCCAGGTCACTTTCTGATTAGATGCAAATAACTTCACAGAATTGTAACCTCAGACAAACTTCCCTGAAACCATGATAAACAAACAAAACCCAAATCACTGTGTCTCCTACAAGAT
The DNA here is from genome assembly GCF_000260355.1 of Condylura cristata. Taxonomy (NCBI): domain Eukaryota; kingdom Metazoa; phylum Chordata; class Mammalia; order Eulipotyphla; family Talpidae; genus Condylura; species Condylura cristata. Next base: position 28,192,701 of record NW_004567128.1, on the reverse strand, counting down.
ACCAAACATCCCCCTCTTGGTTAAAATGCATAGTTGCTACCTTGTTATCAATTACATGCTCATCATTTCTGTAGCCTGTCCTCCTTAGTGATAAGACTTATTGAAATATCTAATCATAAAGTTGCCCTCTTTTTTTTTTAAGAGATTTTTAAAATTTATTTATGCATATAGAACTGGGGCACAGGCCAGAGGTGCAGGGGCAGTGAGAGTCAGAGTGGGGAGCAGGACAGGCAGATTGACAAAGTACACTGCTGAGGGGAGCAGCGGGCAGGTCAGGAGAGGTCTGTGGTGCCATGTGGGTCACCTTCGGGGCGGAGATCGAACTTGCAGAAAAGTGGGTGCGCGGCAGCTTGCAGTGCTGCACTTTAACCTGCTGCACCACCAAGGAGGGCCCTAAAATTGCTCTCTTTCTGGCAGTGCAATCTAGTGTGAGCCTCTGCTTCCTTAAACCCTTCCCCAAATTACTCATCTAAGGCCCAGATGCTGTACATCTCAGGGAATGAGGTCTCTGATCTGTTTTGTTGGGGATGGGAGGAGGGTTCACATAATGTGAGTTCTCAGGTATGTGTTTGGCTACATGGCCTAGGATATACCCCCTGATCTCTTTGGGAATGTGTGCCCCCTGGTGTAAAGTCTGAGTGCTTAGTTGGTATAGATCTCAAGGTGTGAGTTATCTGACCTTTTGAATGGTGCCATTCCAAAGACATTGGGGTTCCCTATAAAACACGAGGTGTCGGGTCCTATGGTCATGGTTTACCAGTATGTGCGTCTGTCTTCACTGGTGTGTGTCTAGGTCTCTTCATGCATATTTTTCCTAGGGTGTGAGGTCTGATCTGTTTCTGGTTGTACATCCCAAAATAAGAAGTCCCTTTAAGATTCACTTGTCTTTGTAAGGAAGGTCTCTGACCTCTTTATAGTTGTATGGAGACTGTGAGGTCGTCCATCTCATCATGGTTATCATTCTGTGTTTGTGAGTATACACACTAGAATTTTAGGTACCTGGGTTGTTTCTGCAAGTGCGCCCCAGCTGTGAGGCCTCTGGTCTGCTGGGGGTGATATGTCCCAGATTGTGGGGTCACTGATGTGTTTGTGCATGTAGAGGCCGGGCCTGGAGGTCTGCGATCTGTTTGTCACTATAATTACCAGTATGTGAGGTGTGTTTCTTGGGTGTATGCCAAAAATGTGGTTTTCTGATATGTTTCTGGTTATGTGAACCTGAGTGTGAAGTTTCTTATTTGTTTGTGTTTGTGTGTGTATCTCAGTGTGAGGTCTTTGTAAGTGTGTACCTGCTGGCACAAGGTCTCGGACCTGTGGGTGGGTGTGTTGGCAGGGTTGGTTCCTTCTGAAAGCTGTAGGACAGTCTGTAATATGCGTCTCTCCTAGCTTCTGGGCCTTGCTGGCAGACCAAAATGTGCCTCTGAGCTCTTTGTTGCTGGACGTCTCAGAACACATCATCTCTGATCTGTCTGTGTGTGTGTGTCCTAGGATGCAAGTCTCTGAACTGATTTGGGGTGTATATCCACTATGTGAGGTCTTTTTAAAGAAATTACTTATTTGTGCATATAAGAACTGGGGTACAGGCCAGAGGTGCAGGGAGGGGGAGTGAGAGGACTCACCAGAGACAGAGTGGGGAGCAGAACAGGCAGACTGACTGAAATAACACTACTGAGGGGAGCAGCGGGTGAGACAGGAGAGGTCTGCCGCGCCATGTGGGTCAGCTCTCTGGCAAGGGATAAAACTTCATGCTGCAGTGGCTGTGATAGCTTCATAGTGCTGAGACATAACCCCTTGTGCCACCAAGGAGAGCCTCTCTATGTGAGGTCTTTAAGATGCTTGTGAGTTGCGCTCTAGGTTGCTAGGTATTTGATGTGCGTTGGAGCTCTTTCTGATGATAATGAGCCTTCTGCTTTCTTTGCTGGCATATATTCCAAGATGTGAGGTCTCTAACTCGTTTAGTTATGACTATCCAGGCTGTGAGGTTTCCAAGATCTTGTTGTGAGTATATATCCTGTGGCCTGAGTCCTCTGATCTCTTTGTGAGTACGTGTCCCTGACCAGAGGTCTCTGATCTGCATGTGCGCACGCATGCGCCATGCACTATTAGAGCTGTGCTGTTTCTGGCTCTTTACATAACATGTCTGGCCTCTGATGTGCTTGTAAGTGTGTGTGGTGGGATTTGGGTTCTGTGGGTGCCTGGTTGTATTTGGTCTCTGATATGTTTTGCAGTGTATCCTGTGAGTGAGTCCCCCCATCTATTTTTGGGTGTGAAGTCTCTGATTTTTTTTTTTGTGGGTGGATATTACAGGTTTGAAGTCCATGGTCCCTTTGTGGTTACATATCCAAGTTGTGAGGCCTCTAATCTCTGTGGAGGTCTATCTCTGATCATTTTTGTTTGTTTTGTTTTGCTTTGGTGTGACTATATGTCAGGGTATGAAGATTCTGATCTCTTTTTTGGGAAGTGAACCAGGTTGAAAAGACTCTGACATGTTCAGGGTATTTTCCCAAAACGAGAGTTCTCTGATCTGTTTCTGAATATGACCTTAGGATGTGAGGTCTCAGCTATTTGTGGATCTACATCTCGTGCTTGGGTTTCCTGAACCGTCTGGGGGTGGCCACCTCAGGTTATTAGATCTCTGATGCTTTTGGCATTATTTGCAAACCTGTAAGATTTCTGAGGCCTCCCTGGTGGCCTAAGGGTTAAGTCTCAGCACTGTTGCCATGACAAATGGCCTAATTCCATCTCCGACCAGGGAGCTGACCCCATGACTCAGCAGACCTCTTCTGTCTCGCCTGCTGCTCCCCTCAGCAGTGGATTTCAGTCAATCTGCCTGTCCTGCTCCCCACACTGTCTCTGGTGAGTCCTCTCAGGCTCCCTCCCTGCACCTCTGGTCTGTACCCCAGTTCTTCTGTACAAAAAGTAAAAAGGTTTCTGATTCATGTACTCACATATAATAGAATGTGAGGTTTGTTTGCCGAAGTGTCCGTATGAGGAGGTGAGGTTTCTGAGCTCTGTGTGGGTATGTCTTAGGGTTGCTGTTTAGATCTGTTTCCCAGCATGAGATTGCTCAGGATTTGACTGTGTTCTCCAACTGGGTATATGCCTAAAGGTGTCAAGTGTCTCTGATCATTCTAGGTGAATTTTCCAGTATGTAGGGTCTGGAACATGTTGTGGGTTCCTGTTTAAGGTTTCCAATTCATTTGCATGTGTATGTCACACTATGCGAGGAGTTTTTGTTTGTTTGTTTATTTGTTTGTTTTTTGGTCTCTTATGTTTGTCCAGGTTGTGAAGCCTATTCTGCTTGTGGGTCTGTGTCCCAGTGTGAGCCCCCTCTGTTTGTGGGCAGATGTCCAAGAATGTGCCTCTCTGCTCTCAGTGAATGTGTCTCTGAGGATCAGGCCTTCAGTCACTTTCTAGACAGATGACTGCAATAAGGATATGAGCCATTTATGGGGTGTGTCCCAAGATTTTAGGTCTCTGAGTATTTTAGAGGGGTATGTTTTGTGATTTGAGGTCCCTAATTTTGAGATCCCTGGATGTGTCTGCTGTGGCAACTTTAGACCCCATAAAAATGTCCGTGTATTTTTTATTTGTGCATATAAGAGCTGGGGGCAAGCCAGAGATGTGGGGGGTGAGAAGATTCACCAGAGTGGGGAGCAGAACAGGCAGATCTACTGAAACATACTGCTGAGGGGAGCAGTGGGCAACATGAGAGATCTGTTGCACCATGTGGGTTAGCTCCCTGGCTGGGGATCGAACTGGTGCTGCAGTGGCTGCAGATAGTGTCATAATGCTGAGAATTAACCCCTTGTACCACCAGAGAGGCCCCAAGATGTCTTAATCCTTGGACTCTGAAGATGTGACTTTCTATGCTACGAGGCTTTTTGCAAATGTGATTCAGTGAAGTGTCTTGAGATGGGGAGATGGTCTTATATTTTCTAGGTGGGTGCAATGACATCACAAAGGTCCTTAAATGAGGGAAGTAAGACGGTTATTGTCTCTGAGCATACCATGACAAGACCAGCAGTCAGATACAGTGATCTGAAGACGGAGGCTTCTGTGCGTGTGAGACCCTCGAGCTGGTCATGGGAAAATGTCCTGATGATGAAATTGCTCATCGTTTGCCCTTATGTCTCTGTACTCAGCTGAATAATAGGCCTCAAAAGATGTCCAGTAAGGGGCAAGTGACCAGGGAGTGCTGATCAGGGAAGAAGATGCATTGACAGAAACAGAGAAGGAAGGTGACCGCAGAGGGAGAGGTCAGAGAGATGCGAAGACGATGCCCCGCTGGCTGTGAGGGCTGAGGAAGGGGCCAGGGGCCAGACACAGGCAGCTCTGGCAACTGGAAACGACAGAAAATGGATCCTCTCTTAGAGCCTTCAGGAAGAAGACAGCTCTGTTCACACCTGCCTTTAGTACCAGAAGACCCATTTTTGAGTTTCTAACCTATACAGATATAATAAATAAATGTGTTTTTTCATGACATTACTATTGTGCTGATTTGTCACAACAGCAATAAAAAATGCAGCCAGTGGCCTGAGTTGTGATGTCTTCCACCTGCTGGTCCATGCACAGCGTAGGAAGGGACACCAGACTGTCTGTGAATGTGTGTCTGAAGATGGAGGTCTCTGGCTTCTGTGTGGGGGTGTAAGCCAGACTTCAATCTCTGATCTCTGTGTGGGACCTAGGATGTGAGCCTCTCAGCTGACTTGGGGTGCATGCCCACTGTGTGTTTGCGGGTTCTATCTAGGTTGTTAGTCTCCTGGGTTTCACACAGACGCACACGCACCAGGGTGATAGATCTCTGATTTGTTCAGTTGTGTATGACTGGGTGTGAGATTTGAAGCACCCTGTGGGTGTACTTCATATGGTTTGAGGTCTCTGTACTTTTTGTGGGTCTGTTCCAAGTGGTGGCTTTTGTGAACTCTTTGTGGGTGTGTCTGAAGATGTCAGGTGTGTAACCAGTCTCAAGGTGTTTTCCTAGAATGTGAGGTCTCTTGTTTGATTGTGGGTGTATGTTGCAGAACCCGAGAGAGCTGATCTGTCTAAGGTGTATGTCTTGCGGTGTGAGGTCTCTGACCTGTGTGTGGATGCATCTCAGATGGGGGTCTCTTGTATTCATGTATTTCTGTGATGGCATTTGCATTTCTCATTTCTTGGTGTGTGTTGGTCAAGGTGTGAGATGTCTTCTGTTTGTGGAAATATGTCCCAACTTGTGAGGTCTCTGTGATATTTGAAATAGAACCTGTGCTGTCCTCCATTTTTGGACCTGAGTCCAAGGAGTAGGAGGCCTCTAATCTCTCTGGAATTACATGATAAAGAATGTGAGTCTTTGAGCTGCTTATGGGTGTCTATCTCAGGATGGGATTTTTTTAAAGATTTATTTATTTATGCATACAGATTGGGGTACAGGCCAGAGGTGCAGGGGTGGTGAGATGATTCACCAGAGACAGAGTGGGGAGCAGAACAAACAGATCAATGAAATACACTGCTGAGGGGAGCAATAGACAAGACAGGAGAGGTCTGCTGCACCATGTGGATCACCTCCAGGGCCGGGGATTGAACTCATACTGAAGCAGCTACAGCTAGTTTGCAGTGCTGTGCCCTAACTTGTTGCACCACCGGGAGGGCCCAGGATGGGATGTTTTTCATTGCTTGTGGATGTATATCTGGAGTTGGTAGAATATAGGTCCCTAAAAGATGTCTATTTCCTAACCTCTGAAACAATGACTAGATGACCCTATACGTTAGTGTCCTTTGCAGAAGTGATTAAGTAATATGAGATAAGGAGGTTAATCTGGATTTTCCAAGTGGGTTCTCAGAGAAGAGAGAAAGGACAGTTGGAGAAACAGATGTGACATCAGAAACAAGTAACAGAGAAAGATTTGAAGGTGGAATGCTGCTGACTTTGAGGATGAATGAAGGGGCCATGAGCCAAGGAATGCAGGAGCCCTAGAAACCGGAAAAGACAACAAAATGGATTCTCCCCTAGAATCTCCAAAAATATCAGGGCTCTGCCAGGAACTTCATTTTAGCCCTTTGAAACCTATATTTTGGCTTCTGATGGGCAAAAAGGTAAGATAATAGATTTGTGTTGGTTTATGGCACTAAGATTATGACTTGTTACAGCAGCGATAGGAAGTGACTGCAGTGTCACAGGTTGTCACAGCACATCCTAGCATATAAATGCAACAATCTGTTTGTGAGTGTGTGTCTGATGGTGTGAGGTCTCTGATCAGTGTGCAGATGTATGAATCACATTGAGAGGGTGTAAATATTTGAGGGGGTGTGTTCAGAATTTTTTATCTCTTCACTGTTTGTGGGGCTCTGTCTCAGAATATGAGGCCTCTAATCTGTTTGTGTGCACATGTTCTTGGATGTGAGGTGTCTGAGCTGACTTAGGGAGTACATTCTGGTATGTGAGGCCTCTGAGATGTTTGGGTTTTATTCCAGGATGTTAGGGATTATTTCTTTTTCTTTTTTTTTAGATTTATTTATTTTTGCATACAAGAACTGGGGTACAGGCCAGAGGTGTAGGGGGTGAGAGATTTCACCAGAGACAGAGTGGGGAGCAAAACAGGCAGATTGACTGAAATACACTGCTGAGGGGAGCAGCGGGTAGGTCAGGAGAGGTCTGCCGCACCATGTGGGCCACCTCCCTGGCTGGGGATCAAAATCATGCCACTGTGGCTTCAGAGAGCTCCATAGTGCTGTGCTTTAACCAGCTGTGCCACCAGAAAGGGCCCTGTTTAGAGTGTTATTTTGGACTATAGAAGGTTTCTGATTTGTTTGGTTATATGGATACCAAGATGTTAGATCTCTGATTTGCTTGGTTTTGTATGTCCAGAGAGTGAGGTTTCTGAACACTTTGTCAGTGTCTTTCTCTTATTTTGAGGTCTCTGATCTGTTTGCTAGTAAGCATCCTAGCACATGAGGTCTCTGATCTGTTCATGGATCTTTTTTGCCAGATATTAGGTCGGGCGGGGGGTCTTCCCTAGTGGTGCAAGTGTTAAAGAATGTGCTATCAAGCTATTAGCAGCTACTACAGTGCAAGTTTGACACCCGACTGGCCAGGGAGTGGCCCAGCAGACCTCTCCTGGCTCACCCGCTGCTCCCCTCAGTAGTGTATCTCAGTCAGTCTGCCTGTTCTGCTCCCCACTCTGGCTCTGGTGAATCCTCTCACCCCACCCCCAAACCTCTGGCCTATACCCCAGTTATTGTATGCATAAATTAATAAATCTTTAAAAAAGGATGTCAGCTCGATGATCTGTTTCTGGTGTTTTCCTGGTCTCTGAGGTCTCAGACTTGATTGTGGTTGTGTGTTGCAGGCCTTGAGGGTGTGTGTGTCTGTCTGAAGTGCAGATGTCTCTGCATTGTTTCTGGAGTATGTCCCAGGAGGTGAACTTTCTATTTGTTATATGTGACTCAGGGCTTGGAGTTTCTGATCCCTTTGTGAGTATATATCGCAGGGTTTGAAGTCTGATTTCTTTGTGGTTTATTGTACAGGCTGTGAGGCCTCTATCCCAGATGTGAATTCCCTGATCAGTTTGTAGGTAGTGTACGATGGTATGAAGTAGCTGATGTGTTCACTGGTCAGTGAACCACAGTGTGAAGTGTTCTCCCAGGAGTGGAGTTCTTTGATCTGTGTACTTTCAGCATGTCCTCGGAAATGTTTGGTCTCTGAACGCTTTATGGCTGTACATCCTAAGGTGTGAGTTCTCTGAAGTGGTAAGGTATGTGGATTCCAGGCTGTCAGATCTCTGAGCTTTCAGGGATTTGTTTCTAAGCATATGAAGTTGCTGATATCTTTACTAATATATATGTGTATGTGTCTGTGTAGCTATGTCTGTATCTGATTCTATTTATCTTATCGGAAAGTGTGTGTTTCCAGGCTATGAGGTCATTGAGCTATCCTTTGGTATATCCATTTCCCCTGGGACTATGTCCTGGAAATACAAATGCTCTGACCTTCTTATGGGTGTATGCGATAAACATGCAGGTCTCTGATCAGTTTCTGGCACTGTTTCCTGGGTGAAGTCATTGATTGGATTGTAGGTGTATGTTGCAGGATTTGATGTCTTTGATTTGTTTGGAGGTCTGGCTCAGATTGTGAGGTCTCTGGTCTGTTTGTGGATTTCAAGTCTCAAAGATGTCAAGTCTCTGTGCTTATTCTCTGAGTATTTCCTACTCGTAAAGTCTCTAACTTGTTTGTAGTTTCATGTTGAGGATTCAAAGTTTGTGATCTCTTTTTGCTTGTATTTCTCACATGAAATCTCTGATCTGTTTGTGAGAATATATCACAGGATATGAGTCTCTGGCCTCAGTGTGGGTTTATCAAAGGTGTGAGGCCTATTCAGTTCACTGTTAAATGACCAGGTTTGTGAGGTACCTGACCTGTGTGTGGGTTTGTGTCCAAGACTATGTTTCGCTCTGCAATTTCTATGTATATCCCAGGTTTGGAGATTGATCTGTTTGGGGGTGTATTTCCCAGGATGTGAGGGTCTCTGATCTCTTTTGGGTGTAAATTCCATCTTGTTGGGTCCCTGTTCTCTTTGGGTATGTATGTTCCAGATCTTAGGTGTCAGTGAATTTAATTCCAAGTGACTGGGGATTCTGAGCATTTTTTGTTATATGTCCCAAAGGGTGTCTCTTCAGGCTTTCTGGGTGTATGTTAGAAAGTGGGATGTGTGTGATGCTTTGAGAGGTGTGTGACTCAGAATGTGCAGTCTGTGAGCTGTCTGTGCATGCATGTCTCTAGTGGCTAAATGACAGCACCCCAAAGTTGTCTACTTCCTAATCCCTGGGACCTATGATTATGTTCATTTACAGGAAAAAGGGCACTTTGCAGCTCTGACGAAGTGTCCCAAGGTGAGGAAATCCTCGTGGATTATCAGGGAAGGCCAAGGATAATCGCAGTTGTTCTCCTATGAGAGAGGCCTGAAGGCCAGAATGTAATGTAATGATGGAAGCAGAAGCAGAAAAAGGTGATGTGATACTATAAGCAGAGTTCATAGAGTGGTAAAGGCAGAGCTAGACAGATACAAAGAGAGATTGGAAGGTGAACATTTTTCTCTTGGGAGATGAAGAAGGGGCCACAAGTTCAGGAATGCAGGCATCCCGTAGGAACTAGATTCTCCTCTAGGCCTTCTAGAAGGAAGTTGACTTTGACTCTATCGGACTCCTTGTCACTCTGCTGAACTGTGGAAATGTAAGATAAAAAAAAAAAAAACTAGTGATGTTCTGTGACAGTAAGATTGTGGTAACTTGTTACTGCAGCACTAGGAAACTAATACATGGTGATGTTTCTATCTGGTGTGGGCACACCTCCCAGGAAGTGAATACTGTGATGTTTGTGTGTGTCTGATGGTGGGGGCCTGGGATCTGTGTGCGGGTATGTGAATCGGGCTATTGTGGCTCGGATCTCTGGTGGTATCGGTTCTAGAATCTGTATGTCAGCTCTTTTGGGGTGTACTCTCAGGAGAGGAGATGTCCACTCTGATTTTGAGCACAGGTGCTACAATGTGATTTTTCTGAACTGGAGAGGTATGTTCATGCTAGAAGACTCTGAGCTCTCTGCAGGTCCATTTCCCTTTGTTGTAAACTCCAGATCTGTTTCCCAGGATGTGAGACTTCCTGATCTGTTTGTATCTGTCTCACGGAGTGAGGTCTCTGGTGTGTGTGCTGCTGAGTGAAGCAGGTTGTACATCCCCTGGCGGGGAGTCCCTCCTCTGTTGATGGGTGTTTGTCTGAGTGTGAAGTGGCTGATCTCTTCTCCAGTGAATGAACAAAGGTGCCAGATCTCTGACTTGTTTACAGTGTTTGCCGGAGCGAGGGGTGCGAGAGGGGGATAAGTTTGGTAGTCTGTGTCCCAATGCCTGTCCTAGGATGTGAGGTGTCTGAAGTTTTGGGGTCCTGTGTCCCAGGGTGTGAGGTGGCCAGCCTATATGTGAGAAAGTGAAATTTGTATAATTTCTGGTATACACGTGCAAGGTGTGAGGGTTTGTTCTGGGCGTGTGTCAGGATGTGAGTGGGGCCTCGTCTGCCTGTGGGTGTGTTGCGCAGTGCATTTCCGTGAACATGAGGGCTCCCTCTTGTTTCTGGGAGTACCTCTATGGGTGTGTGTCCTGGATCTACGCTCTCTGATCTCGAGTTTGTATCCTTTGAGATGTCCGTATTTGTGTGGGTGCATTTATCAGCAAGCAAGGTCTGTGATCTGTTGCAGGACCGAGGAATCGGGTGCGCCTTTTGGGTCTGTTTGTACGTGTGTGAGTGAGTGTGTCTATCATCTCCTTGCTTATGTTTGTAAAGGGTATGAGGTCTGTTCTGTTGGTGGTTCTGTGTTGCAGTGTGTGAGGTTCCCGATCGGTTGGAGTGCATTCCCTTGCATGTGAGGGCCAAGCCATTTCCCTCCTCATGCTTGTGTGCGGTGCATGTGTTTGTGTGCAGGCTGTTCGCTGTCCTGTCGGTTATTATATGTACAAGGGTGTAAAGTCTATGAGACGATCGTGGCTGTATTTCCCAGCTTGTGGTTTTTCTGACAGTTTGTGGCTTTGTGTTCCAGAATGTGCGTGTTTCTCCACTATGTGTGTATGTATCTTGCTGGTGGTAGGGCTTTGATCTGTTTGTGCTGTCTTCCCAAGATTTCAGGTCACCGATATGTTTCTATGTTGGAAGATCTATGGTCTGTATTCTCTCTCTTTTGGGGTATAGTAGTCCCTGGGTGTGAGGTCTCTTATTTATTGTATGTTCCAGGATGTGTGGTTTGTGAGTGGTTTGTGGGTATGTTTTGCAGGATTTTATGTCTGATCTACCTAAGGGTGTGTGTATGAGAATATGAGACTTCTTTTTTTTTTTTTTGCTTTTTTTTATTGTCTATTTATATATTATATATTTCTTCCTTTTTGTACGATGTCTGCTTTCTCCTCTCAGGTGTAGTCTCCGTAAAATTCCCGCCACCAGTTCACCCCTGCACCATCACCATAGTCTTCCCTCCCCTGTTTTGATCCCTCTCCCTCTCCCTCCCCTGCAGAATGTCTCTGATTCATAGTTGCCTGTTAATTTTGGTTTTTAGTTTATTATTTTTTTCCTGACCCCTTATGGTTTCCTCCTACAAGTGGAACCATCAGGTATTTTTCTTTTTCTTTCTGCCTTATTTCACTGAACATAATCCCAACCAGCTCCATGTGGAGAATGGCATGAGTTTATCTTTTTTGATTGCTGAGCAATATTCTATTGTGTATATAAACTGCTTCTTCTGGATTCACTCGTCTATTTTTGGGCATTTGGTTGTTTCCACATTTTATCTATTGTAAATAGAGCTGCAATAAACATAGAGGCTCAGGTGTCCTTTTGAATTAATGTTTTCGTGTCCTTTGGGTAGGTTCTTAGGAGTGAAATTGCTGAGTCATATGGAAGCTGAGATTCCTGATGTGTTTCTGCATGTTTCCTAGCAAGTGAGATCCGGGAACATTTTGTCACTGTATGTCCCAGCATATGACATTGCTCACCTCTTCATGTATATGGTGAAATATTTGCTATCTTGCTGTTTGTTCCAGGATATCAAATCCCAATCTGTTTATGGGTATATGGCCCTGGGTGTGTAGGTTCTGTGATCTGTCATGGGGTGTCGATTCCAGGGTTAGTCTCTTGTGGACATATTTCCCAGGGTTTTCCAGTCTACTTTCTAGAATCTGTGTGTCTCTGTTTATCTTCCATGTACACCCCAAGGTGGGTGTCTGTATGATCCCTAATGTGGTGTCTCTGCTGTGTTGGTGGGTGTATGTGCTAAGACATGACTTCTTCGACTTCTTCTTGAGTTCATGTATCAGGGTGAGCGCAGTTCTCTGGCTGTTCCCAGTTTTTGCAAGGTCTGCTACCTGTCATCGGGTGTGTGTCCAAGGGTGTGAAGTCTCTGATCTCTTTGAGGGTAGATGTCCCAAGATGTCAGACTCATTGTGGGTGCACATGAAGGTGTGAGGTATCTGCTCCCTTAGGGTTGTAGGTCTCAGGTGTGAGGGTCTGGACTTGTGTCTGTATCAGCAGTGTTTCATCTGAGATCTGTCTGTAGCTCTATTTCACATTGTCAGGTTTTGACAGATGAGGTTTTCACCTGTCTTTCTTTCTTCCTGCATGTGAGGTTGCTGAGGGTTTATGCTCTGGGATTTGGGTCTATGGCCGGACTCCCAGCACATGGGGGCTCTGATACAGCTGTCGGTGTATGGCAGTCATGGGAGACATCGGGTGTTTTTTTTTTTTTTAAGATTTATTTATTTGTTCATACAGAACTGGGGTACAAGCCAGAGGTTCAGGGGCAGTGAGAGGCTTCACCAGAGACAGAGTGGGGAACAGAACAGGCAGATGGACGAAGTACACTGCTGAGGGGAGCAGCGGGCGGGTCAGGAGAGGTCTGCCGCGCCATGTGGTCGCCTCCGGGTCTGCGGATTGAACTCATGCGGAAGTGGCTTTAGCTTCTCAGCGCTGTGCTTTAACCTGCTGCGCCACCAGGGAGGGCACGACACCTGGTGTTTTTGTGTGCATGTGTCACAGGGGCTGGGCCTGTGATCTGTTTGTGTATATCTGGACCTGGATACTATTTCTCTGAATTATTTGTATAATTCAGTCTATCTTAGCTGGTGTGGTTTTTGACCTTTTTGTGAACATGTCACAGGATGTGAGGTCTGTTCTTTTAGGGTTTGTATTTCCTAGAATCTGAAGTGTCTGAGCTCTTTTTGTGTGGATGTCCCAGGGTGTGAGGTTCCTGATCTGTTTTGGTGTGTGCCCCACACAACTTGAGTTCTTTCTCTGAATTATTTGCTATTCTGCAGCTAGCCTGTCATTTCTCTGAATTACATTTTGGAGCCTTTGCCCTAAGCCTCCAGGAGGATTTCTGAATTCTGGATGTGAAGGTTCTAAGTTTTTTTGTTTTGTTGTTTTTTGGTCTTCCTTCCAGGGGTGAGTTGACTGGGCTGTTTGGGGATGGTGTCCTAGAATATGTGACCCCGAACTCTTTGGCTTTGAGAGTTCCTTGATCTATTGGGGATATATTTTTAGTTGTGATGTGAAGTCTGTTCCTCAGAAGTCTCCCCTTTCATGTGGGAAGTGGTGGGTTGTTTGGGGGTCTGTGACCCTCGTTTGAAGACTGATGTGTTTGAGTGTCTGTATCCCGGGTGTCTTCTGAGACAGTTTCGAGCCCACATCCCAGGGAATGAATTCTCTATGCTGTTGGGATTTTGTCCCTGGTTGTGAATTTGGAGGGAGGAGTTTCAGGATCTGATTCCAGAGCTGGAAGTCTTTCTATAGATGTTTCACACCTGTCAGGTGCTTCACCCCGTGTCCTGAGTGTGAGAGCTCTAGCTCCTTGTGCAGTGGTGTTGAGGCCCCTAACTGCTGGGGGGGAGGGGCTCAATTCCAGGGTATGAGTGTATGAGCCGTTTGGGGTTCTGTTACCAGTTGTTTATGCCACCTCTCAGATGTTTGGGGGTCTGTGTCCAGGTTATGTCTGTACGCTACGTGGGGGTTTGCCCTGAGACGTAGTTTGTTAACTTGGAGTTGCCTGTCCGATGTGAGGCCTCTAGTCCGTGTGTAGGCTGCTTTCCAGCTGGCGCAGTGTCCATGAACTCTGTGCCTTTCCATCCCATCATGGGAGGTGCCTGGGTTGTGTGGGCATCTGCAGCCGGGATGTGCAGTCTCTGAGCTGTTTTGTGTCTGTCTCCCAGGACAGAAGTCCCCTGCGCTGTTGGAGTGCCTGCGTCCTCCAGGTGAGGACTCTAAGCTGCTGTGGGTCTGTGTCCGAGTTTCAAGGTCTCTCTGCTGTTTGTGGCTGCCTGCACAAAGTGTGAGTTTTCTGGGCAGTCTGGGGACCTGTGTGCACCTGTGGCGTCTGAAATCTGAGTATAGAGCACAGGTTCCTTTTTGAAGTCTGTGTCCTGGGCTGGTATTTCCTAATCATTCGGCGATCAGTATTTAGAGTGAAGCTTTGTAGTTGTTTGGGAATGCAAGCCTAGAAGTTTCTAAGCCGCTTGGGGTCTGTGTCTAGCATGTGTGATCTTAGGATGTGGGGTCGGTGGCACTGGGTGTGAAGCTTGTAAGCTAGGTAGAAGGGTTGAGTCTTTTCAGGCCTCTGAGCTCTTTCGCAATCAGTGTGAGTTTAGGGCTGTCTGGGTATTTGGAGGTGCTGAACTGTTTTGGGGAAATCTGTCTGGAACCTGCCATCTCTGAACAGGGACCTGAGGCAAGGCGGTGAGGTCTCTGAATCGGGTTAGGACCTGTGCTCCAGGGAATGTGGTTTCAGAATTCCCTGGCGGCGTGTTCAGGGCGTGAGGTGACTGTGCAGGTTGTTTGTTTTTGTCAGCTTGTTGAGTCCTCTGTGAAATCAGTGTGCCCTTACTGCCCTGTTGTGAAGTCTCTGAGCTTTGAGTTGGGCTGGGGAGGTGACTGTAATCTACTTTTCAGGTCTCTGAGAGTGCGTGGCCTTGTCCAAGACCAAGCTTCTTAGAGGGCAGTATCAGAAGGTGCTAGGTCTGAGTTGTATGCAGATCTGTTTGCCAGAGTCGGCATTCTCTGAGTGGAGTCTGTTTGTGGGCCGAAAGAGCAGAGTTCTGGGGGTTTGTGGCCATGACTGGAGTCTCTGAGTTGCTTGTGGGAAGATGTTCTAGGGAGTGTTTAGTGCTCTATTCTACAGGATGCCACCGAGCATTTTGGGGAATGCATCCAGGGTCTGAAGTTTCAGAATTGTGTCGTTTGTGTGGACACTCTCAGGGGGTTGGGCAGTCTGGGGTGACGCCTCAGCTGTTTGGGGATCTGTGCCAGAATGTGAGGTTTCTGGGCAGTTGAGGAGCAGTGTTCTAGGTTGTGAAGTCATTGAGAGGTGTGTGCATCAATTGTCTCCTGACAATTCTGACACAATGTGGGTGGGAGGTTGTGAATTCCAATCTCAGGCAGCATTGGAAGTGTCAGAGTCTTTGGGGGTCTGTGTCAGAGGAGCCTGTGTGTTATTTGGGGCCCCAGTGTGAGATGTCCAAGCTGTACGGAGATGTACAGCCCAGCGTGTGAGGTCTGAGACTCGGAGAGGTATCCAGGGTACAAGGTCTCTGAGCTGTGTGAGGCCTGTGACCTGTTTAGGGTTCTGTTGTCACCTGGGGGTGAGGTCCTTGAGCTACTTGAACACCTATGTCACAGCCTGTGAGGTCACTGAGTAAAAACAAAGGGCACTGGCTCCCACCAAGGCCAACGGATGAAAATGAGTGTATTACAGAAATGTCACCTCTTGGCACACAGGTGCTCAGGAAATATTCGCAGAAAAAACTTTACCCAGTATATTGTGATATGGGTTGGCCACTGAGGCAGCCATGCATTCAGTTTGCTTTTTAAATGTATTTGAAAATCTAAGTACAAAGCAAACTTGTCTGGGGTCAAGACAGTATATGGGTGACGGTGCAAGTGATGGAGTGGGAGCGTGCAGCTCAGTGGCTGGGGCCTGAGACACATGCACTGACACCCCAGCTCCCAGCCTCTCCCCCCACCAAGGTCCTCAAGCCCCACACTGTGTTTTGTTCAGTCAATAGTTCCTTTTATTGATGCCCACCCCAAACAGGGTTGGGCTGAGGGATGCACAAGAGGAAAACAGATTCAGTCCGTGCCCGAAGGTCAGTCTGGGGGCAGAGGGCACAGACACAGACACACACAGACATACACACAGATCTGGCATCTGGGGGCAGGGCAGTCTCACACAGGGGCACTCTGGGCAAGGGGAGTCAGGGAAGGCTTCCTAGAGATGACCTGACGGGAAAAGCAAGGGGCCAGGCAGCTATCAGAGCCTTTTGTACATTTGTGGGCAGATAACTGAGATCAGTAGACCCGAGGTACACACAAAGGGCTGGGGACAGGGCCTGGCAGGTGGTGGTGGGGGTCTTCCCTGTCACCCACCAAGCCCTAGTGGAAGAAGCACCCCACTCCGTTCTTGGCGTGTATTTTGTATTTCTTGGCCTTCTGCCACATGGGCCCTTCCCTGGGACCCACCGCCATGATTTTCCAGGCTTCCCTGAGACATGGGCCAGGTGCTCTGCCCAGTGCCCGGCCCCTCATCAGCACCTCATGAATGCACATTTTTGTCCTAAGTGCTATCTACAGCCTAGGTAGGTCTTGGTTCCAGCTCTCAGTGGTCCAGGCAGCCGTCACATACCAGGGTGGTCTCCCGGTACCCGCAGAGCTCCCCAGAGCCCTGTGCACAGCCAGAAGCAGAGCTCACCCCTAGCCCACCTTCAGATCTGGGAAAGTCTGGACTGCCTTCTATTCACTGTCAGGGGGTCATGGGCATCCACTGCCCTCCAGTGGCACATGGGTGTCCATTTCTCAGATGCACAGCCCTGAAAGACCCTTAGGCCAACACTAGCCAGCATGTGAGCATGAGCACAAAGCAGCCCTGGAGACCCCACTTGTTGCTGGCACGGCTCTGTATAGGGAGACTAAGCGGGCTGGGAACTCTTGGCTCTGATGTCAGCCTGCCCTGGGGCTGCTTCCCCACACCCTTGGGGCAGTAGGGAGGAGGCCTGCAAGACCCCTAAAGCTCCAGGCAGAAGCAGGTGCAAATACAAACTTATCTCTCTATTCTGGGGCTGGGCTGGGCCTCACCCCTTGGGCCTCCTGGGTAGGCTGAGGATCCCAACTGCAGAAAGTCCTTGTGCTGGAAAATCACTTCTGAAGGTGGGCTGGGTTTGTAAGTGCAACCCACAGGTGGGCTGGGCAGGGAGAAGGAACTCCAGGAGTCAGCCCTCACTGCAGCCCCGCAGCCCCGGCCGGGGCAAGCACGGGCAGGTGGAGGCAGGCAGGAGGCCCTGGCAGCCATTCCTTGCCAGGAGGGCAGCAGTGGGGGAGGAAGCATGGAGAGGCCCCCACCATCAGTCTGGCCTCAGACTTCAAAGGGCTAGAAGAGGTATTTGCGGCAGGAGTCAGTCCCACACTTGCACTCAATACGGACCCGCTTCTTGGGAGAGCCAGGGAGCCCAGCCAGGCCAAAGTTGGAGTCCATGCGGGTGCTCTCCATGTCCACGGGATCCACTGTGGAGTCACAGCCGGGAAAGGGACTTGTTAGAAGGCTGGAGGAAGTGTCCCGACGCCCTTCTTACCAGGAGACCCAGGAGTCTTGGGGGTAGTGGTTTGGGACTAGGGCCAGGATTCAGCACTTGAGAACTGTCTGTTCAAGTATTAGGAAGATGGCCAGGGTTTGGGAGTGGCTGGGGGATACAAGGATACGTCAGGGAGAACCAGGGGGTTGGGCCAGGCAGAGGTCAGGAGTGGAGGGTCACCTGGGCATCCAGAAGGGAATCTGAACACCGCTGCTAGGTTCTCCCCACCAGTGTCTCAGAGGTGGTTAGCTTATCAGAAAGGCCTGGCTGAAGTCCCAAGGGTAGCCAGAGGTTTGGAATGAGGAAGGGGAGGGGGGGAGAAGTCAGGGAAATTCAGAGGATTGGAATGAGGAGGGGTGCCTTAACGCCTGAGCCAAATGTCTTCCCCCAGCAGTTTTGGGGGAAGCTGGCATGAGTGTCTCGGGCTGGAGCGAGGGGGACCCCCGCCCTGGGGTGGGTAGAGCCTCAGTAGCCTAGATGGGGAACCAAAGTCAGAAGAGCATCTTAAAGCTCCTTGGGGTGGGATCCTTGTGTCCCATGTTGTGGCATGCCCCTGCCCCGGCCCCACGCCCCCCACCTTGCATGTTGTAATCAAAGGTGAGCTCCTCGCCTGCCCGGATGGTTCTTGTGGCAAAGAAAGCGATGCGGGGCAGCCGCTCATCAAGGTTGTCTATGAAGACGTTGTACACCTGGAGGTTAGGGTCACACTGGGCAGAAAAAGAATAGCGGGAGGGTGAGGAGGGGCCCAGCCTACTCCTCCAGATCCCTACCCGCTCGCCCACCTGCCGGGTACCCACACTGTGGTTGACAAAGTGGGAGATATTGCCGTAATAGGCAGCATCCACCGTGTACACGTCCTCCACGTAGTCCAGGTCGAAGAGGTAGGTGGCACCCTGGCGGTCGTAGATCTGGCCCCGCCGCTCCGCCTCCTCTGAGGTAATGATCTGGGGAGAGGGCCGTGGGGGAGGAAGATTGACCAAGAAGGCTCAGGAAAGCTAGTTCAGCTCCTACCCAGGGCCTAGACCCTGGGGAGGCGACCAAGGGAGCCGAGAGGCACTCCAAGCTCTCGTGGCTGGCAGGGTGGACACGTGGGGGACAGGGATGCAGACGGTCTGTGAAGCCCTGCTCAGCAGGCTGGGTCTCCGCTGCTCACCACCTGTCCCACCTCAGGCCTCTGTGGGAAAGGGCAATCAGTGGACAAGACAGAGGGGAGAAAGGCCCAGGGCTGGAGGGAAAGGGAAATTGAATGAAAGCGACTCCGGGAGAACCTGAGGCATAGTTAGAAACAGACAGAAGCCCCACAGGAAAGACTCAGGTCCAGAGGAGACCAGCGGCCTGGGGGCCTGAGCTGGAACACGCACGTGCAAGAGAGAGCCCGTCTTCAGCCCAGACGCGGTGCAGGGGCAAAAAGCGGTGCCTTAGAGGGCAGCAGGCCTTCCCAGAACCGTGGGGCCATACCAACCGTGGCCCCACCTGTCCTTGCCTCCCAGATGATGCCAGTGGACTATCCACCCCCTCAAACACTCTCCTCTGTCCCTCGGGGCCCTTCTTCGCCTGGGGTCAACCACAGCCTCCTGTAATGAATGGTCAAGTGCAGCCGACCATGCCCATCTCTGGGTGAGGGTCCACGGCAGCCAAGACTGCCCTTCTCAGCCTAGGGTGCTTCAGAAAGCCTCCTGCTTCATTGCCGGGGCCCCTACTGCCTCCCTGCTCCCCTGCCGCCAAGTGCCAGCACAGGACACAGCGCACAGTGGACACGCAATGAACGCCCTCTAGTTCTATTCTGCTTTCTAGCCCAGAGACTTCTCTGTGCAGGTAACTCATACACACTTGCCCCCACACCTCTTCTTGCTTTCCTCTCCCTTAGTCAGAGGCCCACTGCCCCACGTCCACCCCGCAGACACTGGCCGCTTCCTCACTCACCCTCGTGCCGGACGGGACACGCTCTTCCCACAGTCCTTGTTTCTTCTCGCCAGGACAGCCACATCAGTGTCTTCCCCATCTCCTGCCTCTCACACAAGCACCCTCGCCTCTGCTCTGTGCCAAATGCCTGTCAGTGATACCTCTGGACAACCAAGATTTGTCCTTTGGGCCTCACCACCCCATACACCAGCTCTATTCCTGGTTCCCCAGCCATAGATTTTCGTTCATTCACTCTGGGTTTTTATCAGGCCTACTCTGTGCCTGGTTTGCTGCTTAGGGGCCAGGGATCACAGGGATCAAGCCCAGTCCCAGTGCTCGGGGGGTCACAGATTGGTGACAGAGATGCACTTAGCACAGCGCGAGGCGTTGACAGGGAGCACAATGCTGAGGGCGGAGGCCGGTGGGGAAGCGGTTCCCTCCCCAGCTGCACATCACCAGGGGCACCGACACCAGGCTGAGGAGTGAGGACTCTCCCAAGGGCTCCAGCGAGCCATATCTCTTTGAGTTCAGTCAGGGTCACTCTCCTTCCACGCCCAGAGAACATGTACTCTTCCTTCTCTGCCCGCGCAGATTTCCCAAACCCCCCCCCCCATCTACTCCACGCCTGAGCCACCCCTCTGAAGCCCCGAGACCAAAGGGCAGCCTCTCTGGGCCCCAGAGCACGCCAACCTAGTGTGAGCCAGCTCTTTCCTGCCAGCCCCTCTCCAACCCAAAGGGCATGCCCTGAGCGCTGCCTACATCTTCCCGCCTGATCTGCCCCTACCTGCTCCTCTCACCAGGATGAGTCACGTTACAAGTCCTCCAGGCACAAACGGCTCCTTCTCTACCTTCTCAGTCCAACCCTATAATGGCTGCTCCACTATGCGAACCAATCATTCCCTCCCTGGTCCCTAGCAGCTCTCCAGGGATGGGGGGGAGAGGTGGCCTTCAGTGGCAGCTAGGGAAGGAGTGTTGCTATGAGTGGGAGCCAGAGGATTCAGTCAGGGTGCTGCTCTGCCCCCTCTGGGAGATGGGACCCCAAATGTTTCATTGGCAGAAAAACCCTCCACCAGGTCTGGCAGCGCACCAGGCTGACACACTCCAGCCCCCCCCCTTTGCTGGCTTGGTGACTGAGCGAGGTGCTGTCTGCTTCTGGGTCTGTTTTCTCTGTAGAGCGAGGTTGACGATTACAATCATCCCACCCTGGCAGGGCCTACTGTAAAGATCCCACGAGGTCAGGGGTGTGAAAGGTGTTTTTAAGTTTGGAGACTGAGCAACATTAGGAGTAGTTCTGAGTACTGGACCTTGTGAAACCCAAATGCTCCCTTTATTTTATGTGCCCTTTCCCTAGCAAGGAAAAACTGCTGCTAACGGTCACATGCCATCACTTAATCAAACCAATGGAGGCTCACCTACATCACGGAGATGTTAAAATGTGACAAGACTGCATGTGTTGGAGTGGATGAAATAGGACATCATCCTCTGCTGGGTGAGGGCGGGGTGTCCTACAGGAACAGGCGGCAGCTCACGGAGGGGGCTGTCGGAGCAGAGGCGGACAAGCAGGAAAGCAAATGGCGTGTGCAGACTGTAGTCTGGCGAGGCCAACAGGGCTTGGTGTGCCCTTGACTACAGGACACCAGGTAGGGGCTGGGACGGCTCGTAGTCAACTTAACTAACCTTTCTGCAGTGAGTTTTGTGAATGCTCACGCCAAGCGGGATAAATGGACTCTAAGTCGGCGCTTATCAGGAGAGGTTGGGTTTTGGTTTTCATTGGTTCCAATGGTTGAGCATTTTGGATTTTCAGAACTTGGACCTGCAGTGGCTAGTATTTATTGAAGACTTACTGTGTACTGAACACTGTTCAAGTGCTTCTTCCAGGTGTTTCCCACATACTAATGCACTTAGTTCCTATAAAAGCATTGGAAGTGGGTGCTATTACTGTACCATTTAACAGCTTAGCGAACCGATACGCAAAGAGATTGCGTGACTGCAGAGTGGCAGGAGCTGGGATCTGGCCTCGGGCAGTCAGGCTCCCGGGCCCACTGTCTTGCCCCCTTGGCCATGCTGCCTCCTCAGATGCAGATGCAGAAAGATGAGTTTGGTTCTGGCAATGTGATGCCACACCAGAAGGCCTCACAGGTCTGAGAGGGTCACAGGGCCTGATGTCTTGGCAGGAAAGAAGCCAAAAAATAGCTCAGAAGAATGTGTGGAAAGTGCTGAGAGTGGGGTTGGCGAGCAAGAAGATTCCTGGAAACTGATGTTTCAGTGTGTGGGGCAGTAACAGAAGAGCAGCCAGAAAGGTATCAGGACTAGGGGGCTTTGGGGTGCCTGTGACTGACACTTCCTGCACCTTGCCTGCCAGGACCCCCTGTGTTGGACAGCATTCTCTGAAGATTGTCAGAACAGTGAGGTGGACACACTCCCCACTCTGGATGTCTCTAGGGCTGTCAGGCTCCAGGGCCTGGACCCCGCCTCCAGCGTGTTAGGACACGGAGGGTGTGTGTGCTTCCTCCAAGTTGCCAGAGCTCTCTCAGATGCAGACCTGCCCTCCTCAGACTGTCACAGTCCTTCCGGGGCGAGGACACTTGCTTTTCCTGACTGGCAGGACAGCGTGGGTGGGGTCACTTCCTGCCAGACTGCCAGAGTCCTTGGGAATATGGTGAGCTCGCTCTCTTCCTCTGGGTCACTCTGGGGCGTGGACACCTCTCCCTGCGCCTTGTCAGGATCCCCTTCCTCTAGACTGTCAGGAACCCTCTAGGGGGCCAGAGCACAGGTCCTCCAACCTGTGGATGTTCCTCCCCGCCACCATCACGACTATCTGGGGTGTGGATGTGTCCTCGTCACTGTTCTGCAGTATGGACTGCTGTCTTGACACGTCCCTGACTTCCACTTTATAGTTCTCAGACGGAAGCCTGTTCTCTTCTTCAATGTCATTACTACAGTGTAGACACCCTCAGATCTGTGTCTCTGAGAGCAATTTCAGTTCTTTCCAGCCATATCACACCCTGAGTCTGGAAGTGTGTGGAGGCATTTGGAGTTGTCACCATGACAGGGCACACCATGGATTTAAATGGTCAAAGTCAGGGATATTAAATGTCGCCTGATGCAAGATATGGTCCTTTAGAACAAAGAACTGCCCTAGCATCCCACCTTAGAGCAAGACACCTGCTGATACAGACACCTGGCGGCTAGACACCCGGGCCCTTTGGTTTTCCACCTCCTGCGCACCCCTGGCCTCCCGAGGCGAGGCCGGGGACCTGGTGCCACAGCGAGCAGCAGCGCCATGCGCAAGTCCAGACCTGGCCCTTTAGAAACCTCTCTCCCTGCCCCCCTCAGTCTGCCTGCCAGGCAGCACCACACATCAGGGGCAGCTGCACGGTGTGACAATGGCACGAGGGAAACACCAAGGTGGCTGTGCTGCTGTGTGAGAGGATCCCCCGCAGACACCCATACTGGACTGGCACGAGAGCAAGGCCACTAAGTGCAAAGCCACTAAGCCTCACGACTTGCCTGGGCGGTGACTACCTTGCCTAACACAGCTGACCTTTCCCCAGTGCCCTGCAAGTTAGAGGTGGCAGCCAACCTCTGCCAGGTTGGCAGGTGCTATGCCAGACTGTTCCTTCTGTGAGGTCAGAACAGGGAGCTCCTTCCGGGCCGACTGCTTGGCGATAGCGGGACCCGCGGGAAGTGAGAAGAGGAAGCGCCTTTTCAGGCGACGCCACCCACCGGCCTGTTAAATGGGATCTGCCTGGATTTCGGTTCCCACTCCGCTTCTTTGCTAGGTACGCGTGTGAAACCAGCCAACCTGGAAGTATTTCCACATACTTCTAACTACCAGCTTAGCCCACCTGGTGTGTGCCACCTGGACTGCTCAGGCAGGATGCGCTATTGCATTCCGGTAAACCACCTCCTCCCTGCCCCTGACACGCTGCAGGCGTCGGGTGAGGAGCGCGACAGTGGGCGCACGTGGTAGGAAGAGCTGCATGCGCGCGGCCCCATCTCCCTACCTCTCCCACGTATTCCATGACGAAGCTATTCTTGCGGATCTTCTCCAGTGTTCGGACGCCCCAACCTCGCCCGTCATCTGTGCGGAAGATGCAGAGGTCATAGCGGATGCCCTTCTGGACCACGCGGTTGGGGCAGTCATAGCCACAGCGGCAGCGGGAGTTGCACTCGTAGATGGGCAGCCCTGCTCGCAGGCGCACCTGGCCCTGGTCATTGTAGGCAAATTTATGCAGCGATGCCCCGGGGCAGCAGCCACCAGCCGGTGCCCACAGACAGTCCTGGCACTCGCAGCCCACAGCCACCTGGTTAAGGGTGATGCCCTCCCCAACACGGTACTCGTTGATGTACACGAAGGCCCGAGGGGGGCCGTCCAGGTCCACCTCATTCTCCACGGTGATGCGTCCCAGGTGGCTGCGCTTGGCATTGAGCTCCTGCTCCCAGCGCCGGAGTGCCCGCCTCTGCTTGGCCTTCTGCACCAGGTAGTTGGCCAAGCTTGGGTCCAGGTGTCGGGGTGGCTTTGATCGGTGGTGCCGCCGAAGCAGCTCCCTTTCCAAGTCCTTGTGGAACTGCTTGAGAATACGCACACACTTCAGATTCTGCCGTGGCTCCCAGGTGCTCTCCGAGTCAGGGTATCCGCGCCATTTTACCAGATAATACTCCTGTTCCTGTTGAGGACGGGGACATGGGCACCGTAAGAGGTACAAGCCTTGGGCCAGCCCTTGTAGGACTCCCATTCCAAAGCTGAAGAACAACACCCAGACCCAACCCCCTTTTCTGGAATGACTCCATGCAGGGGTTAAGTAGCACAGGAATCCCTATGTTCAGTCCTGCTCCCTCTCTTCCTAATTCTCACTTTTAATTTAATCACCCAAATTTACCCCCTCCTCTGTCCAGCTGTTCAGTCCCCAACCCTTGGAATGACCGTGCCAACCCCACCTCCAGACCACATCCACAAGCTGAGCACATCAAGCCACAGGCACTGCTACCACTGCTGTCCTCACCCAGACCACGACAGTAGCCTCCTCACTGATGCCCACCCGGCTTCTGCCTTCACCTAAGTCTGGTCTCCACACAGCAGCCAGAGGATCTGTTTTTGCTGAGTTTAATGATACACAGTCTCTGTTCTTGCTGAGTTTAATGATACAAAGTCTCTGTTCTTGCTCAGTTTCATGATACAGAGTCTCTGTTCTTGCTCAGTTTAATGACACAAAGTCTCTGTTCGTGCTCAGTTTAATGATACAGAGTCTCCAAGTTAGACACTCCTACTCCCTAGCGATGTAGTCTTAGGCAAGTTTGCAAGTTCATGCTGCCATTTTCCTCAATTGTTTTGTTATGTAGCAGGTAGTATTTTAAGCAAATTACATCGATTTTTAATTAATTTAATCCTCACAACTTTCTATAAGTTAGCTGCTCATCACCCCCATTTTCTAGATGAGGAAATGAAGCACAGAGAATTTGGGTAAGCATCCCAGAGTGACAGATTTTGAACTCAAGCATGCTGGCTCCAACCCATTCTTTTTGCTATGCTGCCATTACTTCCTCTGGCACTGAAAGCAGTTCCCATTTCAGAGAGAGAGTGTGTGTGTGTGTAATGGGGATGCTAAAAGGATGTACTAATCCTAGCTTTTATGATCAGAGTAGAAAATTCCTTTTGCAAATTTTGGGTAGTGGGGCAAGATGGCAGGAAGCTGACCCCCTTGAGACACCCCTCCCAGGCCATGGTCACTCCGGACTCACGCGAATCTTCTTATAATCGCACAGGTACTCGACTTCAAAGTCATAGAGGTTCCTCTTGGAGACGCCGAGGCCAGGACAGGAGAGCTTGGCCAGGCGACACAGGTCCTGTAGCTGATTCCAAGAAGACTTGCAACACACACTGCAGCCTAGAACATGGGAGCCAGAAAGAACTTACTGGGCATCCCGGTGAGGTCAGAGATCAGAGGGGACCCCAATCAATCCTCCCTGGGACTTTCCAAGGACAGCTTCAGAGTCCGTGAGTTTAATCCACAGATCTTCCCAGTGCTAAAACTCTCCACAAAAATGTGCTACTACCTTCAACCCTAGTGCTCACTGTCCTCAGAGTGGGATCTGCTCTGTGGACTGTCCCAAAGGAATCTGGTTCCAGAGCTTCCAGCTCCTATACTGTTCCTAACACGGCCTACAGTTCAGGATCTCATCACCCGGCTCACACTTTTGAAAAAGAACAACCCCTCCATCTAGTAGGGTGCACTGCCCTAAAGGGGTGGAATTAAAACTGCCAGGCCATGAGACACAGCTGTAACTGGAAAGACTGGTCCACAACCCTTATCTGAAACTTCAGCAGCCAGATGTGTCTTGCAATTCAGTTTGTTTTGGGTCTTACATGTGTAGCTCTAGATTTATACCATAAATTACTTAACAACCCCAGCGTGGTCAGGAGCATCAAGCCAATCGAGTATATTAATAGTTCTGCAGCATAAGTTTGGATTTTTACATCAAATGGGAGAAATAAAGGTGTAAGCACTGAATAATCCCATCTGTCAGGGGTCAAACGTTTTCATGACACAGATAAAAAAGACTTCTGATTTGAGGCACATTCTTAATTAATGTGCTTTAGAGGCCATTTAGCAAATCACCTTACAAAAACACTGAATGTGTCAGTCTTCATCCTATTTCACCTTTTAAAGATATTTAATCTTTCCCCCTTGCCATTACAAAAACAAACACTTAAAAACTCCTGATGAACTACTCTGGACGTCAACCGAAAAAATATACAAACAAGAGCTTTGCAAAATTGTTTCACATGCACTTCCCCTCCCACTGCTTAGGCCAGTGGGACTCAGCTAGGCTGAGTCCCCATGCTTTCCTCCCCGCAACAGGCTCTCCTATTTGGAGCCCCACTAAAGTGGCCCCAACTAACATGTCCAGCTGCTGGCTCTGCACTGACCACTCCTGGTCTCTGAACCTCTTAGAGGTCCCGCTCACACTTGGAGAACCCAATCTCCCCTCAGGTTTTCTCCCGCCACAGGTTTTCTCCACAGGTTTTCTCCCGCCGAGAAGCACACCCCCCAGCATGCTAAGCAAGCCTCTCCACTTTCCCTGCACCCCGGGAGTCCAACTCTCCTCTTGGGGGTGCTCCCTTCCTGTCTCCCTCCGGGAGTCCTCTCCAGCACAAACCCTTCTTCCAACACGCTGAGAGGGGACACTCTCCCCCTGTAGCATGCCTTGTCCCCCCTCTTAGTAAAGGAGGATCGTCCCTTTCCCTCCCCTCCCCTTCCGGCGTCTCGCGTGGACACCAAGCGGGTAACGGTCACCGGCGGCCGATTTTCCCGCGCGCGGGCGCAGCCTCCCCGACCAGCCCCCGCGCGTGCGCGC
>NW_004567128.1:28161936-28166064 GCF_000260355.1 Condylura cristata | reverse complement strand
CGGCCAGCAGGCCCGCGCCGCTGCCACCACTGCTTCACCTTTTAAATTTTCCGCCATCTTTCCCCACGGCTAACGACATTCGGGCCTAACCGGCGTCGCGAGAAGAGAGCTCGCGCGGGCGTGGCCGAGAACGCACAGCCTATTGGCCGCGCCGCTCTGCGAGCCGCTCCAGCGCGGACCAACCGGCGAGCGGTGACCGGACCCTCCCCGCCACCGCGCTCGGTCCCGAAGGCGGGTGCTCGCTGCGGTTTCCCAGCGTGCGTCTGGGCTACGGTGGCGGCGGCGGCGGCGGCGTTGGCGTTAGGCCGCTCTGCCTGTCACGCTGTCAGCCAATCACGCTGTCAGCCGGCCATGTGGGGGATCCTGTGCCTTGTCAGAAGCGCAGGCACCGGCCGCCGGCCGGCACCCCATTTTGACCCCCGAGCCCGCCGTGACTCCCTGGATGGCCCGATGGTGGGTCATCGCCACATACAGCTGCTCAGTTACCCAGTTTCATCAGAACATGGGCCAGCTCCCGCCCCCACAGTCCTCTGTCAGCGGCATTCATGTCCAGTCGCTGGCTGTGAGCCCCTCAAGGCAGACCCTGTTAGCCAGCCAGCCACTCCCTTCCACTGATCCTTCTCACTCATTCCTGCAGCTGGACTCTCCAGCTATCTTGGCCCTGGAACCAGTTCTGAATGTCCAGGTTGGGGGAGGGAGGGACTCATCTTGACACTTCTGGCCTCATTCAGTGAAGCCCAGCAACCAGCCAGGCCCTTGAGCAGGCTGTCATGGAGCCTTGTCAACCCACTCTCCACCATCACCTGGTGTCTGTGTAATTCCCTCATTCACACCATGATCCAGCAGTTAGGCCCTCGGTGCAGTCTTGGCAAATAGACACCAAGTCACCTGGAAGTTGTTCTGCACTCTGTCCTTACACCAGGCATCCCCACCGGGTCAGTCAGTCAGTATCCCCTGACCCATTGGACACCCCTCAAGGAGACTTTGTAATGGTGCACTGCCATCAAGTCGGGAAGCCACACAGATCTTTCAGTTGGATGGTCTACCTGTAACTTGTTCAGTCTGCCCCTCATCATTTTGTCGATCAACCAGTGAGTGGTTCTCCACTGCACATGTCAAGCCTTATGTGATTTAGCCCGGGCAGTCAGTGACCAGATACACTTGCCTATTAGGCAATCACAGGTTTATCCATCAGTCTGCTTGAAATTCCCTCAGGATAACCCCCCTTTACACCTTGCCAGACTGTAACATCCAGATAGGATTCCTACCAATAGTCAGCCATTCACAACATCCCACCACCCAGGCAGGCAGTAGCATCACAGGTCATCAACCTTCTAGCCCGTCAGCCCCCAGGAGGCTGCCTGGAGTCTACAACATCAGGCCAGCAGCCTCAGCCAGTCCCAAGAAGGTTATATTTCAGTTCCATGCTCAGTACCTCCCTGCATCAGGAAACCACACTGGCAGTTCCTCAAATTGCCCCTCTCCCTGTCGGTCCAT
Source organism: Condylura cristata (assembly GCF_000260355.1). Lineage (NCBI taxonomy): Eukaryota > Metazoa > Chordata > Mammalia > Eulipotyphla > Talpidae > Condylura > Condylura cristata. The sequence goes on along the minus strand of NW_004567128.1, from coordinate 28,164,567 downwards.
GGCTGTGTAGTCAACCAAACAGTTATAAGGTTAACCAAATGGGTTTTCTGTCTGCAGTCCAGCTGTGAACTGGTTGGAGAAACGGCCAGTCAGTCTGAGGTTCCACCAGTTCTAGCTTGCCATGAGTGGAACAATCAACCATGCCATAAATCCTACTGTCTCCCCCATTCCTTCTAGAACATGATCAGATGCTGGTTCTCAAATGCCCTCATTCTCCCTATGCAGGTGGCACCCTTCTAGACTCAGGGTCCAGGAGGCCTCCCAACCCCTTAGAGTGGCTTAAGACATGGCATCTTCATGTCTGAATCTAGAGGGGTGACATAAGGGCCTGTGGGCTTTGGAAAGTATTGCTTGCCACCCCCCACCAAATAGTACAGCAGCATGCATAGTTTCTGAGGCCCTACCACCTGAGCACCAGCATTTACAAAGTTGTGTGACCTTAAGCAGTTCCTTTACTTATAAAACCTTGGAAGAGTGACCTTGGGGTGGGCATCTCCCACTCATCTGAAAAATGAATCTTTCTGAACTAGCCCCTTTATAGAAAAACTCCAAAGGAAGAGTTCACCCTGACATAACTCTCCCATTCCCAGCCACTTGTCTGCTCATTTAGCATTAATTTAGTGCCTACTGGGTATCCTGCCTTGCCCGGTGCGGGGGGCCAATACAAAATTTTATCCATTCCCCGCTGAAAAGGTTAGGCCTGTTTTCAATGTAAGCCTCATCTCAGAGTATACTACACATACAGAAGTGTACACAGGCCAAGGGTAGACAGCATAATGAGTTTTCATAAGTGAACATACATGTGAAACCGGAATGCAGGTTAAGGAACCACATCCCCAGCCAGGGCTCCAGAGGCATTTAATTTTTTAAGCTCTCTGAAATTGGGCTGCATCTGTCAAACACTGGTGGGTCATAATGTACTTGGTGACACTTTTTTTGTTTCCTAATGATACATACAATAATATGCATTTTGTTATAAAGGATAACTCAGGATGGCGACAGCCAGTAGTAGGCATAACCACAACAGCAACAGCAGCTAATGTTCATAGAGGCCTACACGGAGCCAAGCACTTTGCAGGGACCATCTACTCCAATTCTCAACACAGTTCCCTAAAGTCAATGCTTTTATCCTCATGTTAAAAATGGAAGAACATAGGGCCCTCCCCGGTGGCGCAGCGGGTTAAAGCACAGCACTGAGAAGCTAAAGCCACTTCCGCATGAGTTCGATCCCCGCCTGCCCCGGAGGTGACCACATGGTGCAGCAGACCTCTCCTGACCCTCCCGCTGCTCCCCTCAGCAGTGTACTTCGTAGATCTGCCTGTTCTGCTCCCCACACTGTCACTGGTGAAGCCTCTCGCCGCCCCTGAGCCTCTGGCCTCTGTATGCACAAATAAATAAATCTTTTTAAAAAATGGAAGAAAATAATTTTAAAAATAAAAAAGATGGTGGAAACTGAAGTCCAGAGAGTTCAAGCAGTTTGCTCAAAGTCAATTATTTCACTTAAGTCTGTGCCTGTTCTACCTAGATGATCACAGTGATTCCAAGTTTATGTGATGTAATGAGCTTTCTAGAAAAAAGAAGCCCCAGAATCCTGGATTTCTAGGGCAGAAGCCAGAAAGAGGGTGAATAACATGACAGGCCCTTTCTCTACTCAGTGATTGACCTCCAGTCTGGCTGGGGTAGGGGGTGGAGGGAAGAATAATGAAAGGATGGAAGAGAACTTAAGAATCCCTCTTCATCCAGCTTCCAAGAACTCTGGGGCAATTATTACTGGGTAAAGCCAGCTCTTACTCCCCATACCTTTACCCCAACACTCCCACTATCCTGACCACCTGCCTTGTTTCCTCTCTCCCCAAGCCCCTAATCTGTGCCTTCATGGTTCAGAAATTCTTCTCCTGGTCTTGCAGATGGAAGTATCCTGCCCTCTTTGGATTCTTCCTCTCCTTTTTCTTCCTTCTTCTTCTCTAAAGTTAGGATACCTGAGACTGATTCCTCCAGATTTCAGAAATGGTAAGAAGGAAGAACCTCAGTTCTAGGCTTTGATGTGAAGAGTTTCTGATTACTCCCTCGAAAAGAGTTTGAAACACCAGGGACAGTTTTGTGTTGCTCCTTTTCTTTTTAACTCTGGAAAGCAAGTCCCAAGAAGGAGAGGTGATCTAGTAGGAGCCCAGCAGGAAATCAGTTACACACTGTTAACTCCACTATACAAATGAGGAATCTCATCGGCGGTAAGATATCTTGCCCAGGTTCTAGCACCGATCTATCTGAGTATAAAGTCTTAGTCTCTTCCAGTGCAAATAGCCAGGATGTGGCTTGTCCTGGGAAATGGACAAGACCAAATATTAAATTTAAGAGGGGGATCTTGTCTATCAAGATCCTGGCGTGTGACTTGTTAGGTACATGGCAGTAAAGTCTGACTGAGGGCTCTCTCGATCTAGTATCATGTTGATTGAACTTGAAAAAAAGTTCAGGGCCACCCTGACAGTGCAGGGTTAAAAACAGTGTTATCAAGCTATCACTGTGGCCTGAGTTCGATCCCTAACCAGGGAGCTGACCCACATGGCACAGCAGACCTCTCCTGACCCACAGCTACTTCCCTCAGCAGTGTGTTTCATTGGATTCACCTGCTCC
>NW_004567128.1:28151796-28161086 GCF_000260355.1 Condylura cristata | reverse complement strand
GGGCTCGCGGGCCTTGAAGTGAAGGACTAGCGGCGGCTGCCCTAGAAGTAGGTGCAGAACGAGTGGGAGGGGGGTCGGGAGTGACTTAGTCGTCCCATTCATCATCATCATCATCATCGCCGGCCTGGTCCTCCCCTTCGTCTGGAGGGAGAGAGAGTGAGACTCAGGATGGGTAAGAAGGTTCAAAGGTCCTGGGGATGGGGGTTCCTAGGGCCTGGCAGCTGGGCAGGAGACCTCCAGACCCTGGGGAACTGAGGCCTCCTGCTTGGAAATCAGATGGGGTCTGTGTGGTTGGACAAGGAAGGGGTGTCCTCAGGAGGGTTTCCACTGGAACAAGATAGGGGTTTTAGTTGGTGTTTTTAAGTACTAGGTGGAGTCAGTATTGTGAATGTGGTTAGTTGGGTGGTATTGTTACACGGAGAATGTATTTGTCAGTGGGATGAATTTAAATATTAGCAAAGGTGGGGTGAGTTACAACAGTGTTTCACAGTGGGTTCCTGTTAGTATTGATACTTAATGGGGTTAATGATAATGTCAAAAAATGACTTGTTATACCATTACTATATAACAGATTCATGTTACCCTTGTTAGATAGTCTGGGGTTATATAATTGTCAAAGTCAAAGTTATATTGTCACATAATCGGTCATAGTTAATATTGTCTTGATACAGTTGTCATGTATCAACAATATTGTTGATACAGTAATGTTGACTTCATTGTAAAAAGACTGGCCTAGTTCTCTTATCACATAACAAGTTCATGTTCAACTATGAATCCATGGAGTCCCAGTTAGTATCACTGTCAAAGACGGGGTACTTTCTAAGGTTATAATCACATAGTTGGCAAAGGTTGGCACTACCGAACCGAGGGGACTAATGTTAATATTGTGGCTGTTCCTTGACATTAGAGTTAATATCATTGTCAAAGATAAAGATAATTCTATTTTCATTACATCATGACAAGGGTAATTAACATGACCAAAAGGGACACTGACTCATGTTCAGGTTTATGTACAACTGTTAATGTATCATTAACAGTTGGGGCTAATGTTACTATTGACGGTGACCGATGCTGGGCTTGCGTTTAGGCCCACACTAGTTCTGGGAGGATGGGCTCTGAATGGGAGGCTGGCAGGGAAGGTGAGCTCTCACCGGAGGAGTGAATGGCTTTGCTTCTCTTCTGCATCACGTGCATCAAGGCCCCCACCAGTCCTTCTGAGCTCTGTGCTGGGGGCTGCAGCGCTGAGCTCTCTGGAGCACCTGAGGTCTGCAGCAAGCCCAGAACAGAGGGCTTATGGTCTGTGAGAGGGGTGCTTCTCCCCTCTTCTCATTATTTCTCCTCCCACATACTCCAGTCCCTTTTAAGACTCTAAGCCCACCTCTTCCCATCAACCTCCTAACCCTATCACTGAATCCCCCAAATCTGGGACCCCCCCAAGCAGCCTCCCCCAGGCCTCTAATAGCCTGACTTGCACAGCACCCCAGAGTTCCAGAACCCCAATCCTCCATCCTGTCCTTCCTTACCTTGTTCAGCTGAATTCCCTGTCGAATTTGGTCCAAAAGTGCCCCCCGACCTCCACCAGGGGAGACCCCCCCCACAGACCCCAGAGTAGGAGGGGGTGGGGGTGGAATTGGCCCATCCCCAGAGCTGGGTGGTGGAGGTGGCGGTGGTGGTGGCGGTGGTGCAGGTGGCCCCCCAGCTGCAGAGGGTGGAGGTGGGGGTGGTCCAAAACGTCCAGTGCCTGGAGGGGGTGGTGGTGGAGGCCCTCCTCGGCCCAGAGGTGGGGGTCCCCGGGGAGTTGGCGGGGGTGGGGCACCTCCTGCAGGTACAGGGGGCAGTGGACCAGATCGACCCTTGTTTGTTCCCACAGTAGGGGGCCGTGGGCCCTGGTTCCCTCCTCTGGATGGTGGTGGGGGTGGTGGAAGGGGCTCTGAGGGAGGAAAGCAACACATAGTTATTGTTTTCTCCAGAGCCTCTTTTTCTCATTTGTAACATGGGTACCCCAACCGTCCAACTCCCAATTCAAGCTCTATAGGGTTTCCATGAGGATTTCATATCCGCTACCAGGGCAGGAAAGAAGGGGGTGTCCAGAGGGAGGGCTCACCCTGCCGCCTCATTTCTTTGCGCACAGCCTCCAGCCCGCCTTGGTCTTCAATGAAGTCATAGATGAGTTTGGAGGTTTCAGCATCAGTGAGCTGGGCCTCACTGATTCCTGCCCTGGAGAACAGGCTCCTCAGAGCCGGATCCAGGTTGTTCACCTGTGGGCAGTGGGGGGGGAGGGGAGGCCAGGCATAGAGTTAGGAAGGAAGGGGCCCACCTTCCTCTGGGCTCACCCCAGAGAAGGAGCTGAGGAGGGTGTGGAAGGGTGGGATCTGGGGGTAGGTCTGAGCAGTGGACTACAGATGGGTAAGTGGGAGTTGAGTGGCGTACAGGGCACTTGGGAATTACTCACATCAAATCCATTATTGGGGTCCCATCCCACGTGGCTGACATGTCTGGGGGAGAGGAGGATACCCAGTGAAGCACCACTGTTGTCCTTTTGTTCCCTCCCTTCCTAGTAAAACCCTCCTGGAACTCTGAGGGGGCAGTATTAATGAACGAGACCTAAGTGACTGAATGAAAGCAAGAGTTACAAACTAGGAGAGGTCCACAGCTTGAGGTGCCCATCTGCTCACCCATCTTTTCTGCCACCATCCCTCCACCATGCACTTGTCCACCTAGCCACTCACATCACCTGTCTTTCCACTGACCCAGAGTACATCTGTCTCTGTCCATCTGTGCACACAGGTTTACCCACTTGTCTACCAACCTGTCCTCACACATACTTCACCTGCCCATTTATCTACCTACGTACCCACCTTTCCATCCATCCACCCATTTTTCTTTCTTTCTTTCTTTCTTTTTTTTAAGATTTATTTATGTATACAAAAACTGGAGTGTAGGCCAAAAGTGTAGGGGGTGAGAGGATTCACCAGACATAGAGTAGAGAGCAGAACAGCAAGACTGACTGAAATACACTGCTGAGGGGAGCAGTGGGCGGGTCAGGAGAGGTCTGCCGCGCCATGTGGGTCACCTCCCTGATGGGGATCAAACTCAGGCTGCAGTGGCTGTCAATAGCTTGACAGCACTGTCTTTAATCCCTGTGCCACCAGGGAGGCCCCATCCACCCATTTTACTACCCATTCAATCATACACTTCTGTCCACTTACCCTCTGAACTGTCCATTCTCCCACATGTTTTGCCACCTCCCCATCTCTAGTCACTGTCTGTGAACCACTGGCTTACATAAACACCTTTCCACACACTCAGCCACTCACCTACCCGTCTTCCCACCCACTTCCCACGTGCCCATCAGTCTGTCCATTCCTTCTCCAACCTACCTGCCCATTCTTTCCTTCCTTCATTCATTCCTCCATCCACCCATCTACTTACCCCCCAGCCCACTCAGGATGGGATCAGTGTGAAGCAAGTGAGGTGCTTAGGGCGTAAAACTGAAGGAGGCACTCCTCTCAAAGTCATGAATAGTAGTTGCTTGGCCCTGACAGTGACCACATCCTTAAATTTCACCCTCTTGGTACCTCACTTGTATCTCTCATCCTGGCCCTGCAGCTCCATACCCAACCACCAAGCTCCCATTTACTCAGCTCTCCTCTCCACCTGTTTATCTGGCTTCCACCCCTCACAGAGACCTGTGGGCCCACTGGAGTTCGGTTCTTACTTGAATCCACTCGGTGCACCAATATCAGCCTTGCTGATCTTCTTCCTCCCTGAGCGTTTCTTATCAGTTGGGCCAGGCCCAGGTGCAGGGAGCCCACGGTATCGAGAACTCGTGATGTCTGGGTTCTGGATGTCCACTGCCACCAGTCCCAGGGACAGCGGGCTGCCTGTTGGGCCTATGGGGAAAATAAGATGACTAGAACTTTGACCTATTTACCTACCAACCAAAGGAAAGGGGCAAGAAACAAGAAGATTTTTGGGGAATCTCTGTGTGTTTTGATGTTCATTGAAGGATTGGGTTTATGGAGAAGTGGGCTCTGCAAATCAGTCATACATTCACTGATTCATTTATTTTTCCACTCACTCATGTTCCCACTTAAGTATTAATTAACTCATTCAGTAACTGGCTCATTGACTAATTGATTTGTTAAATTATTAATTTACTCAATCATTATTCAGTCATTGCTTTCTTCACTGACTAAAATTTTGTCACATTCATTATCTGTTCCATTCATTAGTTCAATAATTTATTCACTCATCCATCAATCTGTTCATCCATTTATCCAAGTACTCATTCAACTATACATCTGTATATCCACCTATATATCTATCATACAGCCGTATTTTCATTTTCCCTTCAGTTCATTGCCCTGACCAGCCATCTGTCCACCACTCATCTACACACACACACACACACACACACACACACACACACACATATCTATCCATGCCCCCACAAAGTTAAACATCTATGCACCTGTCCATCCACCCACCCATCCATCCATCCACCCATGCATTCCCCATCCATCCATCTGCCACCCTTCCCTGCTCCCCCCCTCCATCCATCCTGAGACACAGGAAGCATCAGCACTCACCTCCTTGTTCTCCAGCTGGGTGTGGGGGTATGGGTGGGAGACCTCCTCTTCTCTCTGGGAAGATGGAGTGGGTGGAAAGCTATCACAACCCTGCCATGTATTCTTGGGCCAGCCCTTTATTTCCCCTCCTTGCACTAGAAGACTAACCTTCATTGACTGGTGCTGGTGGTGGGGGGAGCTGACGTCTGTCTGTGGAGAGACAGGTGGGCAGCGAACAGAACAGGAGGGATTCCTGTCAGCTCCCCACACTTGTTCGCACCTCTGCTCAACCTTCCTCCCCCCAGGACCTTCTTACCTCCACTTTGCCTCTGATTCCTTTTTTGTATCTTCTCCTGCACTAGGGCCTGGAAGGCCTGGGCCTCACCCTCGTCTGCAAAGTTCAGCCCTGCTTGACAATCCTGTACACACCTTGGGGTCAGCAGCTATCGAACTCCCACATTTTTCCCATCTCCTCCCCCGAGCTGAGGCACAGGGGTTCACTTACATCTCCAGCGAAGGTGTGGAAGAAGGGGGTGGGCGTGGAGTAGACCAGCTGTGAATACAGCTCTTGTTGCCAGAGCATCCGGCCAGCCTGGAGAGGTAGAGGTTGGGGAGCACACTAGCACTGAGGTACAACCTGGGTGGCCTTAGTTATCTGGGCAGGCAGCATTGTGTTGAGGTCTGGGGCCCTAGGGCCCTATTTGGAGATTCTCAACTCACCGTCGCAAAGTTGGGGTCTAGGTAGCAGATACGGAGGACTGAGGTACAATATATACATCAAAACACCCTGAGAGAGCTGGATTTAAGTTTTGAGGCCTTAGATGTAGGACTTGGGGGCTAAAATGTGAGGATTTTGGACTCCAGAAAATGGAACTCATTCATAGATTCCATCTTGTGTGGGGTTCTTCATTTGGGAAAATTGGGTTCCAGGACTGGGATTGATGTTGAGATTTGAGGTTCAGGCATAGAGACTTGGAACACTGGTGAAGGTTTTAGCCAAACTGTAAACTGTTTGAGTTCTGTGAAGCAAAGTTATGGCTTAGGAGTTTGGGCAATATCAGATGGTCCTGGGATGCTGAAGTCATTATGCCAGGTCCATCTATGTGGGTTTAAAAGGTGAACAGGTATTTATGCCTGGAGACTTCAGATTGGGGGTGTGGAACAGATTTTTGGCTTAAGAATTACCTCAGTATTTGGGTGCTCAGGAATTTTCATATAAGAATTCTGATATGTTCATGTGGGTTTAAAGGGACAGATTTGGAGTTCAATAATCAATGGCATATTCAAGTTTAAAGTTTATGGAACAGACTTATGAGCTAGGAGCTAGAGAATCAATGGCATATTCAATTTTAAAGTTTATGGAACAGACTTATGAGCTAGGAGCTAGAGAATCAATGGCATATTCAATTTTAAAGTTTATGGAACAGACTTATGAGCTAGGAGCTAGAGAAACATCTGGGGTTCAAGAGTTTTGGTGGGGATATCTGGGGTCCAAAGTGTTGAGTTTACAACAGATTTGAGGTGCAGGTAAAAACAGTGCTCATCTGTTTGGAGTTTATGGAACAGATTAGCCTGAGGAGCTTCAGTAGTCACGGGGGCTGTAGCTATCTCAACATGGAGATTCTAGGGTCAGTCATCACAGACTTAGAAAAGCAAACCAGAATTGGACATCTGGATGGAGTCTTTGGTTCTGGGCTCAGGGGTTCACTGATCTGTTCAAGGGCTCGGGACTATGGACACAGGTTCAGGTTTATGGGCTGATTGGTTTGCGTGTCCAGTGGGACATGGGGATCACCTGAAGGCCATAAAGGCGAATGAAGTAGGATTTCTGTGGGTTGTCCTTCACGAAGCACACGGCCCCACAATGCTCCTTGGTCCAGTGCTCAGCTCCACGGGGCAGCGCCAGGTACAGCTGAACAACTGCAGTGGCCAGTGTCTGGAAGGGCAGAGTAGGAGTCAGTGGAGTCTAGTCAAGAACAGTCCCAAGAGCTTGGGAACCACCCCCAGTCCTTCCCTGCTTGTAGCTCTCAATGGGCTCAAAGAAAGCTGCAGCCTGAGGAAGAGTGAACAGACTCAGAGGTCTTCCTGGGTGGTGGCTGAGGGCGGGGGATGGTAAGTGAATTTAGAAGTAGAGATGGAGAGGGAAAGGATGGGGGTGGGGAGAAAGAGGAGGCAAGACGGATGGGGAAGATGAGGATAGATGAAGGGGAGGGAAGGAGGAGAGTGGGAGGATGGGAAAGATGAGGAGGCAAGAGAGGGAGATCAGGGGCCAGGAGAGCCACAGCTCACCCAACATTTCCGTCCAAGCATCTCGAAGAGTCGCTGGTTCTCATGATCCTGGAGGAGGGCAGAGGGAATGTTCTGCTGAGTCCCTGGTCCTCCTCGGCCCCCAGCCCTGCCACCCACAGGGCCCCCACTCATGGTGCCTCTGCCCTTGTCCCCTCCGGCTAGGCTCTGGGTGCAGGGTAAGAAGGAACTTCCGCAGTGAACAGGGGAACAGGAAGTACAAAAAAACCACACGGGAAACAAGTCCTCCAGGGGCCCCTCAGTGGGCCAGACCTCCTCCCCAGGACAGGCTTGGACCCTCCTCCTTCAGGCTGAACCCCCTTCCCTTTGACTGGTTATACCCATCTTTTGGACCAGCTCTTATCCGCCTCCTTCTTTCTTACCCGCCAGGAGCCATCACCCTCAGAGTGGCTCTGACCTGCCTCCCTCTGATTGGCGGGTGGCTAGAGCCAGGCCCCTGAGTACTTCTGCAGGGCGCCCTGTGGTGGGCGTAGTCGTGGGGCTGGGTGGCCTGCTTCCTCCCCAAAGCATCTGAGGCCTGACCCTACTCTTGGAAGGTTGCTGTACTAGAACTGTTAATTGGTGGCAGTGCCTGGGATCCCACCCCACCCCTCTTCTGAGACCCTAGTGAGGAGCACATGCACTCTGCTCACTTTCGCATATCTTACCCCTACCTCCCTACAGCTCCCAGATTGCTGTTTATCATCCCCTTTTTGAAAAAAGGATTTTTTTAAAGGTGCAATTTTTCCTTTTTTTAAAGATTTATTTTATTTTAATATAATAGTTTATTTTTATGTCAATTCATGCCTTTTTCCATCTCAGTTGTAATCCCTATGGATTATGTAATTCCTATCACCAGTTCACCTGTGTGCCATCACCATAGTCCCATGCCTCCTCCCCATTTTTGATCCCATTCCCCACTCCACCCCCATAAAATGTTCCTGGTGTATAATTGTTCATTATTATTATTATTCTTTTCTCCCCTGGTCCTTTATGTTCCTGCTATGAGTGAAACCATCTGGTATTTTTTCCTTTTCTTTCTGGCTTATTTCACTAAGCATGATCTTTTCCTGCTCCATCCACGTTAGTGCAAAAGGCAGGAGTGTTTTTTTTTTTTTGTTGTTGTTGTTGTTGCTGAGTAATATTCCATTGTGTATATGTACCACATCTTTTTAATCCAGTTATCTACTTTTGGGCACTTGGGCTTTCCTATTGTAAATAAAGTGGCAATAAACATGGGGGTGCATTATGGGGTGGAGTGGGGAATGGGATCAAATAACAGTGGAAATGCACTGGACTATGGTGATGGCACATGGGTGATTTGGTGATATGAAACCCACGGGGATTACAACTGAGATGGAAAAAAGCACAAAATGATGTAAAAAATAAACTATTATATTATTTTTAAAAATAGACCACTCAAAATGGGGGTGCAGGTGTCTTTTTGAATCAATGTTTTTATGTCTTTTGGGTAGATACCTAGGAGTGGGATTGCTGGGTCATAGGGAAGCTCCATTTTTCAGTTTGAGAAACCTCCAAACAGTTTTCCATAGAGGTTGTACCAGTTTGCCTTCCCACCAGCAGTGCAGAGAAAAAAGGAATTTTATAGCACATTTGAATGCCTAAGCAACATCTTGTTTAGTTTTCATGGCTTTTGAACTTCTTAAAAGCCTGTTATCTTCAGATTTGTTTTTTTCCCACTCAATGTTCTATTTTTATCCCCCACACACTCTCGTATAGCACTAAATGCATGTATGCCAGGCACTATTGTAACTTCTTTGTAGATATTGACTCATAACAGCCTGCAGGATACTTGCTGGCCCATGTCCACCTGACAAAGGGAACCAAGGCACAGAGTAGGTACCTGATTATGCCAGTGGCTCCCGGCTCACAAGTGGTAGAGCCATGGTCACACACCAGGCAGGCTGGGCCCAGAGTGCACACTTTTCAGTGCTGTGTTCCATGCTGTCTCTAAGGTCTGTTATGAAGGGTCATATTTGCCTGTCTGTAGTTGTCTTTTCATGGCTGTATAGTATTCCATTATATGGCTATATGCTTTGTTTATTCCTATTCTCCAAGTTTTGGGGCTGTTTTTGCCTTTTGCTGCTGGGGACACTCTGCATTGTTTGCTCCTGTACACGTCTAGTCCACAAAGGCAAGCTCACATTTAGGAGGGAAGCAGGGGTGGGTTGTAGGGTTTGTATATTGCTAACTTTCCTAGCTTATGCCAGACTCTTTCCCCTAGTGAATGCTATTTAAGTGTTCACTCCTCCCTGGGTCTGTTTCCCACTGGGGTGGGGGGAGCTAAAACTCTAAGTCACACATATTGCTGTTTGGGAAGCTGAGCGTGTCTGGGGTATGACTTAACATTCCTGGGTGCCTGAAGGTAAATGGCACATTTCAAGGGAGTGACCCACAGTCCTGCCTGAAAAC
>NW_004567128.1:28144832-28151696 GCF_000260355.1 Condylura cristata | reverse complement strand
CCCCCCCCATCCCACACAACTCAGCTTACGGTGTGGCCAAATCATCAGGTAATTTCATACATCCAGCACCAGAGTACCTTCCAACCAGCTCATCAGGGCAAGCCCTTGCCTTTCCTTAGAAGGCCATGGCATTCATATCATTTGAACACTGCTCACTGAGCTCTTCCTGTACCAAGCAAACCTCCAGTATCAAACTAGACAATAAATGTTTGCTGAAGGAATGAAGGAGGGGTTAATGTCTAGTTTGATTTCATGTTTTCTGAGCTTTCTCTAAGTGCCTTATATTTATTAAATTATTTCATATTCACAGATGCACCCAGGAGGTAGACACCACTGTTATTCCCATTTTACTGGTGGGGAATCTGAGGCCCAGAGCAGCTTAGCTAACTTGCCACTGGGTCACACAGCTTGTGAGTAGTGCTCATAAGACCAATTATATGCAAACTGGTCCCTGAACTGTTAAGTGCCCCAAGGGGGAGAAGATAAGATTCTGCTCCTCCATCTTTTGGCCCCACCTTCCTGCTCCTTCTTTCTTTGCCCCTAGCTCTGTCTCCTTGACGTCTCCATCTGGGGGGCCCTAAATGTCTGTTCCAGGTGCTGGCTGGTGGTTTTTAAAATTAATATTTAAAAATTGTAGATCTCCTGTTCTTTTTCGTGGACAGGTTTACACTTTGTTATTTTCTTTGAACAAAAAAACCTAAAACAAACTTTTGTTGCTTACTTCCAAATAAAACGAACTTCCCCACCCCAGAATACAGCAATTAATTGTTTTAATATTATTTTTTATAGTGTTCCAATTGTTTAATTATTTGTTTGATATGCATTATAAATCTAGAGCTGGCTTATTTTAATTTTGTATCCCATCAACTCTTGCTCTTCTATCTTGGATGACAGTATTTGATAAGGTGATGACCTCAAAGGGAATTTGCTTTCCTGGGCCTTCAAACTTATTTAAAAACAAGAACAAAAACCATCATCCAGTTTTTCTGCTTGTTCTCAAGGGGAACAGGTGGAATACAAGTCATTTCACTATAGCTGGGAGCAGAAGTTCTAACTTAGTTCTTAGTAAACCAGTAAATACCCAAGAAACCCCCAAAGAACCAGGATCTGCCCAATAACTTACACACACCTCTCCACTTCCCCCTGCCAACTCTCCCAGAGGTCACCAGATGAAGAATCATTTCCTGTTTATATCTGGGGTTTATTTTGCTTTATTTCGAGAGTATAGTAACTATCAGATCCCAAGCACTATGCCTCAGAAGGTATTAAGTCATAGTCACTGATAAGAGATGGGGTGTCTTCAGTCACCCCATGTGACTGAACTCATGGAGATGTTCACCTGGAGAAGGTCCTACTGTGATCCCCTAAGACCAAACTGAGGCCAAGATGGCAACATTTCATTTGCCATGCCATCCCTCTCCTCCCCTTACCTTCCTGTCCCTCAGCACCTTCACGGACGGGTACTTCCTGGGGGACAGGCCCAAGCTAACTAAACAGTACTTTCCAACCCTCCAAGCCCGTGCTTCCTGTTAGGAAACATTTTGGGAGGCCTCCTTTGACCATCCTGGAGTGCCATTCTGTACAAGTCTTGGTGGTGTGGGCTATCCTCCTCACACCCACCTCAGGCCTGTGCGCATGCAATGTCCAAGCACCCATATCATGGTGACAACCAAAGTCTGCCTACCAGGAATTCCCAAAACACACCCCCAGGGCAGACATGTTCATTGCCATATCCCCACTAGCTAGCACTAGACCCTGCATGCATTAGCTCAGTATTTGTTGAGCTATCCTTTGTTGAATAATTACTGTACAGTTGAGCTAGCTATGCTATGATTTAGTACTCTCTCTCCATTTGGCTCCCCTGTCTTTGCTTCCCCACCTGCCTGGGGAGAGGGAGGAGAAAAATAGCTCAGAATATAGAGAGGGTAGCCCTTCCCACATACTATTTACTGAAGCTGTGGGCTAATAGGTGCTTTAGAGGATCTCAGGAGAGGAGCTGAGTATCTAGTTCTGGTTGGGGTGGAGTGAGGACAGGGTGTGCACAGAAAACAATTATCTGCAGAGGTAAGATGGCTTGGTGGTTAGGACCATAGATTCTGGAGCTGCACAGCCTGGTTCTGGCTCTGGCTCTGGCATTGGCAATTATGAGTTGTTTAGTGTCTGGTAACCTCTCAGTGCTTTGGTTCTCTCATCCATAAAGTGAAAATAGCACCAATTCAGGTTGTTGTGAAGACCAAATGAGATCATTCCTGTAAAGTCGTTAGGACAGAGCTTGACACGTTATAATTGTGCAACATGATTGTTGTTTTTATGAAACAGCCGAGTTACTTGGATAAATACACTACCATCCCTTCAACCCTAGCATTCTTCCCCTCCCCCGCCACCCCAACCCCCATTCTCTCCTCCTCCATTAGACTTTTCAGGTCCCACCATTACAGGAACGCCTAACACACGACCACCTTCGCTATCTTTTTTGTTTTTCCATTTTCCTTTATGGACAAAGCCCATCTCCAAGAACCATTCTGTAGTCCCAGCCAGACTCTTCTATGGCTGTGAGGTGTCCCAGGAGCTCTCCCTGCTGACATTGGAGGTCCCACCCACTCCTTGTTTCCTGCTCTGCTCCCTCCACCTGCACAGGAAACAGTCAGCCCGCTCCTTTCCTTCTCATTAGTGGCTGTTCACTTCGAACTAGCCAGAGTCAAAGATCTCCTCCTAGTCTCTACATACCCATACCCTCAAAGTCACTAAATCCCAAGACAGCAGGTGCCCCTACCCCCCCGCAACCCAATCTATGTGACTCCATTGTGCATTCCCCAGTCTGTGACATCAGAAGTGTCCACACCAGAGTGGGTGTCCACTTTCCAATCTGTTTGTCCCACAGGATGCCCACAATCTTGACTGTGTGATCCCGGAGCGTTAACGCGGCAGCCCGGAACTGATCGCCGAGGATCGTACCACTGGGAAGGGGGCGGCCATCTTGCAACATACCATTTCGTTTGGGAGGGGGAGGTTTACGACAGCTGCCTCAACCCCCTAATGGAGAAAGGTATGTCGCAAACTTGCTGTCCCAATATCCTCATCCCGTCCTCCCGATACCCACCCGACTCGGACGCCTTCGACTACCCGATCAGACCCTTACATCCGCCATCTTAAGCACTTTCACCCTTCCGATTCCTTAATTCCGAATCGGCTCTCAAAGCACGGAAGCCGGCGATTGGCTCAGGGTTGCAGAGCGAGATTGGCGTGGGCTCTGATTGGCCGTTTTCGCTGTTCTTTGAAGCTCCCCGGTTCTCTGAGAATAACCTAGCCCCGCCCCTACCCCGCGCGCCGGGCTCTTATTGGCCACAAATTCAGAGCACGCGCCGTGGATGCCAGATCAGCCGCCGAAGAGCGGTTTGGGAAGGGTTCGAATCCTGCCTCAGATTGTTCACCTGTTCAAAGGTGACAGAAGGTGGTGCTTGCTCTTCGGGGAATTAGAGGTCACTCTCAGCACTCTGGGAGAACTAATTGTAAACTGTAACAAACCCAGTCTGATTTTCATACCTACACTTTCTGGTTCGTCAGTTCACTGACGAATCACCTTTTGACAAAGAGTGTTTAAGAGAATCTTAGGAAAACTCAGATGTTAATAAATTCTGCTGCAGTAAAACGGTCACAGTGGGGTGTCTGGCTCTCCCAAAACCATAAATCGCAGAGTGGACATTTGTGGCCTTTGGATACAATTTACTACTGTTAGGGATAAAAAGGGGTTCTCACACACTCCCTCAGAGGATTGCAGGTGCCATCCCACGGTCCATATGGGACTATTCACTTTGTTTCAAGAACCAGGTAAGGTATGGCATGTCTGAAAAGCCCCGGAACAGTCTTAACTACATCCCCTCTTCCCCGTCCCCCACCCCCCTCACACTCAATAAAGAAAGAGGGGTAGCTTCAATTAGTCCCAGAATCAGGAAGAGTGATGGGATCAAAGTATGCATCGTTAAGAGGGATCCCCTCCCCACCCAGAAAAGAAAAAATACCTTAAAAACCCTACTGCTTTGCCGCTTCTGGCGGCTCTCCGGCTTTCTGAGACTGCCCGCTGTCTCCCAGTGGTCTATCCTATAGCTTCCTAATAAACTTTGTTGCTGGCTTTATTCTGGAGCTTTGTGAAATTCTTTTCTCCAAAGACACGAAGGACCCCCGGGGTGTCACTGTCCTCAACACTACAATTAGTATTTTACTCCTTTTGACAAAACGGGTACCTAGTTTTACAGCAATTAAAATTCTTTTGACAAAGAGTGTTTAAGAGAATCAACACTTGCCCCCCCCCTTTTTTTTGTATGCAAAAGGGTGTTTTGGAACTATTGGCTTGTTCAGATAGGACAGGTTAGTTGGCATCTTAGAGGATTATTTTAATGTTAGTTATTTTAATGTTTGCAATTCCTCAGTTTAGTATCTCCACTCAGAAGCTATAGTTGGTGAAAGCTGCCTTGCTTTTGTTTGGGATCTCCCGCTAATGATAACATATAATATAATTCTGAGTGCAGCAAACTATCTAGTCTCTTTTACAGAAATATACCCAAAGGTGACGTGATTAAAAAAAGACAGAGGGGAACAAAAGACAAAGTTTAGCTTTTGACTAAAAGGATGTGCTTATTTAAATAAAATAAAATGCTTTTAAAAACCTCTAATAGGGCCTCCCTAAAATAGGCACTCAAAAAAGAGTAGCCAAAGCATGACTAAAGATAGTTTATTAAATAAATAAAACAAACACCTCTAATAAATATACCTTGCATTATATGTCTATAACCCTTTAAATTATATGAATGTCATCACCATCAGTAACCCAAATCTTTATTACAGGCAACCTGAAAGGAAAAAGAGTGGGTTTTTGTCTTTTGGCTAAATTCAGCAATTATTACAAAACCCAATGTGTGTGTTTAGAATCTGCTTGTGTTGCATTTTCCCACTAAACTTCAATTACATCATCTCTGCCTCGCTCATTTATTGTTGCTGACACAGACATAGTTTATATCACTCCACACGCAAACGTTACCCCTCGTTCAGTTATTCAGTACTTTGTCTTTGCTGTGTTCTCTGATGTCGCCTCTTGGGGCAGTGTTAGAAGCTGGCAGGAGGAGAGGGATGACTCAAAGTCCTTGTGGAGCGATGAGAGCCCTAAGGGGTCACACTAAGAAGTAATGTGCAGCCCCATCCAAAGGCGTCTAGTATTTATGAGCATCAAGTACAAAGTTGGGACAAGCACGTAGGGATTGGGCCTGCTGGCAGCATGCACACATCTGGGAGGCCTAACCAGGGAGGTAAGGTAGGGTGGGAGTGACCGCAAGCTATTGCCTGGGGGGCGCCATTGTTCCCACTGGTCAAAGCATATTATCTCTATTCTAATATCTGCCAGCTGTTTTCAGCAGACACTGGCTTCCCAGTTTGTACCTCAGACCCGGACTTTTGCCTTCTTGAGAGACCCCCTGCCTGACTGCACATTCAGCTTGACCAGCAGGATCTTTGTGCACCAAGACAATAGCCCTGATAACAAAGGAGAGCTGGGGAGTCCATTCACTGAGATTGTGATTTCTTGAAAATGAATTGAAGGGGCTCCCCTGTGGCCTAGGGGTTAAGTCTCAGCACTATCAAGCTAACTCCAGCCACTGAAGCATGAGTTCCTGATCCCCCGCCAGGGAGCTGACTCACAATGCACAGCAAGCGGACCTCTCCTTACCTGCCTACTGCTCCCCTCTGCATTGTATTTCAGTAGATCTGCCTGTTCTGCTCCCCACTCTGTCTCTGGTGAATCCTCTCACCCCCAGCACCTCTGGCCTGTACCCCAGTTCTTGTATGCATAAATACATAAAAATAAATCTGTAAAAAAATTACCTCACCACTTAACTTGGGTCTGAGTTTGTTTTTTTCCCCCCTTACCACCATCCTGTATATGCACTGACCTTTTCTTTTACCCCTCCTTCTTAACCTCACAAACCTCACTTCTTTTATTATGCTAGTTTTTTAAGATTTATTTTTACTTATTTATGCATATAAGAACTGGGGTATAGGCCAGAGGTATAGGGTGGGGGTGAGAGGATTCACCAAAGACAGAGTGGGGAGCAGAACAGGCAGACCTACTGAAATACACTGCTGAGGGGAGCAGTGGGAGGGACAGGAGAGGTCTGCTGTGCCAGGTTGGTCAGCTCACTGGCCAGGGATCAAACCCATGCTGTAGTGATTGGCGATGGCTTGATAGCGCCAATACTTTAGCCCCTGTGCCATCTGGGAGGCCCTGTTAACCTATTGAGCTAGTTTTTATATGCATTTTATTTTGTTGAATCATCTGCTATCTAAATGCCCAGTATTTGTCTTTGTCATTCTGACTTGCTCTATTACTTACTCCCTCAAATGCCTTCCATTTTGCTATAAGTAGTGACATTTCCTCTTTCTTTATGGCCGAGTAGTATTCCGTAGTGGGGACAGATCACTTCTTCTTTTTTAATTTTTTTTTGCGTGTGTGTTGAACTGTGGTGTAGGCAACAGGAGGGGGTGGGGTGGGGTGGAGTGAGAGGATTCACCAGAGACAGAGAGGGGAGCAGAACAGGCAGACTGATTGAAATACACTGCTGAGGGGAGCAACAGGAGAGACAGAAGAGGTCTTCTGGGTCACCTCCCTGCCTGGGGATCAAACTCAGGCCTTGGTGATAGTGCTGAGACTAATCTCTAGGCCACCAGGGAGGCCCAGATCACTGTCTTCTCAATCCAGCCTTCTATTGATGGGCTTATATATCCCAGTTATCGTCAACAGTGCTGCATAAACAGTGAAGAGCATACTAACAATATTCTTGAAGGAAACAGAACAAAAATTATTGAAATGCATATGGA
>NW_004567128.1:28135323-28142522 GCF_000260355.1 Condylura cristata | reverse complement strand
GCTAGACTTGTGAGTAAGGGCCTTCTAGTCCCTCAGCCATACCTGTAAGCAGAGGGAAAAGGAAGAGCAGAACCACCCAAGTGACCCCAGCTCAAGTGGCCCAGCTCCACGTGTTGAGCTGGTTGTACCTGGTTGTAATTCAAAGCCACTAAGTTTTGCAGCAGCTTACTTTGCAACAGTTACAAAGTGTACACTTCATTCTTCTCTCCTGGCTAGGGCTGAGTAACCTGCCAATGTTCCCAAAAGGCCAATTTGGTTTTGGCAGCCAAAGGACCAATCCTTATTAGCAGGCAAGGAACCTCCAACCTGGAAGCAGAGAAAACTCTAGTCCCAGCCATGGAGCTTCATTTTGTCACTCAGCATTCATCTTTCTGTATTCTCTTCGCCAGCTTCGGTTACTTGCCTTTAGGAATTTTGGTTGTAATAACTGAAAATCTAAAAAAAAAAAAAAAAATTGTGAGCAATTTTGAGCCTTCACCTAAGCAATGTCGCTACAAGGGCCCCCTGCCACAAGGGGTTAAAGTGCAGCCACTGCGGCATAAGTTCAATCCTGTCCAGAGGTGACCCACATGGTGCCTCAGACCTCTCCTGTTTCCCCGCTGCTCCCCTCAGCAGTGTATTTCAGTCAAGCAGCCTGTCCTGCCCCCTACTCTGTCTCTGGTGAATCCTATCATTTCCCCTCTCGGGGGATACTGTTACAACTGGCCTGTACCCCAGTTCTTGTATGCATAAATAAATAAATCTTAAAAAAGAGAGAGAGAGAGAGAAAAGTGTCACTACAAGATACATAGTGAGAGTCATGGGCAAATGATGGATGTTATTGTGAATTTGTTGTTGCTGCTGTTTTACCTTGAAGAACTGGGGTTTAGGCCAGAGGTGCCGGGGGTGAGAGGGTTCACCATAGAGAGAGTGGGAAGCAGAACAGGCAGTCTGACTGAAGTACATGCTGAGGGGAGCAGCGGGTGAGACAGGAAAGGTCTGCTGCGCCATGTGGGTCAGTTCCCTGGCTGGGATCAAACTCAGGCCATCTGGGTGATAGTGCTGAGACTTAAGCCCTAGGCTACCAGGGATGCCCAATGATGTATATAAGTTTTTAAAAGATTTTATTTATTTATGCATACAAGACTGGGGTTGGGGGTGAGAGGATTCTCCAGAGACAGAGTGAGGAGCAGAACAGGCAGTTCTACTGCAACACACTCCTGAGGGGAGCAGCAGTCAGGACAGGAGAGGTCTGCAGCCCTATGTGGGTCAGCTCCCTGGCTAGGGATGGAGCTCCTGCTGCAGTGGCTGCTGATAGATTCATAGTGTTGTGCTTTAACCCTTGTGCCACCAGGGAGGGCCCCATGTATATAATTTGAATGCCAGTTATTCATTTGGATAACCAAGGTGAAAATGATATATGATTTTAACTGTAGAAACACTATCCTTTAAGATCTAGAAAGAGGGCCCTCCCTGGTAGTGCAGCTGATTGGAGTGCAGCATTCCTAAGCTGGCTGCAGCCACTTCATTGTGAGTTAGATCTCAAGCCCTGGAGGTGATCCACTGCACGGCAGACCTCTCCTGACCCGCCCTCTCCTGGCCCTCTCCTGACCCAACCGCTGCTCCCCTCAGCAGTGTACTTCATCCATCTACTCTGTCTCTGATGAATTTTCTCATGGCCCCTGCACCTCTGGCCTGTACCCCAGTTCTGTATACATAAATAAGTAAATCTTAAAAAAAAAAGATCTAGAAAGACAATTAACATTTTCCAATCATTTGAAGATATTTGCCCAGATGTTTTACAGAATTCTTTACACTGCCAAAGAGTAGTTTCAAACCAAATCCAGAATGTTAAAATAAGTTGTAATATTCACCAGCAACTTGTTGGCAGAAGGTGAAGAAAGATCCCTCTTGTACAAAGACATATGATCTCTACTAAAACACTCTTTCAAAAACACTCTTTAATGTGTTGTTATTAAAAGGGTTTTTAATTTTTCTGCCCAAATGAGCGTTGAATTTCAGATTAGGACTTTCCAATTTATATTTTGATTAAGGACCAACTAGGTTTGCTTTTGAGCAACATAAAATCTACATGCTAAACACTATGTCTCATACATTATAAACTTGTCACTTCCAGTTTTGAGTTTACTCAAAATGATTCCCTGCAGTCAAATGACATTTTTTTTAATCAGGAAAATGTTATCACAGTCATTTTTCTAAATTTTCATTGAAATAGGAAACTGCAATACATCCCCATTTTGCACAGCTAAACCACAAGGCTGAGAAGGCTCCAGAAACTCAGCGAATGAGCTGAGAACACCCTGACAATTATGCAACCTATATATGACCCTTCTTTAGACAAATGGATGTGTGTGTGTGTTTTAAAGATTTATTTATTTATGCATACAAGAACTGGGGTACATGCCAGAGGTACGGGGTTTGGGGGGTGGCAGGATTCACCAGAGAGAGAGTGGGGCATAGAACAAACAGATTGAGTGAAATGCACTGCTGAGGGGAGCAGCATGCGAGACAGGAGAGGTCTGCTGCGCCATGTGGGTCAGCTCCCTGGCTGGGGATTGAACTCATGGGGCAGTGGCTCCAGATAGCTTCATAGAGTTGAGCTTTAACCCTTTGTGCCACCAGGGAGCCCCCTGAATGTGTGTATACTTTATGTACTCCTTGCCACACAGGTAGAGGTGTGTGTCATGGAGTTCCATGTTGGCCAGGGATGTCAAAGAGAGAAGTCTACATTGTAAAACTGACTGAATAATTTAATAGGTGGCTCCTGTCCTTGGTATCCAATTATTCCCCTAAAATAACTCAATATGGTTATCACACAGGAGCTTGGACTTGAACTTCAGAAGAGAGTAACATCTATAAAGTTTATAGGAAGCATTAGATTCATCTAATCACAATTTATTCATTCAACAAATATTTTTTGTATGCCATCTCTGTCCCAGGCACTGTGTTTAGCCTGATGGTAGACAGAGCGGGCACTGTTGCAGTCTTCCAAAGAAACTCCATGTGGAGGAATGATGGACAGCTCATTGCTCGGCTCCAAAATGATGAATTTATGATCAATTAAATTCTCATATTCCTCCCAGCCTTACTGAGATAAAATAGAGGGATAACAATTATATGTATTTAGGACATACAACCTGAAGATTTGAGATGACTATCACAGTCTAGGCAATTAACACACTTGTGAACTCGTAGAGTTACTCTGTGTGAGTGTATGTGTGGTAAGAACCTAAATATAAGTGTACAATGGAGAATTTTATTTTAAAGATTGCATTTATTTTTACATAGAAGAACTAGGGTGCAGGTCAGAGGTGCGGGGGGTGGGGGTGGGGACGGACAGTGAGAGGCTTCACCAAAGACAGAGTGGGGAGCAGAACAGACAGGTCGACAAAGTACACTGCTGAGTGGGCGAGACAGAGAGGTCTGCTGTGCCATGTGGGTCAGCTCCCTGGCCAGGGATAGAACTCAGGTCATCCAAGCAGTCCTTTCCAGTGGTATAGTGCTGAGCCTTATCCCCCAGGCCACCAGGGAGGCTCTAAGTGTAGTATTGTTAATGGTAGTCACCATGCTATTCATTATATCCCCAGAACTTACGGCTCTTATAACTAGAAGTCTATGTACCCTTTGACCAGCATCTCCCCGTTTTCCCATGGCCACCAACTCCTGTCCAGCCCTGTCACCTAAAAACACCCTTACAGAACTGTGTCTTTTGAAATACAAATTATGAAATTATGTTTCCCAAACCTAATTTAACAAAAAATGGAATTTGGTAGGATTTCTTAATCTGAGTAACTGGACTCTGTTTTCACAGAGTTGAGTATTTCCCTGCTCAACTAAATCTGATCTGCTTACTTGCACTCAGGGAAACGTAGTGGCCCCAAATCAAATCTGCCTTATTGGTAGGATTAGGTGGTAAGTAAAGCAACCACAGTACCATCCACCCCTTCCTTCCCTAGCCTAGGCAGAGATTTCCTTAAGGTGCCAGAGCTTCCAATAATTATAATTTTCAGGATTAGTTTCTCTGTTGGTCTAATATATAATTTGCCAAGCAAAATTATATGATGGCCAAATGGTCTACCCTGCGGTAACTGCTTACTTGTGTGGTCAGCTGGTGCCTTCTTGGTCCACTCCCATTTTACAGAGCTAAAGTGAATTGGGTGTCCAGCTGGATCTTTGTCCCCAAACAAGTGATCTGTTCCTGCTTTAGTACAGGAGAGTTGACCTGAGAAACGCTACCCCATCAGATGTCTACTGAACACGTACCCCTTGCCAGGCACTTTTAAAAAACATTTTTAAAGATGTATTTATTTATGCTTACAAGAACTGGGGTACAGACCAGAGGTGCTAGGGGTGAGAGAATTCACCAGAAACAGCGTGGGCAGCAGAACAGACAGATTAATTGAATTTCACTGTTGAGAGGAGCAGCAGGGAGACAGGAGAGGTTTGCTGCGCCATGTGGGTCAGCTCCAGGGCTGGGGATCAAAATTGTGCTGCAGTAGCTGCAGATAGCTTCATAGTGCTGTGCTTTAACCTGTTGTGCCACCAGGGAGGGCCCCTGCAAAGGCACTTTACATAGAATATCTCATTTAACCCTCTGATAACTACTTTTGTCCCCAGTTTACTAATGAGGAAACTAAGATTCAGAGAAGTTAGGTGATGTGTCTGTCTGCTCAAGGCCACACAACTAGCACAAATCAAGCTGAGCTGTGTCCTCTAACAACGGGTAGGCAGGAAAAGCAGTGGGTATCACTACACATCAGACAAACTTTGATTCATCCAAATTAGTTTCACAATTCAAATCTGAGGACAATCATTTGAATATCAGTTATGAACTGGAGGAGCGAGCCTGATACTCAGCTGCCGACGAAGAGGCTAAGCACTCTTACTTTACCTGCGAGTGGCTGGTTTATTGCTTGCAGGAGTGTATGACTGTTATAGGGCACCTCAATTCTGTTAAAGGACAGGGGGAGAGGGGCACTCCTGAAGCCCCCAAATCCTGCCTGCTCTAAGTGGGTTCTGCCATCCACCGCAACAAGACAAAACATATAAAACTTTAATGAAAAGGGACTTTAATACAGTGACTATACAATATGGAACACAAAGAATAGAACTTCTAAATCAAACACCTGAAGTGACCCATCCCCTCATGGGCAAAAGTCCACCCAAAAGGGACTGGCCCAAAGCAAGACCTGAAAGCTGCCACTAGACTAAAGCACCTTCTGGCAGGGACCCATGGAAAAGGGTCAGAGATGGCCAGACAAATCCGGGAGGAAAAGAGCAACATCAAAATCAATATAAACACGGCCATAGTCACCTCCCTACAGTTCTCTCACCCACATCTGCCTTCACCAGTCCAGGGTCAGGAAACAAGCCCGGTTTCTTCCTCACATGCTTGCTGCTCCATGTGGCTTCCTCAGGTCTCCTTCTGGCTCTCCATCCAGCTTCCTTCTCTTCTCTTTCTCTGCTCAGCTCCACCCTCCTTCTGGGTGGGGCAGGGAACCTGGAACTTTCCCTTTTCCTAGGGATCCCCCTGTTACATGACTGCAGGACGTTTACCACCAGTCATTCCAGGACATTTGGCTGCTATTCCTCCCCTTCCTCCTGCTCTCCCCATCTTCTGAAGCCGACTCCTCCACGGAGCCGGCCCTCCTGACCCCTGCCTCCCTGCAGGCTGCTGGCTCCATTCTCCTCCCTCCTTGGCACAGTTTCCCAGCAGGCTGGAAGCACTTTCAGGACGGAAATAGTGAGTAGCTCCGACTTCTGAGTTCCCTCCACAACACCTGGGCCAGACGAGGCTGAAAAATGGGGGAAGTGTATATGTGTGTATCAGAGAATGTATTGCTGCGGGTAAATGTGTCTACTAATTTCAAGGTCTCTCTTGCAGGCAGCAGCAGCTGGCTGAGAAGCACACTTTAACTTCAGCCAGAAGCCAAATAGCTCTGCTTCCCACCCACTCCAAGCCCCAGCCTCACACTGGGCAGCCTGAGGACTGGTTGGGGAACTGGGAGGAGGCTTTGGAGAAAGCAGAATTAGGACTGTGATGGAAGGGTTCTGTTTCAGGATTTTGGAAAAAGGGTCTCACACAAGGTTGCAATCAAGGCTGTGATCTTATCTGTAGACTTAATTGGTAAAGGACTTGCTTTCAGATTGACTCCCATCGTTGCTGGCAGCTCTCACTTCTTTGAGCGTTATTGGATTGAGGACCTCCGGTCCTTGCCATTTGGGCCTCTCCCAACATGGCAGCTGGCTTCGTTGAAGTAGACAAGAGAGAGTGGTGAGGGAGAGGGAGAGAGAGAGAGAATGAGAGACAGAGAGAAAGACCAAGAAAGAGAGCACTAGTTTGTCAAAGTCATGTTTTTTTTTTTTTTTAAGATTTATTTATTTATGCACACAGAACTGGGGTACAGGCCAGAGGTGTAGTGGATGAGAGGATTCACCAGAGACAGAGTGGGGAGCAGAAGAGGCAGATGACTGAAATACACTGCTGAGGGGAGCAGCAGGCCGGTCGGGAAAGGCCTGCCAGGCCTTGTGGGTCAGCTCCCTGGCTGGGGACTGAACTGGTGCTGAAGTGGCTTTTTAGCTTTAACCTGCTTTAACCTGCTGCACCATTAGGGAGGGCCCCAAAGTCATAGTCTTTTGGAAACTAATCATGCAAGTCACATCTCATCACTTTGACCATATTCTGTTATTTCGAAGCTGGTCATTAGATTTAGCTTAGACCCAAGTGGGGGAATTCTACAAGGGTATGAATATCAGAATCCAGGGATCAGGAAAGCCATGTCAGAGGCTGCTTACCATTGTAGCTCTTGGCTCTAAAGCTCTTTTATTAAAGAATTTACTATGAGATTTTATTATGAGAGAACAGGTAAAGACTAAATGTATTGGGTCTCCCTGGTGGCACAATAGGGTAAAGTGCAGTACTATGAAGATATCTGTAGCCAGAGTTCGATTCCTGGCCAAAGAGCTGACCCACATGGCATGGCAGACTTCTCCTGACTGGCCCACTGCTCCCCTCAGCAGTGTGTTTCATTCCATCTGCCTGTTCTGCTCCCCACTCTGTCTCTGGTGAATCCTCTCACTGCCCCTGCACCTCTGGCCTGTACCTGGTCAGCTGGTGCCTTCTTGGTCCACTCCCATTTTACAGAGCTAAAGTGAATTGGGTGTCCAGCTGGATCTTTGTCCCCAAACAAGTGATCTGT
>NW_004567128.1:28090048-28135223 GCF_000260355.1 Condylura cristata | reverse complement strand
GTGTGTTTCATTCCATCTGCCTGTCCTGCTCCCCACTCTGTCTCTGGTGAATCCTCTCACCCTCCCCCCCACCTCTGGCCTGTACCTTAGTTCTTCTATGCATAAATAAATAGATTTTTTAAAAGACTAAATATACTGAATAAGTTTAAACCTAATACATTAAAAACATTATAATTTAGAATGCCTCTTCTAAATAAAACAAACTGGTGATAAGCACCAAATGAAGAGAATAGCATCTACACCTTCCAAGCCAGCAACAGAAAAAAGAAAATGTGTGATGGGGCAATTAAGAAAGCATCAGTCCAGCACGCAAGAGGACAGGAAAGGGGAAAGGATAGTGAACAGCAAACATAGATGGCCTCTCACCCCACCTCCCACACTCTGGCCTGCACCCCAGTTTTTCCAATCAATAAATAAATTGGATTTGTTGTCACAGTTGTTAATTCAGCTGATAAGAAGACATGCACTTAGAATAAAACCAAAGAGGAAGGTGGAAGTGTGGCAAGGTGGATGGAGCTTGAAAGGAGAATGCAAAGTGAAGTACATCAGGAGAAAGGTTAGTTTTACAGGGTGGTGTCACTAATAAAGTAACTAATTTTTTTAAAGATTTATTTACTTATGCTTACAGACTGGGGTACAGGCCAGAGGTGCAGGGGTGGTGAGAGGATTCCCCAGAGGCAGAGTGGGGAGCAGAACAGGCCAACTGATGAAATACACTGCTGACGGGAGCAGTAGTGGGGTCAGGAGAGGTCTGCCACACCATGTGGGTCACCTCAGGGTGGGGATTGAACTCATGCTGAAGTGGCTTTTTAGCTTTAACCTGCACCACCAGGGAGGGCCAATTTTTTAGATTTTTGCTTAGAAGAACTGGGATGTAGGCCAGAGGTGCAGGGGTGTGTGTGTGGATTCACCAGAGACAGAACAGGCAGATCTGCTGAAACACACTGCTGAGGGGGGCAGCAGGCAAAACAGGAGAGGCCTTCTGTGCCATATGTGAGTCAGCCCCCTGGCCAGGGATCACACTCAGGCTAAAGTGGCTATAGAGCTGAGACTTAACCCCTAGACCACCAGGGAGGCCCTGAAATGTGTCTCTGTCTGGGGTTCTTTTTGAACATGTGTTTGCGGGTGACATTGGGCTTAATGAGCCATTTTATTGGCAGAAGGTAAAGGCTATTAGGAACAGAAGAGAGAGGGAATCACTGAGAGAAGAGCTAGGAGGAGGCAGGAGGCCAGGGGTGTCAGACCCCAGGGGAGGACTGAAATGGGGGAGAAGTCACCTCTACCTCTTTGAATTGAGGCCAAAAAACTGTAACTACAGCTGTTGAGGCCAAGCCTGGAGGCTGCTATGCTGTGGTGGTGTCAGCTGGAGCCACCACAATAAATCACCATGGAAAGGGTGTCTTAGTCAAATAATATTTATTCCTCACTTCTGGAGATGGAAGTCAAAGAACAGGGTACCAACATGTCAGGTACTTGATGAAGATGGGCTTACTGGCTGACAGATGGCTGCCTTCTAGGCTTCCAGGGTGAGAGAAAGAGAGCTGGGGAGGGAGAGAGGAGGCTGAAATGGAAGGCGGGAGACAGAAGAAGGGAGAGGAAGGGAGAGAGTGAATGGGAGGGAGAGAGTGGAGGGGGGAAAGAGGGGGGGCTCCCGAGAGCTCCACCCCAGGACTAAATGACCTCCTAGAGGGGTCCGCTCCAAATTCCAGCACCCTGGGGGTAGAGTTCAGCATATGAATGAGAGGCACCTCCAGTTCCTAGCAGGTGGTAAAAGCTGAAATTTGAGGAATTCCAATCTGTTGGCTTTGTTTTCTCAGAGCAGCAAGAATTGAAGTTACTTGACCGGAATGAGGAGTTAAATTTGGCACAGTGGGCCTCTAAAAGAAAAGAAAAGACAAGAAAAGGTTTGAGCTAGTCTTCCCGGTACTTATAAACAGAGGCTGCCAGAAATCCATAAGGAGCTGCTTGCTAAGAAAAGCCAGGGCTGGTGTTTCTAGGTCTTCCCTCTATCTTGGTGTCCAGTACAGCGTCAGGCAGGGCGCTCCCGAAATGTGAAACCTGAGCTGAAGCTCTTCACAGCATTATTTCCAACTAAACACCATGACCCTATGACAAAGTATTTTGCTCTAAGAAAGACAATGTCTAGAGGATGAGAAGAAAAGCCACAGACTGGGGCAACTTATTTTCAAAAGGCACATCTGATAAAGAACGGCTATCCTAAATATACAAAGAACTCTTAAAATTCAACAAGAAAAAGAACAACCTGATTTTAAAAAGTGGGTCAAAGACTTAAAAGGACATCTCACCAAAGATAGTACACAGATCACAAATAAGCATGTGAAAAGATGCTTGACATCATATGTCATCAGGGAAATGCAAATTAAAAGGAGATAGCAAGATACACCTATTCGAATGGCCACTTATAGGATAAGTGGATTCTGTTTATTTAGAATAGATACAGAATCCATATAGACGGAATCCACATATAACACCAAATGCTCATGAGGAACTGGAACTCTCACTCATTGCTGGTGGGAAAGCAAATAGTACAGGTATTCTAGAAGACACTTTGGCAGTTTCTCAAAACTATACATACTCTCACCATAATAGCTAGCAATCATATTCCTTGGTATTTCCCCAAAGGCCTTGAAAACACATGTCCAGGCCCTCCGTGGTGGTACAACGGGTTAGGATGCAGCACTGCAAGCTGGCCACAGCCTCTTTAGTGCAAGTTCGATTTCTGGCACTGGAAGTGACCCACATGGCACAGCAGACCTCTCTTGACCCGGCCTGCTGCTCCCCTCAGCAGTCTGCCCCCCACTCTGACTCTGGTGAATTCTCTCACTGCCCCTGCACTTCTGGCTTGTGCCTCAGTTCTGCATGAATAAATAAATATACCTTAAAAAAAAAAAAAAGAAAACTCATGTCCATACAAAAACCTACACATGGATGTTTCTAGCAGTTATTTTTGGTTGCTTCCAAAAGTTGGAAGCAACCAAAATGTCCTTTGGTAGATGAAAGGATCACCAATGTTAAGTCCAGACATTGGAATATTATTCAGCCCTGAAAGTAAATGAACTATCAAGCCATGAAGACATGGAGGAAACATAAGTCCACATTACTAAGTGAAAGAAGCTGTTCTGAACCACTACATACTGTAGCATTTCAACTATCTGACTTTCTGGAAAAGGCAAAACTCTGTGTCTATAGAAACAGTAAAAAGATGAGTGGTTGCCAGGGGCTAGGGGGAGGAAGGTGTGAGTAGGTGAACAGAGATGACTTTCAGGGCAGTGAAAATATTCGTTTTGATACTTTAACAGTAGATATTGTCATCATGCTCTTCAAATCCAGTGACACAGGGAGTGTGACCCCTCATGTAAATGATGACCTTCGGGTGATAATCCTTCTCTGCTGGGGAGTGCTGCTAACAGGTAAGGCCTCGCATCTGTGGGGACAGGGGTGTGTGGGTAGGCTACACTTTCTGCTCAGAATTGCAGGTACCTAAAACTGCTCTAATTAAAATAGATTCAATTCAAAATAACAATTGCATAGTTATCTTTAGGCATACTGGCCATGCTGAGATTAGAAGCAAAGTTATGATAAAGATTAGTTGAAACCTTGCCATTTGTAACAAACTGCTCCCTTATAAAGAAACTCTGAACTTTGAATTTGTGAGCATTGATCACGTTGAATGGTAATGCAGTGAAAAAATACTGCTCACTCTTCTCCCCAAATGTAGAGCAGTTAACAGGTAAGAAGTCACTACAGTTTTGTCTTCATTCATTTCCAAGAGACAGGAGCAATTCTTGAATTGTCTTTGAAAATATTTGGTCTACATGATTCATTGTAGCCAGTCAACATTTTTGCTCTTTCTTGGAATCAGATCTTGGCATAAGATGGGCCAATGAGCCCAAGGCTCAGCCCCAATATCCTCCACCACTAACTTTCTAATGGGGTGCCAGCTGGGGAGGGCCCCTGCAGCTCCCCTGCTCGCTGCTTCCCCCACTTTCTTCCCTACTCCCCCTGCTCCTCAAGGCTCACTTGCAGTTTCCACCCTGCTCCCCTGGCTCCTCACAGCTGCCAGTTTCCGCCACTGCCCAGGCTGCCTGCTCCCAACTGCTCCCCACAGCCCCCCCTGGTCCCCATCACTCCTCTGCTCATTACTTGCTCCCCCTTCTCTCTTCCTGCTCCCCTTGGCTCACACTGCTCTCCCTGCTCCCTGCTGGTTCTGACTGCTCCTCTGGCTCCCCCCAGGTCTTCATGGTTCCCCCCATTTTCCTCCTTGCCCCTCACTGATCCCCTTGCTACTCACTACCCCCCTGATTTTCAGTGCCTAAGCTCTGTTCACCCCCTTGCTCTCTGAGTCACTTTGATGAGGTTTGGGGTTCAGAAAGCGGGGTCCTTGGACTACCTCTGAGAGAAGCTTCTGCAGAGCTCCTCTTTAGCTTGGAGCTTAGTCAGAAGAAGAGCACGTTTGCACAAGCAAGCATGGGCAGACGAAAGTTACATTTTAACAGGACGGTTTATTGGGAAAAGTAGAAAGAAAAACAGAGGCACCGGCATAGTCACGGGTGGGCAAGAGGGCGGCGTTTTGCCAGTGCAGAAATTGTACTGCTGTGGTGCTCTCTCCTGGAGAGGAGTTGCTCCTCTGTGGAATTGTTGCTATTGTCTCATCATTTTGGGGACATGACGCCTTATCTGTGTGACTGAGGACTTTCCAGTGGCTCTCCATCTCCCCATCTCTGGTCAGAGCCACCAGTTGGCACCTAAGGATTTTTCACTTCTATAGCTGATTAAACAACTACGTTAATCCTTTCTACCCCCACCTCGGGCCTCTGGTTTCGTGAGGCCGCCATACCAAATTTTCTACTCTCGGCCTCTACTGCTCCCCGAGCTCCTCACTGCTCTCCCCCACCTTCCTCACTGCTCCCCACTGCTCTCCTGCCCCTCCTCACAGACCCCTTACTTCCCATTTCCCCCTGCTCCCCTGTTCTATTCTGCTCCCCACTGCTCCAAGCTGTTCCCTGTTCTCCAGCTCCATGCTGCCCCCTAGGGCCCAAACCCTCTCTTTGCATGCCCCTAAGAAGAAATGAGTGTGGCTCAGCCCAGGCTGAGGCTCTAACCGGAAGCCACATCTGTCCCCTCCTTTCACAGAATGAACTCCTGAAGGGTGCCTCAAAGCTTTTTCAGCTGGGAAGAGACTCCTGATGCCACCCTCTGGGAACATGAATAACCGAAGTCAACCTTTGATTGGAGTCAAAGGGGAAACATACTGGGATCTGCTGAAGATTTATCCTTTTAATGACTTCCCTGATAACCAGCTGACAAGTGTCTGAAATCAGCACAGCGAGACCACATCCGTTTTAGGTCTTGGTCAGGCACTCAACTGTCTGCCAAAGTCCTACCGCCTCTGCTTGCCCACAGTTCTACAGTGATCCCAAAGACATAAAAATGGTTTCCTTTTCACCTGATTATTTAAAAAAATATTTATTTGTGCATAGAAGAACTGGGGTGTAGGCCAGAGGTGCAAGGGGTGAGAAGATTCACCAGAGTCAGAGTGGGGAGAAGAACAGGCAGATTGAAACACTGCTGAGGGGAGCAGGCGAGGAGGGGAGCGGGCGAGACAGAGGTCTGCTGGGTCATGTGGATTAGCTCCCTGGCTGGGGATCGAACTTAGGCTGCGGTGGCACTGGGGCTTAACCCCAGGGAGGCCCACACCTGATTATTTTTAAACTTTTATTTATAAAATTGTATTTTAGTAATGTTGGTTCAAAACATTATAAAAGTTTCAGTTGGACCTTTATATCATTATCATGATTTATAGCATTACCATTCAACATCCATATCAGTACATTAGGGTTGCCACCAGGAATCTAACTTCTTCCGTCTTGTTAAGATTGTGATCCTCTTTACCTGATTTCCCCAAATATTTACTAAATGCCTTGCATGAGGCAATGATGGGTGAGGACTGTGAAGCAGGGCTGGCCTCTCCCTTCTAGTATTTTTAAAAAGATGCAGGAGGGGAGAGAATTAACCAGACACAGAGTAGAGAGGAAAAAAACAGGTAGGTGTACTGAAAAACACTCCTGAGCAGCGGGTGGGTCAGGAGAGGTCTGCTGTGGGTCAGCTCCCTGGCCGGGGATTGAACTCGTGCTGCAGTGGCTGTGGTGTGTTAGCCTGTTGCGCCACCAGGGAGGGATCCCTTCTGGAATTTGTTATTGAAGAAGTGCACAGGAGTGTGAGATATGGAGCAGAGTCGGGGTAGCTGATAGAGATTGGAAAGTGACTTTCCTTTAACATGTCTCATCTGATACAAGACGCACATTTTGGAGGCTGGGTTCAGGAAGGGTAGAAAGCAAGGAGTAGAGACCACTAGAGGGCGACATTCCAACAGCAGCAGTGCAATGAAATCCCGTGGAGTCGCCCACAAGCCAGAGCGCAAGTTTGCTGCCTTTGTAGTCTTTCTGCCACCATCATCACCCTTCTCATCACCTTTCATTACAGAGTATTTTCTTCTTGAAAGCTACTACCTACATACTGTGTCCCTACATACTATGCTCCCCTCGGGCTCAAAGCCCGCTGCCTCCAGAATTCTTATCCTGATCTCTATCCTTTGGTGAAGCCACGGGAGTAGTATGATCCCAAAGCTACAGCAAAAAAGGGTAAAATTCAGCATAGGAACTTATCTTAGTACTCTCAGGGCCCAGTGGCAAGTTTCCCTCTGCCCCCAGGACCTCCCCAAGACTCCCATTCTATGCTGGGTACCTCTGGTTCCCAATGCTCCTCATTCCTGAGACGCTGCCTCTGGTCAGTTCCCAGAGGCACAGGACCCACCTTTCAGCTATTATTATCTTCTTTTCTTATTGTTCCTTTAAAAATATCCACCTTGGGCCCTCCCTCGAGGCCCAGCGAGTTAAAGCACAGCACTAAGAAACTTAAGCGGATTCTGCATGAGTTCCATCCTGGCCTGCCCCGGGGGAGATCCACATGGGGAGGCAGACCTCTCCTGACCCGCCTGCTGCTCCCCTCAGCAGTGTACTTCGTCGATCTGCCTGTTCTGCTCCCCACTCTGTCTCTGGTGAATCCTTTCACCCTCCGCATCTCTGGCCTGTATCCCAGTTCTGTATGAATAAACAAATAAATCTTTAAAAAAATATATCCACCCTTGGGGCCTCCCTGGTGGTCTAGTAGTTATGTCTCAAGACTATATCACTGGAAAGGACCATTTGGATGGGCTGAGTTCGATCCCCCCACCAGAGAACTGACCCACAAGGTGCATCAGACCCCTCCACTCCCCTCCCACTGCTCCCCTCAGCAGTGTTATCTCAGTAGATCTGCCTGTTCCGTTCCGCATTCTGTCTCTGGTGAATCCTCTCGCTCCCTGCAACTCTAGCCTGAACCTCAGTTCTTCTACACAAAAATAAATAAATCTTTTAAAACAAAACAAATAAAAATAAAAAATGCCCCCTTCTGATGGAGAATAAGAATAGAAACGCTGGAAAGGACGCTACAAGGTTACGAACTCCTCTCATAGAAGGAGATGGGGGTAGAAGGGATTAATATAGATATTAATTCCACTATAAAAACTATAAGACAGCTGCAGGGAGTGTCAAGAGCACAGACTTGAAGGTGAAGCTGTGGGGATTAAGGAACACATGATCCACTCACGAAGGTGAGCCCCTTCCTACTGGAAGAAGATGATAAACCCAGCACTGTCCCCGCTGAGGGGCCGCAGTCCTGCCCACCTGTGCCTATGCAGGTGCTTCTCCCCACACTCTCTCCCTCCCTCCTGCCTGCCCAGTGACCTGCGCCATGCTGGGACTTCTCTGCACTGACTGACTCCCTCAGCAGAGGCCGCTCTCCTAAGGCCGCCTGCCTGCAACCATGCAGGCCCCTCTCAGCGGACCTGGCCCTCTAGAGGCAGCCCTTCCTGCTTGCTGTGTCTATGCAAGTGTCCAATAGTCCTGCGTCCTTTTCCCTAGTTAACCTGCTCTTTAAATATATCTAGTGTCTCTGTCATGGAGAAACTCTCCTGGGGAACTCGCTGTGTGCCACTGATAGGGGAGCTCTGGTGAAACCTTTCCCAGAGTGAACCCAAGGACCCCACTGTCCAAACTCATCTCCAAAAACATTTCTGCAAAGGTTACCATTTATTTTGGAGTGTGGGTGATTTTACTATAAATGATTAATAAATGTTACATAATTTAAAAAGTGTTAGAAATTTTGAACCCTCCCTGGCGGCCCATAGGGTTAAAGCACAGCACTGTGAAGCTCTCCACAGCCACTGCAGCATGAGTTCGATCCCTGGCCAGGGAGTTGACCCACATGGTCTGTCAGACTTCACCTGACCCACCCACTGCTCCCCTCAGCAGTTTATTTCAGTCAATCTGCCTGTTCTCCTCCCCGCTCTGTCTCCGGTGAATCTTCTCACCTCCGCACCTCTGGCCTGTGCCCTAGTTCTTGTGTGCATAAATAATCAAATCTTTAAAAAAAAAAGTCAAAAGTGTTAGAAATGTTAAATATGTAGTATTGACACTGATCAAATTTGTGGTGGATTAATGAGTAGCACCCCCTCCACACATATACACAAGGGGTGTACATGGAAAAAGGCAGAGGTTGGCTAACTTACAATTTTGCTTACTTAAAACATTAAAAATAAACTATCAGGCCCTCCCTGGTGGCGCAGCGGGTTAAAGCACTGCACTAAGAAGCTAAAGCCGCTTCCGCATGAGTTCGATTCCCGCCTTCCCCGGAGGTGACCACATGGCGCGGCAGACCTCTCCTGACCCGCCCGCTGCTCCCCTCAGCAGTGTACTTCATCCATCTGCCTGTTCTGCTCCCCACTCTGTCTCTGGTGAAGCCTCTCGCCACCCCTGAGCCTCTGGCCTGTACCCCAGTTCTGAATGTACAAATAAATAAATCTTAAAAAAAAATAAACTATCAAAGCTTCAACCTCTATTCTTGCCATCATTAAGAAAGAAAATTGTTTCTTTTTGTTGTTGTTTAAAAAAATGGGCCCTCTCTGGTGATGCAATGGGTTAGGGTACAGCATTGCAAGCTGGCCACAGCTGCTTCAGTGGGAGTTCGATCCCCGGCCCCGGAGGTGACCCACATGTTGCAACAGACGTCTCCTGTCTCACTCACTGCTCCCCTCAGCAGTGTACTTCCTCGATCTGCCTGTTCTTCTCCCCACTCTGCCTCTCACCACCCCCGCACCTCTGGCCTGTATTCCCCAGCTCTGTATGCATAAATAAATAAATCTTTAAAATAATGGTAGGGGCCCTCCCTGGTGGCGCAGCGGGTTAAAGCACAGCACTGAGAATCTGAAGCCACTTCCGCATGAGTTCGATTCCCGCCTGCCGCCTGCCCCGGAGGAGACCACATGGCGAGCCAGACCTCTCCTGACCCACCCGCTGCTCCCCTCAGCAGTGTACTTCGTCGATCTGCCTGTTCTGCTCCCCACTCTGTCTCTGGTGAAGCCTCTCACCGCCCCTGAGCCTCTGGCCTGTACCCCAGTTCTGTATGAATAAATAAATAAATCTTTAAAAAAAAAAATAATGGTAGGAAGGATTAATCTCAGAACATAGCCCTTCCCTATATCCATGTTTTTGGACAATGTGATGTTACACCAAGAGAAGACTGTTTCTTTACCATGTAAGTCTAAGTTGGATTTAGGACTTGCTTTGGCCCAGAGGACAGCAGTAAACGTGACGTAAGCAGAGGCTTCAGATATGCTTACATACGCACATGTATCATCCAGCTCCAGACGCTTTAGCCCGAGGCCAGGCAGATAATTTGGGTTATTTCCATGATCTACCACAAAAATTTTGACCCCTACCCATTAAATACTTAAATATTTAGAGACTTTTGGTTGTTACAGCGATTGTGAATTTTATGTGTTTCCACAAAGTGTGTAGATATTAAGCCTATAATTTAAGCTATCATTGCCTGTGCTTCGCATCATCAGATCTTCAGGGAAGCTTTGGTGCTAGCTTATCTCCTAGAGGTACATTCAGATCCCAAGAAACCATGAACCACTCAGAAACTTCTTCAGAAAACAAAGACCTTTACTTCTGTGTCAAATCATTTAAGGTTATTCACATGGGCCAAGGCTTCCTGTAACTTCGCCTCCAGGCTCCCTGTTGTGCTGGCCTGGATTTCATGGACTCTGCATTCAGTGCCACTGTGATCAGGAATCACTCATATTTCAAGGTACACTGAAGTGAAGTGAATTGCCTTCGTGACTCAGTTAGGTATGGTACACATCATTTTGAGAATTGTGTATTAGAACGTCAATAATTTTCAGGAGCTTGGTTTGAAGGAGGAAATTCGGGGTGGGAGAATTAAAGAAGCAAATGGCAGCCTAATCCACTCACCCCATCTGCTGTGCTCTCCCACCGCACCTCCAGCCTGGCCAGGCATGCGGGAACCCTGGCTAGGCTCCAGGCAGCCTGTCAGAGAACATAAGAAAATGACATGATTATCTCAACAGATGCAGAAATGGCATTTCACAAAAGCCAACACCCTTTCATGATCAACACAGTCAACAGACTAGGAGTAGTTGTGAATTTCCTCAACCTGATAAGGCATTTACCAAAAAATCTACAGCTATCATAATGGTGAAAGACTGAATACTTTTCACCCTGAGGCTGGGAAGAAGTCAAGCTCTCTGTCTCCACACTTTTACTGGATATGGCAATGCAAGTTTTAACAATGTAATTGAGAAGTACTGCGGCAGGATAGGACAGGACTCAAGGACAAACTTTTGCTGTTCCCACAGGCTAGTGAACAAGGAGTTTTAAAAACCGGTGACTGTAGGCCCGGACATCTGCTGCCATAGATTTCCTCCACTCATTGCTTCTGTTCCATTCCTGAGCTATCTGTCCATGCCTTATCAAGTTGGCTGCATGGGAAGAAAAGGGAGTTTCAGACCCAGAAGAAAAGGGAGTGAGGCCAGGCTGGCTCAGATTGTCTCACAGCCTCAACGAGATGTTCCAGACGTTCTCCTTGTGATGGTCACGAGACCTCTACCACCCCTGAGCCGCAGCGATGGGAGCCCACAGCTAGCAACAATAAATGGACTTTAGCCAAGTCCACTCTCCCTACTTTCTCAGGCAATAAAGTTTCTTTTGTTCTCAAACCCCCACCTCCCTCATGTCCAGAGAGGTCTCCCTGGAATGCTCTTTCCTTGCTCTTTTGCTTATCAGTAAACACTGCCTGCTCTCAAGTATCTGTAGAGGCCTCTTTTCTTTTTAACTTTTTAAAAGATTTATTTATTTATGCATACAAGAGCTGGGCTGTAGGCCAGAGGTGAAGGGGGTGTGTGTGAAGGGATTCACCAGAGACAGTGGGGAACAGAACAAGCAGATTGATTGAATTACCTTGCTGAGGGGAGCAGCAGATCATACAGGAGAGGTCTGCCGTGCCATGTGGGTCAGCTCCCAGGATGGGGATGCAAATGAGGTCTTAGCAGTGAGGGGGTGATATCGCCCCCTACATCACTGGGGGGGGGGCGGTGGGGGGTGAGTTTGGGGGGAGGGCCTGGAGTTCTCTTTTCAATCACGATCAGAGGGAGTCAAGAGCATTTTCCCAGGACTGGAAGCAGGACCCCTCAGTCCATGCCTCCAACTCCCAGCAGATGGAGCGGTGGACAGCAGCTGGTTCACTCCCAGTTCATCCACCTGTGTTGCTGGAGGGAGAGAATCGACTGAGGGGCTCCGGCCCCCTTGTCCAGTGACACAATTAAACCAGGAAAAGGTAAAAGGCATACACATTAGAAAGGAAGAAATCAAACTGTTCCTATTCACAGACAACATGGGTTATGCAGAAAATCTCACGGCGTCTACAAAAAAAGACCCAAATATCTTCAAGAACTGGTAAGTAAGCTTAGACGGCAGCAATATACCAGGTTAGTAAGCAAAAATGGATCACACTTCTGTACGTGGCAATGTACAACTGGAACCCCTCCCCACAATGTGCAGCAACGCCAAGAAAATGGCACACTAGCTACAACCCCAACAAAGCACATTCTGGAACTGCATGCTGCAAGCAAAGCATGCACTGTGCAGGACCTGACTTCCCCCGGCCACGGGCACCACAGTGGCAGTGCCCACCAAGGCCCGTCCACCGTGGACAGCCTGTCTCCTGGCTCACCTGCACCTGCTCCATCTCCTCCTCAGGTCACAGTCACTGAGTCTAAGATCCATGCCCTCACAGAAGCAGCCAGTGTAAATGTTGAACATTCCTGGCCGGGCTTATTTGCCAAGGTCCTGGCCAATGTCAACATTGCCAGACTCAATATTGGGTTTGAAAAATCTATTTAAAAACTCAGGAAATAGGGTTTCCCTGATGGCTCAAGGGGTTAACTCTCAGCCCCTGAAGCTATCGCCAGCCAATGTGGCAGGAGTTCAATCGCAGGCCAGGGAGCTGACCCACATGGCACAGCAGACCTCTCCTGTCTTGCCCGCTGCTCCCCTCAGCAGTGAGTTTCAGTACATCTGCCTGTTCTGCTCTGGTGAATCCTTCCACACACACACCCCTTCTGGCCTACACCCCAGTTTTTGTATGTGTAAATAAACTAAATCTTAAAACAAATAAACACAGGCCCTCCTTGGTGGCCCAAAGGGTCAAAGTGCAGCACTGTGGAAGCTCTCCGCAGCCACTTGTCGATCTGCCTGTTCTGCTCCCCACTGTCTCTGGTGAATCTGCTCACTGCCCCTGCACCTCTGGACTGTAACTCAGTTCCGTATACATAAATAAATAAATCTTTAAAAAATTAAATCGTTAACAAAAACAACTTAGGAAATAGCAGGCACTCTGAGAATAACTACATGCTACATTTCATAATACGAGGGGAAATGAAATGAGGGCATGAAACACACCGCATGTGGTATGCTCCTATGATTGTGTAAAAGAAAAAATGCCTAATGCATTGTTGAAATATGCTCACTAGATTTCTGTATCTTACAAGATGACTATTATATATGATTGTACTGATGAACCCTAGGTATTTTTGATTCACACTTGTATAGTAGATATAATTGAATGATTTTAAGTATAGTCTGAAACGATGCAATGAATTAAAGCACCACATTGTGAAGCTCTCTGAAGCCACTAGGCAAGAGTTAGATCCACCGCCAGGGAGCTGACCCACATGGCGCGGCAGACCTCTCCTGACCTGTCCGTTGCTCCCCCCAGCAGTGTGTTTCATTTATCTGCCAGTTCTGCTCCCCGCTCTCTCTCTGGTGAATCCTCTCACCCACCACAGCTCTGGCCTGTACCCCAGTTCTGTAAGCATAAATAAATAAATCTTTTAAAAAAAGAAATGATGAAAATCAAATAGACAATAGTGGATATATTTCTAGAAAGCTAGGTTGAGATTTGAAATATTTCCATTATGTTTCTGTATTTCTAAAATTATCATGGTGATAAAATGTTCCGTTTTTATTTTAAAGAGGTAAAGGACACATTCACATTACTGTTACTGAAAAACAGTGCAGCAATCTATCAATCTATGTAGAAGTGAAAAATCATCATGCAAAAGGATATTACAAAGGGACACAACTTCATATATATATTTACTTAAATATCAACATGGAAGCTTATAACTAGACATTTGAAGAATGAGAAATGATTCCCAGGATACTAGGTTCATGTTGGTCATTTATTTCTACAAGGTCATTCCTTTTTTTTTCTGAAACACTTGCAAGCAGTGTGGGTGACATTTTAAAAGATTTATTTTTCATTCATTCATTCTTCACTCATCTGTTTGTTTATGCATAAAAGAACTGGGGTACAGGCCAGAGGTGTCATGGGTGAGAGGATTCACCAGAGACAGAGTGGGGAGCAGAACAGACAGATTGACAAAGTACATTGCTGAGGGGAGCAGTGGGCGACAAGAGAGGTCTGCTGCACCATGTGGATCACCTCCATAGCCAGAAATCGAACTCCTGCTGCAGTGGCTGCAGACAGCTTTATAGTGCTGTGCTTTATCCCACTGCACCAATAGGGAGGGCCCCCTGGGTGAATTTTCTAATGGTAAGAAAACACACTATTTCTGAAGCAAAGAAAAAAAAATAGAAAGCAAAAAAAAAAATGTCTATTTAATGGCCTGTGATAGGGTTCCATTCCTCTGATCTCCTAGCATGTAGCCCATGCGCACGAACGCACACACACACACACACACACACACACACACACACACACACACACACACACACCCCACGTTCTGTGTGAATATTTTTGGTGCACAGCGATGAACTGATGGGCCGTCTGCCCGGTCCTCCGAGGACTTGGCCCACGTAGCTACTTCCCACGTAGCGCACCGGGTTGGACGATTTAGAACTTGTGCTACGGGGCAGCATCTCCAGGTTCCCAATTGTGGCGTCTTGGCTGGGGTCTGGGAACTGGCATTTCTTAACGCGCTTCCCTTGAGGCGGATGCAGGCAGGGCTCACGCCTTGAGGACCACTGACCTGGTGTCTGGAGGGCAAATGGAGGACCCCCACGACCCGGGAGGTGTGTGAGGCCCGGAAACTTCTGATTTAGTGGCTGGAGATGACTTCTTGCAGGGCTCTACCTTTCTGTACTTCGAGACCACCAGGGAAATTGAGGGGCTTTAAGGCGCAGGTAACTAGGTAACTAGGTGCACACTTGCCAAGCCTGAGCCGAAATCGAAATGGAAATATAGAGGGGATATCTGATGAGAGTTTACAGTTTAGATCAAAGCTCGATTTCAGATTTAGAGAAGAAAGGCCGTACTGCCGCGGGTTTCTGCAACCCCCCACACCCCTATAGCCAGTTTTCCCGCAGTCTTCAAGCTGCTGGAAGTTTTTTTTTTTTCCCGACACGACAGGCGGTGCAAGAAGCGGTAGCATTGGTGGCAGGATGCGGGGTCTTGGCATTTCTGGAGCAACACTGCCATCAAGAGGAAATTCTAAGAGAGCCGCAAGCTTTGTGGGTGAACAGGAGTTTGCAGTGCCAGTAGGGATTGTTTTGTGCAACCGGAAATCTCGAAGTCCTGAAAAAAGGACCGGAAGCCAAGCGCAAGATGGTCCCACGGTTGGTAGCTGGGATACTTTGACTGTCCGCAAAGATGGTGATCACGGTGACTCGAAACGCATCAATAAATACATGCTTTAACGACGAGTTCTTTATGATCTATACAATAGCTCGTCGTGGACATTGGGGGATGCTGTGAAAAGAACTCTTTATACTGAAAACTGGTGTTGATGGGGAAAGAAAACAGGTTTCTTCTCTTTCTCTCATACAAACCGAGAGTCGATGAAAAGAAACTTTCTATTATACACATATTTGGGCTAATAAATGAGGAAGGAGAATGTGAATGGAGGCATTCCACTCTTCTGCCCTTTGTGAATCAATGTGTCAGGCACTGCTCATTAGTGACACAAAAAATCCAACAGTTGACACTTTGTGATTAATTACTGAGGCTGGCATCATGGCTTATGAAGTCTCTTGAAAACTGATTGGAGAGTCAAAGCAATGTGATATTTGATGATCTTTAGAATTATTTTTTTGGTGAGAAAATGAAAGAGGTTAGATTTGCTAGAATTCTTCTCTTTCAGAACTAGGTACTGACTTATCCACATGAAATAATACGATGCCTGAAATTTGCTGCAGCGCAATCTGAAGCCCGTGGTGTACAGCTGCAGTGAGATTCACCAGGCATTCATAAGGGTTGGTGGGTCCACAATGTTCTTTTTTTTTTTTTTTTGGTCTCCAGGCTTGTGTGTTTTGAGCTTGCCATAATAAATAGTACAAATAAAATAACTTTTGGATTATATGCTTTTCAAAAACACAGTGCCCTTAATCTGGTGCTGGCTTTAAAAACACTCTCAAAGCCTACTCTAATTGTATCATTTGTATGCACACAGCTTGCATGAAATGTGACTCACAATGATTTTAGGTGTTCTGGTTTCATACAGTTCTGAGTCATGCCACCCTTATTGTGAGTCATTTCCTAAATCCATGACTCCTGTTTACTGTGAAAGGAAATACCAAT
Source organism: Condylura cristata (assembly GCF_000260355.1). NCBI lineage: Eukaryota > Metazoa > Chordata > Mammalia > Eulipotyphla > Talpidae > Condylura > Condylura cristata. Next base: position 28,119,203 of record NW_004567128.1, on the reverse strand, counting down.
TTAGTCCATGCTCAGATTTTCTTTTTCCAGTAAAGATAGACTGAAGTTAGAGGGGTGAAGCATTCTAGATGTACTTGCAATTATGTTTGATTCATAGGGTTCTGGTAAACACAGAAATTCTCAATATCCCAGGAACCATTTCATAGTTAATTGTATATGCAGGAAATTCCTTTTTCAACCACGAGTAAAAATGAACCTTCTGTCCTCAATCAGCTATATTTGTTGTTAATGTCGCTTCACTGACTTCCTGCCAAAATAAAAGATCTATTCCTTCCGTTAGCCTTCGAGGTTGATGGCCCTACCTGTACTGTTCACTCCCTTGTACTATTCATTCCGGAGACAGTAGCCAACTCTACAGGTACTTGGTGTTCTAAATATGTTCCACAATTTCATCCATTCAGCTTCACAACAACCCATGAGGTAGCTACTGTTATCCCCATTTTATGGAGGAAGAAACTGAGCCACAGGGAGTTTGAATCAATTGCTCAGATTCACAGTGAGCAAGTGGCAGAACCAGGATTTGAACCCAGGCTAGCTTGCTTCAGAGGCTTTTCTGGGTATTCCAGAAATGACAGAGAATTCTATGTCCCCACATATTTGCCTACACTTTACCCTTGGCCAGAACTGTAGGGTAAACCATACTCCTTTTAAAAAGACATTGCTCAGGGGCCTCCCTGGTGGTGCAGGGTTAAAGTCTCAGTGCTATCAAGCCAGCTACTGTGACATGAGCTAGATCCCCGGCCAGGGAGTTGCCCCACATGGCTCAGCAGATCTCTCCTGTCTCTCTCTCCCGCTGCACCTCTCAGCAGTATGTTTCAGTAGACTTGCCTATTCTCTCCACTCTGTCTCTGGTGGATCCTCTCACTCCCCACGCTGCGCCTCTGGCCTACACCTCAGCTCTTATATACATAAATAAACAAAAATAAATCTTAAAAAAAAAAAAAGACACTGTGGTCAGCATTGTGGACCGGAGTCATGCTCTCAGAAATGGGCTTGTTTATCATTTTTGCCTCCATAAAGTTACATCTGTATTATAGAACATTTCTTTTTTTTTAAGATTTATTATGCATACAGAAGTGGGGTACAGGCCAGAGGTACAGAGATAAGGAAATTCACCAGAGACAGAGTAGGGAGCAGAACAGGCAGATCCACTGAAATATACTGCTGAGGGGAGGCATGGGTGAGATAGGAGAGGACTGCCGCACCATGTGGGTCAGCTCCCTGGCCAGGGATTGAACTCATGCTGCAGTGGCTGTGGACAGCTTCATGGTGCTTTAACCCCTTGCACCACCAGGGAGACCCCCCAGTAAGAACCTTTTAAACATGGTTGATATTCATGGAAACTTAGAGTAGAAAATCTAAGAATAAGCAGAATTAAACTCTGACCACTGAATTGTATTCCATCTGTACAATGAACTGTTAAAACTCACTGAATTGATTTTCCTTTATCTTCATCTTAGGACCAACCTTTAACTGGCTCCAACTGCATTCCTGGAAACTGAAACTGATTGTGTCACATCCCTCATAAAACCCCTGCTGGGAAAGACACACCTTGACTTGGCCCCTAGATGCTTGCCTTCCAGAGGAGGAGGAGTCAGGGGTGATTACAAGGTCACTAAACCGGCTAGGGGAGACCTGCAGGCCAAGCTGGGAATGAAGGTGGAGACAGGAAAAGTTAGCAATCTTTTCAGGAAACCAACTGAACTCCAAAAGTACAAATCCCATCAGGAACAAAGAGAAATTCCTCTTAGGAGCACTGCATAGGAATATAAGGGGGCCGTCCCTGGTGGTGTAACAGGCTAGAGTGCAGCTCTTCAAGCTAGCTGCAGCCACCTCAGTGAGAGTTCAATCCGCTGCCCCGGAGGTGACCCACGTGACGCAGCAGATCTCCCCTGACCCGCCCGCTGCTCCCCTCAGCAGTGCACTTCATCCATCTGCCTGTTCTGCTCCCCACTCTGTCTCTGGTGAATCCTCTCACCACTCCTGCATCTCTGGCCTGTACCCCAGTTCTTTATGCATAAATAAATATTTTTAAAAGGAAATATATTATATATAAGGATACCCCTTGCTCTGGCAAAATGCAGACCTTACCCCAAGACCGCCCGCCTGAATCTATGCAGGGTCTCTTTCTTAATAGCCCTGCCCCTTTGAACAAGCAGCTTCTTGCCCTCTAAGAAAATGTACCTTTTCCTTTAACAACCTGTCCTTTTCATTTACAATTAAGCTTCCTCCTATACTGACTGCCACACAAATTCTTTCCAGTGCAGAAGAAACTTGGGGTCCCTCAGTACCCCTGGGCCCCACTAATAAGACCCCAGTAGTCTTTGAGAACATTCCTGCTTCAGGGTATGACTTTAAAATTTTCTTTTACGGCCCTCCCTGGTGGCGCAGCGGGTTGAAGCACAGCACTGAGAATCTAAAGACGCTTCCGCATGAGTTCAATTCCTGCCTGCTCCAGAGGTGACCACATGGCACAGCAGACCTCTCCTGACCTGCCCGCTGCTCCCCTCAGCAGTGTACTTCGTCCATCTGCCTGTTCTGCTCCCCACTCTGTCTCTGGTGAAGCCTCTCACTGACCTGTATGCACAACTGTATCCCAGTTCTGTATGCACAAATAAATAAATCTTTTTTTAAAAAAATTCTTTTTAAAGATTTCTTTATGCATGCAAGAAATGGGGTACAGGCCAGAGGTTATGGGGAGGGGTGTGGGGGGGGTTGGTGTGAGGATTCACCAGAGACAGAGTGGGGAGCAGGACAGGCAGATTGACTGAAATACACTGCTGAAGGGAGCAGCGGGGAGACAGGAGAGGTCTGTTGTCCCTGGCGGGGGACCCAACTTGTGCTGCAGTGGCTGCGGATTGCTTCCTAGTGCTGAGACGTAACCCCCTGGTCACCGGGGAGGCCCTATATTTTACAAATGATTTTTTGAAAAACTGCAAACAACTTTCCTTGTACTTGCCCCCATGTCACCCACTTCGTCATGCTCTTGTCCACACTGGAGATCAGGAAGCACATGAATTTTTCACTGAAAGTGAAGAAACATCTTGTTTGGCTAGAATTTCTTATGAAAGTGAGCATGCATTTACATTTTTCAAAAATTTTTGTGACTTTTCATTTGCATCTTTCGCCTATGGCCTAGTTGTTCTTATTAATTTATAAAGAAGGTGTCTCTGCGTCCTTCTTGTGTTGCAACTATATCCCCCAGTTTACTCGTCTGAGTCTAGTTTTGGTTCATTTTGTTGTCTAGGTCCTTTCCAACTCTGTCTTGTAGGTCAGATCTTAAACTATGAATCTTGCCGAGTTTTGCCTTAACCTGCACGGTGCCTACCATTCATTCCTTCAGCATCTTCAGTCCTTTGGAGACATTCTGGATTTCCAGTGTTAAATTTTGAACAATGTCATCCTTTGAGCTCCGGCTATTTGACATGTTTTCCATTAGTGTTGCTTTACGTGTTCCTTGCCTTTAAACTTCCAAGAACCCAACTACTACAACTATAAACAGTTATTAGTACTGCAGGTTTGTTAAAAAGGATTCGTGAGAATCCACACAGTTCCAAAGCCGATGGCTCAGCGTAGCCGGGAAGGCCGAGGGCCGCCGGCGAATCCCCTGTGTTCACTTGCTGGGTTCCCAGTCCTTTCCCCATCACTTCCTCTGAATGCTGGTTGCCTTTGATTCAGTACATACTGAGCCAGGCACTGGGAGAAGCACTTTAATCACATCAAGTTACTGATTATAAACAATTCTGTGAGAATAGTACCATCAAGTTTTACAGATGAAACCAAACCTTAGAGAAATAACTTCATCAAGGGTAAGCGTTCATTTAAAGGAGTCTTCAATATTTATTAAATCGCAGCATAGGCCATGCCAGTAAGAGTCCAACGGAATCCAAAGCGGCTTGAGCTTTAAACTGTTACAACCAAGTTGGATTACGTCCCTCCTCCGCTCCAAATCTCCAGGTAAGTCACCCCTCACTCAGAATAAAAGCCCGAGTGCTCACTGTGGCCCTTGAAGCCCCCCAAGATCCAGCCTGACTCACCTCATCTCCTACCACATACTGGTCCAGCCCCACTGGCCTCTCCAACCATCCTTACAGCACACTCCAGGCTCAGTGCCTTTGTACTACCTTTCTCCATGCCTAGAACGTTCTTCTTCCCCACATACAATGGCTTGCTCTCTCTTCATTTGGGTGTTTAAATTTCATCCTGTCAAGAATGTCTTCTCTGATCATGGCATAGAAAAGACTCCAATCCCTCTAACCCTCCCCAATCTGGCAATTCATCTCCTAGCCATGCTCTATTTTTCTCCACAACACTTAGTTGACGTGTTACTTATTTTTGTCTATTAACCACCTGCTTTCACTAGAATGCAAGCCCCGTGAGGACAGGGGCATAAGTCACAGCTGTATCCCCAGTGCCTAGGGAGAGTTCCTGCACCTGAATAATGTCTGCTGAATGCATGAGTGTGTAAAACACTTGTTTCACCTATGACACGGTACAGTCAATAAATGGTTGTTGAATGAATGACTAAATCAATGCATGAGTGAATGAATGGGTAAGTTCTGAACTGCCCTCTGTCCTGTCGGGGCCTGCAGATGTGGGAGCCAGCAATCAGCACGAGCACAGGGAATTTATTTACAAACACAAGGCTGGCTGCAGGAGGCAGGTGGGAAGGTTCCTACTTCTGTTCCCTCCTCCAGACGATGACCATGCCACTGGCGTCACTGGAGGCCAGCAGGCTCTCGTCACAGTTGAAGCTGACATCCAGCACGGGGGCACTGTGGCCCTGCAGCTTGTTGACGGCGGCCTTGGCTGCCCGTTCCACGTCAAAAAAGTGCACACACATATCCTCACTGCCTGTCACTGAAAGATGAGAGGCCATTGGGAGGTGCTGCAGGAAGCAGTGGGTGCCCTGGGGGTGAACCCTCTGAGATGGCTGAGGCCCTGAGGGGCCTATGACGAAGGTGGGGCTGGGAGGTCAATTAGCTGTTCACATCCTGTGTCCAGAGTGTCAGGTCTCTGAGCTCTTTGGGACAGGGTCTGTGTCTCACACTGGGAATGTTCTGGGCTGCTTGGAGGGCGGGGGCCTGTAGTCAAAGCGTGAACTCTCTGGCGTAAGTTTTTCAGAGCTGGAAAGTTCTGGAGGCCCAGCAAGTCAGGGCACCAAGGTGTGTGAGCCAGACCAGCACCAGCCCCAGCCTCTGCCTCTCCCAAGCTGCCCGGACCCCCATCCTCTGGGACTCACCCACACAGGCCCCCTGGCGGAAGGACATGAGGGGGCAGAAGATGCTGCGCACAGGGTGAGCACTCTGCTCAATGGGGAAGCTCCTCTTCAGCTGCAGGGTCCCCTCGTTGTCCACCACCCTGTGGGGAGGATGAAAGGTGGTGGGGGCACAGGCTCCACCCCCAAGGGGGATGAACAGGGGCCAATCTGAGTGACCACCCTGGACTTGGGTTTTGCTCAAAGTCCATGAAAAACCCTTCTGAGCTGGCTGCATAGACCTGTAAAGCGTGGGCAGGCTGGTGGGCAAGTCAGTGACGGTCGGACACTTGACAGAGACTGGCACCTCTGCAGGCTCGTTCGCTAGCTCTGCTTGCTGAGGGGCTCTCAGAGGTCCTGGTGGTGAGATGGGCACAGATAGGACAAAGCTGACCAGCGATGACAGCCTTGTGCTGTGCCTTTCAGGATGACCCAGAGCTACAGCAGGTGCCCAGGGCCATCTGCACAGGTAACTTCTGGTGAGCAAAGTGAGATGTGGGGAAGGATGTAGGAGTTCACTGCTGTGAAACCCATGAGCCTCAAAAACGTGTGTGAATAGGCCCTCCCTGGTGGCGCAACGGCTGAAGTGCAGCACTATGAAGCTGGCTACAGCTGCTTCAGTGCAGGTTCGATCCCCACCAGGGAGGTGACCCACATGGCACAGCAGATGTGGGTCTTGCCTGCTGCTCCCCTCTGCAGTGTGCTTTCTCAATCTGCCTGTTCTGCTCCCACTCTGTCTTTGGTGAAATCCCTCACCTCACCCCTGCACCTCTGGTCTACACCCCAGTTCTGTATGCATAAATAAATAAATCTTAAACAAAATGTGTGTGAATGCCTAGGTCTATAGGAGAAACAACGAAATATGAAGCTTTAACATGCTTTCCTGGGGCGAGGGGTGGCAGAAGGAAGGGGGAGAGAGGCAAAAATTTAGGAGTACACTGAAATTAAAAATTCTAAGTGTGTGTATATAATTTCTTCTAAGGAGGATGAAAAGATATTTTATGGGGAAGGGCTTTTGTGTGTGTATAATTTCTCCTAAGGAGGATGAAAAGATAAAAATCCTATGGGGAAGGGCTTTTTGGGCCTGGTTGGCTTCATGGGGGCTTTCCCAAACACCAATGCCTAGTGTCACCCAGAGCCACGGAGTGGGACCGGCCATGATTTTTTGAAGCTCATCTAGTCATTTCAGTGTGTGGCATGGCTGAGAACGGCATTTGGGCAACAGGACACATACAAGATGGAAGATTAAACTCTTCCCCTCAAGAAAATAAAAAAGTAAGGATAAGTAGACTAGAAAATCAGCCACTGCTCTAAGGAGATCCTAGTTTATTTTATGCCTCAGTTTGCTCATCTGTAAGATGGACATGCACACAGCACCTGCCTCACAGGGTTGTGAAAATTAAATGAGGCCATATGCATAAGCTGCTTTGAACAGGGTCTGGCCCCAGTAACGGCTCCAGCAGCAGCTCCGCTATTACTGCTATGGCTACCAGCAATCTCTTCTTGCTACTTAGTGATGCTGTTTTTATTATGGTTAAGAGACTGGACTGCTACCCTCAGTGAAATGAACCTGATGGAAGAAACAGGCTCTAGGGCCTTCTATCTCCAGGTGGGTCCGGCCGAGAAGACCCACCTGTAGAGCAGCAGCTTGTTGAGACAAGCGTTGATGAGCAGCGAGGGGTCCCGGGCCTCGCGGCTGACCCAGGAGCGGGCGGAGATACTGGTCACAGGGCTCCCCTCATGCACCACCAGACGCTTGGCTTTGGTCAGCTTCCCTGGGGGAATAGAGGAGGGGAGGGAAGGGCAGGGTGGTGCATCGGGAAGAAGCATCCAGGTGCAGGCCTGGGCCCACTTACCTGTGGCCATGTCAAAGAGGAAGGAGAAAACACTGCCGCGGTCATCGCCTGCCCAGAGCAGTCGGCCAGGGGCGTCAAAGGACAGCGCCAGGACCCGGCCTGTCAGCTTGCTGGAACCACCCTTCACCTTCTTGCCCGTGGAGATGTTTACGACGTGCACGTTGTGCTTGGCATTTCCCACCTGCGGGTGAGACCCACACACCATCACCCTGCCCCCAGCCTTTGAGTCTGACCACAGTGGGGCTGCAGTTGATGGGGCTATCTGGTTTCTGCTAGGGCTGTGGCGGGCAGACTAAGTGACCTCAGCCTGTAAACCTGCCAAGCTGGCCCCTTCTGCAATCTGGTCCGAACAGCCAGGACTAAAGTGCTCCCAGACCCATAGTGCTGCCCTTCGGTCAGCGCCTCCTGTGGTCGGCAAACCATAGGACCGGCCCAGACCACGCCAACAGCCTGTCTACTCCCTGGCTCGTCCTTTCTGGAGCCTTGATTACTGGGCTGTCGCTGGGGCAAGTGAAAGGAGACCTGGCTATGAGCTCACGCTCGCCGGTACCCCTCTACTCCCTGCTCGGGGCAGGGCCAGGCCGCTCATTTTTCCTCTCTCTGCCCCGATTCCTGCCCTGGGGTGAGATCATGGTGGGGCTGCCAGAAACAAGGCTAGGTTTCTGTTCTGCACTTCTGCTCCCTGGCCAGTGGCCCCTGTGGTCAGAAATGGCAGCACTGCCACTGATCTGATCTGACCCAAGGGGTACCAGACCCATAATGTTGTCCCAGCCTTACCTCCCTAGAGATCACCTCAGCAAGACCATCCCAGACCAATAATGTGACCCTCCACTGACCCACTCCCCGGAGCCTGACCCCAGGAGGGCTGTGGTGGTGAGCTAGAGCAACCCCCTTATACTGATTCCCTGCACACACAGCCCTCCTGGCCCGGCATCCCTGCCCTCAGCAAGCAGATGCCCTGGAGCCTGACCACAGTGAGGTTGTTGTTGACTGGCTGGAAGGTGCAGCAGAGCAGCTCGGCGCCATCGGGGTCAGGGATCTCCCGGATGCAGCGGCCGTCCTCAGAGGCCCAGATGCGCATGGTAGCATCCAGGGAGGTGGACACAAGGATGTCATTGGAGAGGGACCAGGCGAAGTCAGAGACACCACGGGTGTGTCCCCGCAGCACGCGCAGCACGGTGGGTGGGGCGGGCACCAGCTGGCACAGGGAGATGCTGCCATCCAGTGAACAACAGGCCAGGCGGTGCCGGTCATCATTGGCGAAGCGCACCCTCGGGACTGCAATGCCAAGGAGCCAGTGTTTGCTCACCCAGAGCTTTCGCTTATAAAGGGTTGACACGTGGGCCAGGCTTAGGATCCCCCTGCACCGGCACAGTGGCCTCAGCACGGGGCTGAGAGGAAGCAGAACCCCAAGAGGCCCTTTTCAAAAGCTCCCTAAATCGAGCAGGACTGCAAGATTTCTGCAATATGAAAAGTTTCCTCCATCCCAGAGAGCACTTTCTATTACTAAGAAATTGGCAGTTTGCAAAGCCCACGCTACCCTTGGCATGGGGTAGAGTGAGCAAAAGCTTTGACTCTTCTGAGGGACTCACAGCCCCAGTGCTCTGCAGAGAGCTCTTTGAGGTCTCTGAGCCCCTTATGGCTTATCCCTGGGATTGTGAGACCACTTTGCAGAGGGCTTTTCAGCTTATGAAAAGTCTTATGGACAGCATTCGCCCTCTGGAGGTGGGCTAGAGGCTGTACTTTCCAGAAGAGAATGCACTGGGTGCTTTCACCACTTGGGTAAATGTGTCATGATGGGACCCGCTACCCATTGGCTCACCTGCCTCATCCACGTGCTGGTCAAAAACATGGTACATGCCCGCAAAGGCATAGTTCTCGCTCAGTGACGTGTCCCCAGCCATGGCCCGACTTGCTTCTGCCACTGAGGTGGGCACCACGCTGCCGGGAGGCCTGAGCCCCAATAAGAGCAGAGGGTGACAGGAGGTAGGTGCTAGCTTTCAGCCCACGATCACCCCAGGGCCCTCTCCTCCACACAAAGCCCTGCCCTCAGTTGCCCTGGTGCATACCTGTCTTCATAGACAGCGCGGTTCATCTGTGCCTGCAGCTGGTAGGAGCCTCGGCTGACAGATCGGCGGTGCCCACGGGCCCCCAGAGCCCGAGGATCATCCTCAAAGTCCTGTAAAGAGAAAGAGTCAGGATGGCGGCATCTTGAAGAGAATGCTTAAGAATCTATGAGGGAAAATATCACATCACCCATTATTTTTTTTTTAAAGATTTATTTATTTATTTGTACAGAACTGGGGTACAGGCCAGAGCTGCGGAGGGTGAGAGGATTCACCAGAGACAGAGTGGGGAGCAGAACAGGCAGATCAACTAAGTACACTGCTGAGGGGAGCAGCGGGCGGGCCAGGAGAGGTCTGCCACGCCATGTGGTCACCTCCGGGGCAGGCGGGATTTGAACTCATGCGGAAGTGGCTTTAGCTTCTCAGTGCTGTGCTTTAACCCGCTGCGCCACCAGGGAGGGCCACCCATTATTTTTTTACTTTAAAAAAGTTTTTATTTGCAAAGAATTTCAAACTTAATAAAAGTTGCAAAAATAAAGATTGTGGAGGGGACACCCTTATCCCCTTTTATCCAGATGTTCCTGCTTTAACATTTTAAATCATTTGCCCTGTGACAGCTCCTTGTGTTTGCATACTTGTTTTTTTTTTAAACTATTTGAGTGTAATTTACACGTATCATACCCTTTCCTGTAAATACTTAAGTATATACAATACAGTTGATCCTGGAACAATGTAGGGGTCAAGCTCGCTGGACTCCATCCCCCAGCATATAATCAAAAATTCATAAATAATTTTTGATTCCCCCAAAACTTTACTAAAAGCCTGCTGTTGACTGGAAGCCTTACCAGTAACATAAATAGCTGATTAACAACAAAAAGAATCTGTGATCAGGAGCCTTCAGGGAACCTTGCCCCTTCTCACCCTAGATACCCTACTGTCTGCACTAGTTTTCCTGCTCGTGCCCTGGCCTCACAGAGTAAGATATTCAATAAAGGTTGTGTTAACAACCTTTGGAGTCCCCAAAGGCCACTCCACTGAGTCACTTGTTTCATGCAAGTGTAAACTCACGTCACCTCCTTGAAGAGGTCTGATCATCCCCATGAAAAATAGCTTCTCAGTCCTCCACACCAATCTCCCAAGTCTTTACTTTCCATCTTAGCACTCTTCCGGATAAGCCAAAAATTGACTCATCTGGTCTACTGGCTTACAGGTTTATTGGCTTACTTGTCTTGTTTATTGCCTGTTTACCAACCAGTTTACCTGGTTTATTGACCTCTCGCAGAATTACGCCTGCTGTTCATCCTAAGAGACTAGAACTGTGCCTTGCTAGTAATAGGTACTTAACAAGTCTGCTGAGTGACTGGCTGTATGGAGGCCAGTGGCAAGTGCCGTGTGAGGAGGAGCTCACCTCCATGCGGTCAAGGGTAGTGCGGCTGCTGCGGATGATGCTGTTGCTGTAGGCACGGGCACTGCCTGGTTCGGAGAGGGGGCCGTAGCGCTGGCCCAACAGCTGCCCCCGCAGCCTCAGGTACTGCCGACGCAGCGCTGGGGGGTGCCCAGCCTTGGCATTCTCCCGCAGCAGCTGGCTGCGCCGTCGGATATACTGCGTCCGAAACTGTGGAAACGTTGGTGTGCGGTACGCGTTGTACCTATGTAGGAGGTAGGGTGGGCAGCAGGCACAGGATGGAGGGAATCAATCAGCTCAGGTAATAGGGAAAGGAATGAGATGCTGAGATGCGTGACAGTGAATGGAGTCAGAATGACAGGTTGTGGTAATATGGGTCCCATATTATGCTGTGATGGGGGTGAGTCTACAGTAATAAAGGGCATGGCATCCCATTGTCAGTGGGATGACAATGAAGGCAGTGTACAGCTTCGCTGGAATTGGTATGGGGTGACTGAGTCAGCGTGGGGGGTCAGTCTGCCACAGTGACAGGGATTAATGTGGGGTGGTTATTTGGGATTATGTTGGTGAAGTGATAGGTGACAATCATAAAGAATAGGATGTCACCAGCCCTAACTCCCTGCTCCCCCTCCCAAAGGCTCTTCGTGCATATCCTTTTTCTGAGTGCATTTTCCCAGCATGCGCTTTACGACCTCTCAGGCTAGCCCCTCGGGCTACCCCACCTCATTGCAGGCCAGCCAGCCCCACATCCTACTACTGCGCATGCTCACCTCCGGCATGCCCACGCAGCCGCAAAGACAAGTTCTTTACCCAGTCTCACTTGTCGACACTGCGCATGCACCACAGTAACTTCCGCTTTCAAAGACTACAACCCCACGCCTCACCTAGCGTCCACTGCTAAGACCTGCTGCCACACCGCGGCCATTCCCCGGCCTCCTCTTCCTGCGTGTCCGCCCGCGGGAGCCTGCAGGACAAGGGCCTGGAATGTCAGCGTCGTGAGCGAAGGGCTCTAGTTCCGCCCCTTCCGCCAGGCGATTGTTGCCATAGACGCCAAGCCCCTCCACGCTGGATATCGCAGAATACCACCCGGCTGTCAGCATGGATCTCACCCCAGCCCTGCCCTTTCCGGGCAGCGCCCGGATAACAAGGCAGCGATTCAGGCCTGACCCCGCCCACCCCTGGTCGCCATAGCAACGTCCCTCCCCCCGCCTCGAAATCCCTGGCATTCCTCACCCATGTTGCCCCCCCGCCCCCCGCCTTCCCTTCTCGAGTCCAAGAGCACGGTCCGGAATCAGGGACCACCTCCGGGGCTGCCTCCGGCTCTTGAGGCCCCCCGGGGCGTCCCTGAAACCAGTGTCGCTCTTTCCTCCTTTCTTCTCCCTCTCTCAGGTTCCAGGCAAGATGGCCGCCTACTGCCAATAGTTGTCGAGCGTAGAGCGAATCGATGGGAATCCAACCCAGGGCGTGGGAGTCACGCAGGCGCACTAAAGGACAGTAGCTTCCCGCACAAATACTAATGCCCCGCCCTTAAATTCTATCCACGTCCCAGTCCCTGATGGCACTCTGAGTATACAATAACGTTCAAGGGCCACAGGGACAGGGCGAGTATGTCGATCTCTCACTAGAAATCTGAAATACTTTTAAAAATAGAAAAGAAAAATCACTTCATTTTAAAGAATGATATAAATGGCTTTTCTTTAGCGGCATGGTTTTGGCCAAACAAGATTTTGAAGTGCAGAAAAAATAATCACAAATGTAGAGGTCCCCTAGAAAGTCTTTCAGTTTTTAGTGATTGATGGGCCTCTAGACGCTCTCTGGGATAACAGTCCATTATGTGTGGCTGGGCAGGTGGTTGGGCATAGATACTCCCAGGAAGCTTGTGGGTGAATCTCTACAGGCAAAAGACATTAGGCAAAACAAGCTTTTGGGTTTGGATTCCAGTCTTTATTTCAACTCTGACAAGAAACACTATCTCTTAGTATTCATTTTAACATGATCAGAATAAACAATTTACAAAGTTGAAACACAAGGCCTAGTAACTTCCCATTACATCTTAACATCAACTGACCATTCTCAAAACCATTTCCACACTCTTTCTATAATAAACAGTGCTATCAACTCTATGGCCTGAGTTCGACCCCCAGCCAGGAAGCTAACCCACATATGACCCAGCAGACCTCTCCTCTCACCTGTTGCTCCCTTTAGCTATGTATTTCAGTAAATTCACCAGTTCTGCTCCCTATTGTCTCCCCACCTCCACCCATCTCTGACCTCCACCCTGCTCTTTTTTTTTTTAAACATGCATTCATTTATGCATACAAGAACTGGCCAGAGGTGCAGTGGGTGAGAGGATTCACCAGAAACAGAGTGGGGAATAGAACAGGTGGATTGACCGAACACACTGCTGATAGGAACAGCAGCGAGACAGGTCTGCTGTCCCTTGTGGGTCAGCTCCCCGGGCAGGGATCGAACTCCTGCTGCAGTGGCTGTGGCTAGTTTCATAGTGCTGCCATTAACCCCTTGCACCACCAGGGAGGCCCTTACACCCTGATCTTCTACACCAAAACAACAATGTAAACATTTTTAAGTGACCAAGAATGAGCAGAAACAAAATGTCCTCTTTAGTTTTCTAACAAGAAGCCACGCTGTACTGTATTGATTTAGCACTTCCCTTGTCCATGCTTAGTAGGTGTCTCCTCGGGACATTTTTCATTTTGTGGTTCCTTTAATCACTGACATTTACCAGACAATGTGTTGAGTACTGTTCAAGGTGTTTTACAGGTATTAATCCAAATAAATAACTGCTTTGACTCCTTTTATTAACCTCATATTAAAGACAAGGAAATATAAAGCCTGGGAGTTCTAGGTGACATTTCATTGAGCTAGTCCATTATTTGTGACAGCATTGGATTCATTTCCAAGCTTTTCTTTGGGGAAGGGTGAGACATAAAGGATGCCGTGATCAATGCTTCTTCCATGGTAGGAGAAAATCTTAAGTTGGGGCTGTCATGGGGATTTACTGACTGCTGGATTTTTTTCATTACATGTAAAAAAAATATTTATTGAAGATTTTTATTCTGGGAACTGGGGTATAGGTTCAGTTCCTGAAACATACTGTAGAGGCAAATCTGGAGGATTCACCACACAGAGTGTGAGCAGAACAGGCAGACTGATTAAGTACATGGTGAGGGGTCAGCAGGTGAGAGGAGCAGCGTGCTGTGCCATGTGGTCATCTCCCTGGCAGGGAACAACTTGTGCTGAAGCTGCTGAGGCTAGCTTCTTAGTGTTGTGCTTTTAACCTGTGGCGCCACCAGATGATCTTTTAAAACTCATTTCTGGGGCCTCCCTGGTAGCCTAGAGGTTGTCTTGGCTCTATTCACTGCCTGAGTTCAATCCCTGGCTAGGATCTAAACCACATATAGCACAGCGGACCTCTCCTGTCTTGCCTGCCGTTCCCCTCAGCAGTGTTTCAGTGGGTCTTCCTGTTCTGCTCCCCACTCTGGTTAAGTGCCCTCACTCCCTGCACTTTTGGCCTCACCCCAGTTCTCCTATACAAAAAAGAAAAAAGAAGACAAAAACTGCCTCATTCCTCTAAGGCTATGACACTAGATCAATCACTGAATGGCAGGGCTATCTTAAGTATGAATTCGCATGACACAAATATGCATGACATGCTGCAAGAATGCAGTAATGTTTCAGAAAGCAGTGTAACTTGGCCACTGCCACAGGCTCTGCCAACTAGGAGCTACGTGGTCTCGGGAAAGTCACTTAACCACCTCTGTGACCCAATCTCATCTGATGTGAAATAAACTGTCTCATCAGGTCACTGTGAGGAGTCCATACCTGTAAAGCTTAAGACTGGTATTTGAAACAGAAAATACATATTAAATGCTGACTACTATCAGTTGTTTAAAAACTTCCCAATAAGAGATTCATTTGCTAGAGGTAGCTCTGGTGCAGAATTACAATGACCAGAGCCACCTCTGGCATTTATGTATTCAGCATGTTCAACTTCTAAACATTTAAGTATTCTCATTGTGTTACAAATGGATTTTGAGGGCCCTACCTGGTGGCACGATGGGTTAAAACACAGCACTGTGGGGCTGTCTGCTGCCACTGTAGCATGAGTTTGATCCCAGCCAGGGAGTTGACCCACATGGCACAGCAGACCTCTCCTATCTCACCCAACAGTGTACCTTGGTCGGTCTGCCTGTTCTGCTCCCCCGTCTCTGGGGGAATCCTCTCACTGTCCCCGAGTTCTTGTATGTATAGGTAAACAGAATCTCTTAAAAAAAAATTCTCCACAAGTTGGCAGAAGGAACTGGAGGTACCTGGACAGTGACCTTGCTTACAATTATGACATCTAGAAAAGCTCATGCCCTCGGAGGATCCCAAGTTCTATTCCAATGGGATCTGGGGCTATTTTACTGTTGCCGTTGAGGGTCCTAAGTGAAATGTATAACAGATTTCTAAGACAGGTAAGCCAGAGGCCATGTCTCTTCTGGATTCCTCCTTCCTTCATGTACCTTTTGCCTATTTGGCCCCAGGGTTTAGAAATGCAAAAGTGAGCTCTGGGTCACACTGGACGTGTCCACTTTTCATTACCAACACAGCTTCATCCTCAGGAAAGGATGAAAAAGGGCAGGTGAGGAGCATGCAGAGAAACAAATGAGCATGTAAATGGGAAGGATGTGGGCAAGTGCAATGATGAGTCCTATCTGGTTGGGACATAAGATTGTAATTTCAAATCCACCATTTTCCTGGTGGAAATGCATTTGCTTCCGATGCCAAAGTTCTCACCACACACCTGTCTTGATGGCAGTAACTGTGGTCTTGGTCTGAGTCAGAAACAAGATTCCTGCAGTAGGGAAATGTTCTGCACAGATCACTTGAGCAGGCCCTAAAAGCTGAAATACTGAGGTAGATGTCTTAGTATTCATTGAGCCCCTCCTAGATGCCAGATAAATGGTTTCTGCTCTAACAGAACTGCCAGTTTCAGCTGGAAAGTGACCTTATTATTTAAAAAAGTTTAGTGTTTGTTGCCCAGTGGTGGTGGTGGGGGGAGTGGAAAGGATGAAAAATAAATTTTAGGGTTTCTCTGGTGGCCTAAGGGCTAAATCTTAACGTATTATCACTGCTGTGGCCCAGGTTGGATCCCAGGGTCAAGGAGCAGACCCACATGGTGCAGACCTCCCGTCTTCCAACTGCTCTCAACAGTTATTTCAATAGATCCAATTACTTCCCAATGTCTCTGGTGAATCCTCACTCCACTTCTTGTGTCTAAGTTAAAATGAGCAGATACACAAAGTTCTAGATGTTCAATGTGTGGACAAGGTTGCTGGGCTGTTCAGTGCCCAGTCGAAAGGGAGGAAACACTTCCAACACTTCACTGGGTTGGAACTACATTCACTCTGCTCAAGAGCCAGATTCCATTTACTGTGAGGGAGGGATTCTTCCCATTTCTCCCTGAACACTTCAACTCTATATTCCATTGTTTTTAGCACATTAAACCATCCTAGCTTTCATAAGCCCCACTCAGCTTCAGTGATGGTCGCATTTACCAAACTTACACATCTACCTTATGGAGTTGCCACAATCACCCTGATGAGGTGTGTGCCTATTTAATCTCTCCAGAAAAATGAACCCTAGTGTTTATTTTGCCCTCGACCACAAAATATTAGAACTAGCATTTAGTCCTAGGTAGGAAGTCAGACTTAAAAGTACTTATTCATGCAAAAGCTGGGTACAGGATAGAGGTGTGTGTACAAGAGGATTCACCAGAGACAGTGTGGGGAGGACAGGTTTTTATTAAGATACTACACCAAGAGGAACAGCAGGTAAGACAGAAGTTTGCTGAATCATGTGTGGGTTAGTTACCTGGCTGAGAGCATTGAATTCAGGCTGTGGAGGTGACAGCGCTGATTTAATACATAGGCCCTAGGGAGCCCATCTTAACTGTCTTAACCATAGCATTCATAAGTGCTAGAACTTTCGCATACCATTCACCCAGATTCAATCATTATAAGCAATGAAAGCTTTTCAAACTGCAGGCTCCATAAATACTGCAATGTTCCAGGGCCAGTGGTCATTCCTGAGCACTGGGAAATGGGGCACTTCACACCATCATTTGCTAGACCACTTTTCCTCTTATGGAGACAGACAGGTCCCACAGTTTAGGCCTCCCTGGTAGACTTGTAGTCCCAGTGCTGTCACTATGTCTCGAGTTCCATTCCTGGCCAGGGAACCAGCCCATGCAGTGCAGCAGACCTCTCCTATCTCCCCATAGCAGTGAATTTCAGTCAACCCATCTTTTCTGCTACCTACTCTGGTGAATCCTCTCACCCCTTGCACTTCTGGCTTATACCCCAGTTCTCCAAGGCAAAAATCTTTAAAAAGAAAAATTGTTTACTATGGCTTATAGGAAAGTTCAAAATACAAACTCTTGCTTGGACAACTCTTCTTTGAAGATTTATTTATGCATACAAGAACAGGTACAGGCCAGGGTACAAGGCACGAGAACTCACCATAGACAGTAGGGAGCAAAACTTGCAGATCTACTGAAACTCACTGATCAAGGGAGCAGTGGGTGGGCCAGGAGAGCTCAGCTACCTGGCTGGGGATTTAACTCATATTGCAGCGGCTGCAAATAGCTTCATAGTGCTGTGACTTACCCCCTTGTGTCTCCAGGGATGCCATGACTGGGCAATTCTTTATGGACAAGTATAGGAAGCTCCCAGAATTTTTAAAGGAAGCTTAAAATTGAGCCAGAAACTGACTCATCAGTGTATTAGAATTGCTTATGCAGAACAATGTTAGATGGTCTAACTCAGCCTTAGAATTCCTTGTGCATTCACTGTATGTTCTCTTGCCCTGTCCTAAGGCTGTTAAGTGACCAAACACATTTTGTTTAGTGTTACACATGTACACTAAACAGGAACAAACTTAAGCTTCAGATCATGCCTTGCCACCAACTTAAATACTGCATTTCTTTCTTCAGACACTCAAAATTTTAAGGAATGGCAACTCAGCAGGGGAGGGGTGAGGGACTGAGGAAGAATGCAACTGGGCAGGAATTGTGCAGTCTTGCCTGGGTGAGCAGGAGTGGCAACACTGGTTACAGATTGTTATCAAACATGCTCTTTAAAACCTATCTTTAGTACCTGCTTTGTGTTCCCTTGTCCCACTAAGCTAAACCCAGTTTAAGTTGTGCAAGGGTCTGGGGTATTCAGGGACCTGCTCCATCCCAAACAGGTCACATTTAATAAGTTCTCTGACATGTTGAAACTGAGGTAGAGAAATTAATCCAGGAAGCAGGGACTGGAAACAATTTCAGTTTACATGGAGTGGGAATGACAAGGCTTGAGATGTATTCTAGGTATGGGGGGACCTATGAAAGGCATACAAAGCCAAGCTTCAGGTATAGGAAACCCAGGCTTCAGAACCTAAGTCTCTGCAGGCCAGCCAGGGGTATCTGGTCTTTAGCCTTGGGACAGGGAACTGACTTTCCAGTACTTCTGAGTCTTGGGTTCACGCAGCATTAGTTATTCCGTGCAAACTGAAGCAGACTAAAACATCTGAGAAGGGCTTTAAATCAGGTTGAGAATACCAACTGCGTGGATTCTCTAGGCCCCTTAGATCAAATAAAAAGGAGACCAGGCCTCCGTGGGCAGATTACAAGGAACCTGCGGAAACAGAGCAGAGCACATTGACTAAATCATTATCAGGCCTGGGAGGTATTTCTCATGCTTGATGTCACTTGTATCTTCTGTTGTAGGCCATGGACTCCTGCCTCAAGTCACACTGGGTTAAACAGGACATTATAATTCTTGAACCAAGATCAAAGTTTTCTGCTCACCTAAAGGCAATGAAAGTGGTGCTCCTGCCACTTACCCCCTCCTCCCTCCCTAGAGCTCCCTTAAAACCCAGTACCCAACTGTGGGGGTAGCCACAATACCTTTTTTTTTTTTTTTACCTGAGCCTGGCCAGTGGACAGGTCCAAGAAGCTGCAGTCTGTCTGCCTGCCAAGGTAAATTCTTGACATCTAGATGAAGCAGGTCCTTGGGGCCTATCCTAACTAGCTAGAAGGCCCATGAGGCAGACGGCAAATGCTAGACAATCTCAATATATGCTGTCAATTCAGGTTGTCAATAGTACCGTAGACTGGGCGGCTCATAAGTAGATGTTTCTCAGTTCTGGAGGAAGTCTGAGATGCGGGTGCCAGCATGGCACGCTTTGGTGAGGACCATCTTCCACGTTGCAAACTGCCAACTTCTTGTATCCTCGCGAAGTGAAGAGCAGATGGGGCAAGTAGGCTTTCTCGGTTCTTTTAAAAGGGTCTGATCCCATGAGATCATCAATCCTAATGACCTCCTGAAGATGCAACCTTCCCACTACCATAATATGGGGGAGGGGGGTTTGACATATTTTAAGAACATTAAGTCCATTAACACATACCTTGCCCCCCGCCCCCCAATGTGCAAACGGGATTTAAGATGTCCTAGAATTTGCTAGCTCACCAGCTATTTGGTTATTTGATTATCAGCCAGGTGGAAGCTACGAGCGCAACATGGGACTCCATTATCCACCTGAACCAGGACCAAAGGGTAATGCAAAAGTGAGGAACTAAGACCAGCTAGATGTGCCACCACCTTACCACCAAAGACCCTTGCCAAAGATTAAATCCCCATGACAGAAAGCCCTGCTAACTTACTCAATGACCTCTTTATAAAAGTGAACTCACCTCACCTCAGAAAATGTGAAAGGCCCATCTCATTAAAGATGAAATATGACAGCAAAGCGAAATACCTGTAAAGCAGCACTGTGGATTTGAATCCTGGAATCTGAATCCCAAATCTGAGCTCTCAGAACCCTGTATTCAAACCAGGATACTTCCATGTTTGTCACATCAAGGTGAACTTACTGTAACCTCCCCCAACCTCTCATATTTCTGGGCAAAGCACTAGAATCAACCGTTTAGGGTAAGATTTAGCTCTCTGGACCCTCCCTGGTGGTGCAACGGAGCAGGATGCAGCACTGCAAGCTGGCCGCAGCCACTTCAGTGCCAGTTTGATCCCCAGAGGTGAGCCACATGGCGTGGCAGACCTCTCCTGACCCGCTCACTGCTCCCCTCAGCTGTGTACTTTGTCCATCTGCCTGTTCTGCTCCCCACTCTGACTCTGGTAAATCTTCTCACCACCCCTGCACTTCTGGCTTGTACCCCAGCTCTGTGTGAATGAATAAAATCTTTAAAAAAAAAACAACAAAAAAACACCATACCTACATTCTTGGAACTTTCCTGAGGGCACCTACCTGATGTTGAGAAGCTAAGGGGATTCACAAACTGAAGCAGCAAGCTGATTGTCAAGCTGTTGCTCAGTAAGACAATGGGATGAAGAGGCCATCTCAGGAAACCCAAACCACCTATTACCAACCCCCAATTTCTATTTTTTTAAAAAAGGTTTAAGCATACAAAGACTAGGGTACAGGCCAGAGGTGGGGGGCGCGCGCGCACATGAGAAGCCTTATCAGAGACGGGGGAGCAGAACAGGTCTGCTCTGCCTTGTGGGTTAGCTCCCTGCCCAGGGACTGAACTCATATCACAGTGGCTGGAGATAACCTAACAGTGTTGAGACTTTAAGCCCTGCATCATCAGGGAGGCTCAACCCCTAACTTTCAACTCAAGGTCTTCTTTCACCCTTTAGGCAGCCCCAGCCTACCACCCCAATCAGTTTTTTTGAAAGCCTCTTGGGTTTTCCTATAATTTACTAACTGGGCTGCGTAAGGAAAAAGCACTAGCAATATAATCATTTTCAGGTTTTATCTTTTTAATCAGTTCCTTGAAGGACATCCTAAACACTATATGAGACACAACAGAATATTTTTCTTCCAGTATTTAAAAAAAATGACATTCACAAATATTTTTAAGAAAGTTCTATATAATCAGGGCGTTGATCTTGAGTAAAAAAACATAGCTAAGTAATCATGATCTTGATGCAGTTTTCTTGTACATTCGGAAGAAATTGCTTCCTAACCTTGTGTGCAGGTTTTTAAATGTCTGCAGATGCACATTAAAAAAAAAAAAAAAAAAAAGCCTGGCCATTTTTTGCCAGAACCAATAATCCTGAGAGCCCAAACTAATGAACTAGTAAAAGGAAAAAAATAAAAAAATGCCCAGACTCTACAATGTCCCAGAATTTGTCTTTAAAATGGGAGAAAAAAAATTTAAATACACATGGAGCTTTCTAAAAGGTCTTAGGCAAGCTACCTTGGGAGCTCAATTCAAAAATAGAGGTTGATGTACCAAAACAGATGTTTCAGTGCAGCTCCAAAAATCTTTAAAATACAGCCATTTGGAAGAATGATCCTGGATGAGAAGTTTTATTCCTTGTGTATCTGAGAACAGTAAGGAGGACAATAGTGATGTCAGGAAGAACAGGCAAATGTGCTCACCTCCCAGGGACAATTAAAGATGCTGAGGATTAGACAATAGGGACACATCCCTCTTTCTCCATGCCCAGTGGACTATAGGGGAGACAGATTTCCAGACATCCGCTCCATGTTGTTCCCCAAGCAGACTAGCTGTGATAAGCACCCAAAAGAGGCATGGGAGGTCTAGAAATGGTGCCAGGAAGGCCAGGTGAAATCATGTGCAGACAGGAGGAAAGGTGAGGAGTACAACAAGGCTGGCAGACAGGTGTAGCAGCATACAAGTCTCACCTACATTAGGTGTGCATGCCTCATCTCAGTTGTCATAATTGTCTCTGTAATTCCCTCCTGAGTAGCGGTCATAACCACCCTGGCTTCTGGGAAAAAACACAGTTGTGTTAGAGGAATGTCATCATGTACCAACTAAATACACCTACAAATCCTGCGAATACAACGTAAGCTTTAATACAACATCTTAAATACAGAATTTACACATAACCTTAGCCACAGTAAATTCACTGCAATTATCCAACATGATAAACATGGGAGAGTTATGTGACTGTAAAACTTATGAATGCATTGCATTTAATTGGAGAACTACCTTTCATACTTTTAGTTTTATCACCAACTGATAAAAGAAACACTGAGCATGTTATGGTTATGGTTCTTTTTAGACAAGTAGTACCGAGGAGCATAACCCAACCCCTTGGCAACCCACCTGCCACCATAGTCTCTGGACCTTCCATATCCATATCCGTATCCTCCAGGTCGACTGTCATACCTGCCACTCCCATAGCCTTGGTCCCCACCACCTGCAGAACAAATGTTTAAATGGTAGTTACCCAGACACTGGCCATTAACAGGTGGCTGTTGCCCAAACCCCATGACTGAACTTACCACTGCACTTACCTCTAGAATAGCTACGACCACGTCCATGAGCCCCAAAGGCACCCCCTCTGGTTCCTCGGGCAGATTTGCCCGCATGGTCCACACGTATCTGACGACCATCCAGAGACTAGGTGTGGGGAGACATAAGGAGGATGGGTTGGCGGTCAGACTGGGCAGTGGTAAGGGAAGAGTGGGCAGGGCAGTGGGCAAAAGAGCCCAGAAACTCCTGTGGGCACCAGGTTCTGGGTGCCATGTTCCAGAAAGCCCCTTTGACCAGAATGGCATTATTGGGAACTATAAAAATCCCACAAAATGACCTGTATCCACCGTGTTCCCCTGCTACTACTTACATCTTGACTGAACTCAGGCTGAGTTCTCCTCCCCACTCCTCTAAGCTGCCCGACTATTAGGGCTAGACAGACACCTCTCTTGGTTTGAGGCTTCAGAGTCCATCCCAGAAGACTCACGAGGTCCTCTCCGGGCCAGGCCCCAGGTCTGCAGACTCTACTACCTAAGCCCAGGGCAGGTCAACAATCCACGGGTGGCTTCTCGGCCTCATGCAGGACCAGTCGTCGCCTCCCAGGCAGCCCGGCTCTGTCTGCCGCTGCCCTCCACCCCCTAGAACAGAAGGCAGTCATGCTCCTGTGAGTGGGCACTGCAGGGCTTGGTGGCCGCGCTGCCCCTAGCAGACAGAGGGGAAAACAGAAAGAATGGTGGAAGTGGCAGATGGGGGCAGGGCCCCTATGCAGGCAGGAGGCCTCACCTCTCCATTCATGGCTCTCATGGCATCTGAAGCATGCTCTGGATTGGTGAAGGTGATAAAGCCAAAACCCCGGGATCGCTGAGTCTCCCGGTCCTTGACAA
This sequence comes from Condylura cristata, assembly GCF_000260355.1. Taxonomy (NCBI): domain Eukaryota; kingdom Metazoa; phylum Chordata; class Mammalia; order Eulipotyphla; family Talpidae; genus Condylura; species Condylura cristata. The sequence goes on along the minus strand of NW_004567128.1, from coordinate 28,096,442 downwards.
CGACCACTGGGGAAGGAAGGGGAGATGGTTAAGAGTGAAGCTAAGGTGCAAGGAGTGCCAAGTATAGAACAAACCCCTTTTGATGGCCCTGCATGAGTAATGAGGTTCTTCTCAGTATAAGCCTACAACTTTAAGATGAGAGGAAAAAAGGGAGGGGGATTTGTGAAGCCTGGGGTCCTGGTCGTTCTCCCACTATTTCTTGAAATGAGAACGTCCCTAATCACGGGTTTGATCCACATTCTCACCCTCAGAGATGGGTCCAAAGCTGCTGAAGTGGTCTTCCAGAGCCTGCTCATCGGTGTTGAAGTTGAGTCCGCCCACGAAGAGCTTCCCTTCTTCAGAAGACATGGCAATGAGTCCTGTGCGGAGAGTATGGAACAGTAGAAATGAAAGAGGTCGAATTAAGGATGAAGAGAAGCAAGGGGGAGAGAAAAGACGCCAAAAAGGGACAAAACAAGGTTTAATCAAGGAAACGGCATGTAGAAAGTAATCTGCTGGGCCCGCACAGCTACACAGCCATTTGGGGGCTGTCTTCGCGCATGCCCACAACACACCCCGCCACCACGCCCGTCATTTTGTGCCGCCGCGCAGGCGCAGAACATCCTCGCGTTTCCTCCGCGCCCGCAGAACAAGATGGCGGCGATCACGTGGGAAGAGGAAAACGGGGGCCCCCTTAGTTCTCGGATGTCGCGTGGTCACTGCCGCCATCCACGCCGCGAGCCTTGCCCGGCATCCCTCGCACTCGGATATCGTGCCCTTGGTTACCTCGGGCAAAAAGTTACAGCTCCGAGCAAAGGGGTCCGCCCGCCGCCGCCAAGTCCCAGCCTACGTGTCGGAAGCCGCTACTAGCGGACTTCGCTCTTGCCGCACGGCGCGCAACCGAGACGAGGAGCAGATGCTCCGCACAACGTACCTAGAAGTTCGGGAGTGAAATTGCCAAAAGAACAGTCGCTGCCGAGGAGCCGAGAGACTGGGGAGGTTGCCGCGCGGGAAGACGCTTGATAAAGTGTACGTAGCGGATAACGTCACGGAACGTCTACCCGCGGAAGCGCCTACGTGCGTGTTCATTGGTTGAGGCCAGCGAGGGCGGTGTGCACGGAAGTGACGACTCTGCTGGGGGAACAATGCGCTCGGCGCGCTTCTGAGCGTTTGAAGTGAGCGTTGTGCGCAGGTGCACGTTCCACAGTTCAGTGTTTTTTGTTCTTCCGCGCTCGACCCTCATCTCCTTCCCCTTTCGGTTTGAACGTCACCCCAACATCCCTGACGTCATTTCCCATTAGTTCTGATGTCTTTCTCACTAGCTTAGTAGGCTTCTTTCCACTAGGTCCCCTGACGACAGTTACCATTTCCCCAACACCTTTTTCATCTTGTAATCCTCTAACCTCATATCATTCAAGAGCCCAACATTTTATCCCTCAATGTCAATGAGGGGATTATCCTTTACCTTTCATAAAAGATCAGGCCCCTGTTTGCTAAGTGTCAGTCCTGACCTCTATATTTTGGTGTTTTGTGTGCAACGTCTAGCCGCCAGTCCTGGGACCCTTTCCCCTGGCATCATCCTTGACTTCAGCCGTCATTGTTATCTGTTAACCTTCCGAAGCCAGTCTCTTGGTTTTCCGGCTAGACTCCGGAGCTGCCTTCTACAAAACAGAAGGCTCTAATAATCAGAGGGTATAAATCCCAAACCACAGGAAGATTTTTGCTGTCACACACAAAGGACAAAGGTAGGTGAGCCCTTCGTCCAAAAAGAGAACTTTCACGGGCTCTTGCTGGTGCCACAGCGGGTTAAAGCACAGCACTAAGAAGCTAAAGCCACTTCTGCATGAGTTTGATCCCAGCCCCGCACGGGTGGTGACCCACAAGGTGTGGCAGACCTCTCCTGGCCCACCCGCTGCTCCCCTAGCAGTGTACTTTGTCAATCGGTCTCTTCTCCCCACTCTGTCCCTGGTGAATCCTCTCATCACCCCTGCACCTCTGGCCTGTACCCCGGTTCTGTATGCATAAATAAATTAATCTTAAAAGAAAAAAGGGAACAGTACACAATTACCTTAACTGAAGCAAGGACTGTCTGTGCCCACTGCCCACAGCTTTGTCTGGTCCAGCCTACAGAATGTTTGAACTACCTTTCCAATGAATGGATTTGTCAGGCTTTTCATTTCCAAGCTCCTCAGTAAGGAGGGCTAGTTTGCCCTTAGGGACTCATCCACAGAAGGGATTTGTCCAGCCTTTTAAGGAACAGTCTGCTGAACCCAGACTGTATTTGTTAACTTTTGAAGTACAGTGTGCTGCAACCTACAAAATGGTTTTGCCTGACTTTTGCATCCTATTTGCAGGATGAATGTGAATAAATTTCACAATGTCCACACATACATACTGGTCTTAGATAGCCCTTGAAGAATCTGAGCTCCCACACAGGAAAAGAAATATTTGTTTGTTTCTCAAAAATCCTGAGCTTTGCTCATACTCCATAGTTCTTGCCACATCATCATTTCTGCACAATACAGACCCCCCTCATTTTACTTCTTTTTTTATTCCTGTACCCAAGTATCACTCCCTTCCTGTTAACCATTTTTTTTGGACTTAATGTATATCTTTCTGCATGATTTCTTACAAGATCTGCATTTTATCTATGCTCTTAAAGTAAGTGATAGTGTCTACTATCATTTCAATATCATTGTTTTTAAGACCTATCAGTGTTGTGAGTACATCTAATCTGTCAATTGCTTCTAATGGTTGCAATAAACACCAGTATGTACAATTTACCTGCAGGCTCTCCCAACAAGGGACACAGGTTTCTCCAGCACCCATATCAACAAATGACGAGGGCCCTCTCTGATGGTGCAAGGGTATCAAGCACAGCACTATCAAGCTATCAGCCACTGCAGCACCAGTTAGACCCCCAGCCAAGGAGGTGACCAACATGGCGTGGCAAACCTCTCCTGTCTGGCCTGCTGCTCCCTCAGCAATGTATTTCAGTCAGTCTGCCTGTTCTGCTTCTGCTCTGGTGAATCCTCTGCCCCCACCTCCTTGTGCCTTTGGCCTGTACCCCAGTTCTTGCTGCAGTGGCTGCAGATAGTTTCACAGTGCTGAGATTTAACCCCTTACATTATCAGAGAGGCCCTGGACTGTTTCTTATCCTGGATACCAAAAGCCATCAACCCCTGGTGACTAGCCAGCAGTACCGATAATAGTGCCCCATCCTTTCTTCTCTGTGCGTGTCCCAATTCATTTTCCAATTTGTCTTCCAACTTGCAATGGTAAATCTTCCCTGAACAGCTTCCTGTTTCTGTTAGAAGTTGATCTTTTAGGCCTGCCTCCTCTCCAACTTTTTCCCTGCCTGTTCTTATCAGATCAGGTTATGCTCAGTAACACTGGCTTTCTTGTATATCCTTTGAAAATTGCATACATCTTTCCTGGAATTTGCTCCCTGGCCAGGGATGGACCTTGTTCTGCAGTGGCTATGGACCGCTTCTTAGTGCTGTGCTTTATTTAACCAATTGCATCACCACGGAGGGCCTCCTTTTTCTGTTTTATTGGTCTGCTTAGGCAAGTATCTATTTTTGATGGTTGTCTCAATTATTCATAACCCTTTATTATTCTAACTTTTAATGTAAGTATTGTATTCTAAAAAAAGTAATGGAAGTTTTATTGTGATTAAATTGAATTTATACTCAGAAATAACATCTTTTTAATAATAGAATATCCTTATGATATTAAACTAGATTTCTTTTTTTGAAAGACTTATTTATTTATGCATATAGAACTGGGGTATAGGCCAGAGACACAGGGGCGATGAGAGGATTCACCAGAGTCTGAGTGAGGGCTGGGAATAAGTGCTCAGCCAGCTTTGTAATGCTGCACTTTAACGCTTTGCACCACTAGGGAGAGCCAAAGTATTTTATTTACTTTTGTGTAGAAGAACTTGGATGTAGGCCGGAGGTGTGGGTGGTATGAGGATTCACCAGACAGTGGGGAGCAGAACAGGCAGATCCACTGAAATACAATGCTGAGGGGGGCAGCCGACCAGACAGTAGAGGTCTGCTGTGCCATGTGGGTTAGCTCCCTGGCTGGGGATCAAACTTGTGCTACAGTGGCTACAGTTAGCTTCATAGTGCTGTGCTTTAACCCCTTGCACCACCAGGGAGGGCTCTACATCTTTTTCTCAGATAGGTCTTTTTTGTATTGGTTCTTTCCTAGATATTTTCTTGTTATTGCTGGTATAGTGTAATACTTTTGATTTTTTTTAAAGATTTATTTATTTATTCATACAGAACTGGGGTACAGGCCAGAGATGCAGAGGGTGAGAGGATTCACCAGAGACAGAGTGGGGAGCAGAACAGGCAGATCAACGAAGTACACTGCTGAGGGGAGCAGCGGGCGGGTCAGGAGAGGTCTGCTGTGCCATGTGGTCACCTCCGGGGCAGGCGGGGATCGAACTCGTGCGGAAGTGGCTTTAGTTTTTCAGTGCAGTGCTTTAACCCGCTGCGCCACCAGGGAGGGCCATACTTTTGATTTTTATAGGTTGATCTTTTATCTAGAAATTGTGCTGAACTCTTATTAGTCCCAAAACTTACATTCCATTTCTTTTTCTTCCCTTATAATGTTGGCCAGTTGTATATTAAATTGTAGTATTGAGAATGGATATCCCTTGTTCCTGATCTTTTTTTTTTTAAGATTTATTTATTTGTGCATACAGAACTAGGGTACAGGCCAGAGGCTCAGGGGTGGTGAGAGGCTTCACCAGAGACAGAGTGGGGAGCAGAACAGGCAGATCGACGAAGTACACTGCTGAGGGGAGCAGCGGGCGGGTCAGGAGAGGTCTGCTGTGCCATGTGGTCACCTCCAGGGCAGGCGGGAATCGAACTCATGTGGAAGTGGCTTCAGCTTCTCAGTGCTGTGCTTTAACCCGCTGTGCCAAGAGGGAGGGCCCCCTTGTTCCTGATCTTAAAGGGAAGATGCATTTAAAATTTTTGTTGTAAGTTTTGTCCACAAAGCCATCATTAAGCTAAGGAAGATCTCTTCTACTCTCATTTGCTAAGAATAATTTTTTTAATTGTCATAAACAGATATTGAATCTTATCAAATATTTTTTCTGCTTTGAGGTTATATGCTTGGCCACTTTATTAACATGGAAATTCATTAATTTTTCTAATTTGGATCATGTTTACATTCCTGGGATAAACCTTACTTGTGATTTTAGAAAATACACCATTGAATTCATTCAGCTAGTGCTTTGTTAGTATTTTTGCATCTGTATTGTTAAGTAAAGCAGTTCTCTATATTGTTTTGTATGTTTCTATCTAGTTTTAGAAACAAGACTATACTAACCTTACACAATGAACTGGGGAGCTTCTGCTTTTTCCCTGTTTTCTAGAACAATTTGTACATTTGGGAATTAATTCCTTGAAGGTTTGGTAGAACTATGACTGCAAAGCCATTTGGATCTGAAACTGAAGCTTTTAGTTACTATAGGATGGGGTGTCTTTCGCTGTCATTTAGGTTTTTCTTAAGACCAAGTATATTCAAATTTTAAATTTTCTTTTGCATCAGTTTGAGCACATCTAAATTCTTGCAGATGTTTATGCTTTTCATCTGTTTTCAAATGTAATAGCTTTAGCCTCTTTCAGTGTCTGTAACTTCCCCCCCCCTTTTTTTTTTTGTTCTGCATTTGCATTCTTTTACAGCAATCCTGGCAGAGGCCTTTCAGTATTTTTAAAATAACCAGCTTTTCATTTCTTTATTCTTATTGCTTTTCTTATTCTCTACTCACTTAGTTCTTTCCTTACATTATTTCCTTCATGACCCGGAGTCATGGGTTTGTTCCTGCATTCTTTTTCCAACTTCTTGAATTTAACACTTACTGTTTTCAGTCTGTCTTCTTTGCTGATGTATTCATAGCTATACATGTCTTTGTAGTAACTGATTTTCTTGTCTCCCACAAATGTTGCATGTAGTATTATTATTTAATTCTATTTCTAAAGTCTCCTTGTCATTTCTTATTTCATCCAAGTATTAGTTATTTTACAGCTTAAAGTGACAGGTTTGTTAGGAAAAGGAGAAAAGGTACCTGTATAGCCACGGGGGGGGGGGGGGGGCAAGAGAACTGCCCAAGGATTACTTAGTTACTTCCTGAAAGTGGGGGATTGTTTAGCTTATTACTAACTTTATTGCATTATGCTCAGTATTGATACTTTGAATTTATTGATCCTTTCTTTGTGCTTTAACATGTTTTTGTAACTGTTAAATAAAAGCATAAATTAAGTCTTCTCCATTTAAATAGAGTATAAAGGTTTATCTCTCCAGATTCAAAATGTATTCTTTAGGTCTTCTTAGGAATATGTGTTTATGGCAAACATATCTTATCAATGGTTTGTCTTTGTCTTTTGTGATCTTA